>NC_091276.1:651236-976854 GCF_042100115.1 Alternaria dauci
CGTGAAAGAGATACACTGGAACTGCTCTCTCACACCTCCGATGTATCAGGCGCTAGACCTGACTACTGATTGCAGTGGAGTTGATACAGATTTATCCGAAAATCACGGTCCGACATCACCTCGCTTTCTTCGCGGGATTTGAACCTCCAATCAAAAACTTCCGCCAGGCAGTCCGTGCAGCTTTTAACCTCATTTTTTGTAAGCGGAACAAAGCAGCCATTTTTATGATGCTCCCCCAACATCACCCGTGCCACCTCTCTAACACCAGGCCAGTACTCGCTGAATACAATAGGGATTCGGTACGGATTGTGCAATTCAGCCATCGAGGTCAAGCAAAAGGTGACTTCATCTTCGATATTAGAATCGTAGATGATCTCTTCCCTTTTGTAGAGATTGTGCAGGTTTTTCCAAATGAGCTTGACGAATGACTTGGCCTGTGTCCAGGTGTCGAAGTGATGAGCTAAATGGCAGTCATCGATAGGTACCGGTCGCGCGCCTTCGGCGACTTCGGGTTTGTCGGGTTTTAAGCAGGGTAGCTGTTTACAAAGGGGACATTTGATGGGTGGTCCGTGTACTGGGTCGGAATCGGCTTTCAATTTGTAGAGGCAATCATCCCCAAATTTGTGTGGACAGTCTGTGGACCTCATGTATCTGCGTTTAAACCGTTCGTCGATTGGCTCATGGTCTGCGTCAAACAGTTCCATACAAATGCCGCAGTGTTCGAGAATAAAGTCCTCGCTCAGAAAGTCGCAGCGCAAAGTCGCGGCGCGAATTACGCCTTGCTTTTGATGATGGCATTGTGCAGTTGTTGAAAATTTCGCTATCGTTGGGAGATGGAATAATATCGTTGAAACCTGACGTTGATTTAACCAGCCAAGTCCTTGAAACCAGTCGGTGCAAAGCATGAAATAGTCGTGGGGGAAGCCGCCTCTGATATATCCTGTTTTGTTGCCGTCGAAGGGCATTTCATCACACGCGTCGAATGGCGCAGAAGTCCAAGGAACCAAAAAACGCCATTCGATACCGTCGGCTCTCCGCAGTGGTGGATTCCAGCGCTCATACTTACGCCTTTATGGTCTGGTGGGTGCAAAAGCAAAACCACAAAGACCCGGTTCCCGCTCAAATGTTCAGAGCGGGCACCAAAACAAAAGAATGCTAGTCTGGGACCAGCAGCCTCAAAATGCTTTCTGTAACCATTGCTACCGTGAATAACACGTATACGACAGTATCAAGTGACGAGAAGAATAGTAGTTCCTAGCTCGAGAAGCAAAACGTCTAGTGAGCGTATTTCTTAGCGTGTGCGGTCTTCTCACTGCAAAAACTTTGGGGGTATTGACATGACAGTCTTCAGCTCAGTACTCAAAGAAATGTCGCTGACAGGACGAGACGGATGTAACAGTGATGAGCCTTTCCTCAAAGCCGTAGCTAATGGGTGGGTCGAAAGACTATCTGACTGTTCCTGGTCATGCGTACCCTTGGAGGTCGAAAGAGCGTCGAAAGGATCAAGACCGGCGGCGGACTCAACATCCGGCGATGATGGATGTAGCAGTGTTGAACGCTGTCGCGGCTTCTGCATGTCGACATCGCCACGATTCGATGCTGAAACAGTGCTGCATTTCCTTCGCATTGCTGACACTGGACAGTCTGTTTCGAACCATCCTACCTCATTGAAAGGGGCTATGATAGACTCGATCGAGTCACGGCGTGAGAGCTCTTGCTTGAGATTCGGGCGCCAGCTTGGTCTGCGGTTCGATGGAGGTTGCTGGTAGGGATGATCGCGGTTGCGATCGACTCGTCGTGTTCTTCGCACTTTGAGCGGCGTTACTGTGGTCTTGGGCGACAATGGCGGTGAGGGAGGGTACGCGTCGATGTCGATGCCGATGTCGACGTCGATGTCGATTTCTTCATTGTCTCGATGCGATGGCTTGGCTTGGAAGTACCAGGGTCCGACTTCCTTCTCGTGATAGCTAGGTGTAGTGGATGGACTACCTTCTCCGCGCTTGGCTATTCCGCCTCTTCGTGCAAACGACCTGCAGTTGCTGCAATCTCGGCACGAGTTTTGACAGGCGAGCGTATCGGCGCACATTTGGGAAGGCGCAAAGTTTATTGTCGTGTGATGGAGCCAGGCCTTGGAAGTCTGGGTAGACAAGCGTCGAGTGATTGAGGTAAATGATCTTGTGATGTTTTGATGCCCGATATCAAGCATTTGTATTGGATTGACGGCTAGTTAGAAGATAAAGAGAGGATGACTCGAATACGCCGACCACAGTCACTGTTTATGTCACTGTGGCTGGTCGCACGGTTGTTGTGAAGCGCGGGCGTTATCGAAGATGGTTGGTGCCCTGCATGGACGACCGTTGGCACAGTAAACGCCAACATGCGCACACTGCAAGCTCGGGGCCGCAGAAAACAAAAACAAAGGCTAATAGATGCGAAAGGCAGCATGGCAGCTAAGATGATTTGAATAATCTTTCACCGCTTCCCTGTCTGTTGACCACATACCGGTGTTTCTATGCTCGCTTGAACTGCCTCGATGGATTCTCCTTGCGCGCGATTACGACATCAGTGTTAACCCCAGTCTGCGCGTGATTTTGCTTCTGATGGATCGGCCAGTTGGTAGACCCTGCGTCTAATATTGGCGCCCGGTGCTGGTGGTAGGACGGACCGATCAGTGCGCCCGATTACTGTGCCCTGCATACTTTGATCTCCGAATCAAGGCGTATGCAGTTTGCGCGGCGCCAATTTCCCCATGATTTCGTTCAACGTATCCAACGATCGAGTTTGATCCGGCTACCCGTGGTATTCTCGGTTTGGTACGGTGCCCGCACGCGATCAAAACACATCCATCTCCTGGGTAACTCTCTTCCCGAACCAGTCCACCAGTTCGTCGCCGCCGCCATCATTCTTGCCGCTGAAGAAATCTGTCATGCGCATGTCATTTCCGTCGTCTTCCGTAGGCCACTCGATAGCGACATCGGGTTTCTTCCCTTCTAGAAGCTCCTTCGCGGTTCCCCACGAAAAGCGAGTCTCGCTGCCCCAGCCGAAAAGAGGGTCCATGTTCTGCTTCAGCCAGGTCTGTGTCCTTGGGTCGGACGGGTATCCGGAACCCCAAGCCACCTTGACCTCAGCATCTTCGTTCGCCTCGGTAGCGCGATTCTGGTATGGTTCGTAGCAGACGTCTAGGGCGGCGTCTCGGGTGACTTTGGCGCATACCGATGCTGCACTGACAACAGGGTACAGACTATCGGCTTTCTTCGCGACTGTGATCCGTATCGTAGGCCATATCCTCTCTAGCTTCTTCTGGTAGATTTCTGGTTTGCCAATGGTGTCGATGTAAATCTCCTTGACGTTGACTCCTCGAGCCAGCACTTCCTTGATCAGGTCGATGGTCGCATCCATGGCTTGGGCGTTGAGATTGTATACGTTGGGGGACAACATGTTCGCGGAGATGTCTTGAGCTGACATTACACGTGTTGCCCACCCGCCAGCCTCGTAGAGATCTGAGTCCTTGGTGCAGAGCTTGCGCATGAGGTTTGTGCGGACTTCGGGAGTTAGGACTTTGGAGTCGTCGAAGTGGTGCGTTTCGGCGAGGAGAGAGTGGTGGAGTTCGGTTGGTAGATAGAAGAGTCCGTATACCATGGGCCCTGGACATGTTAGCGACTGAAGGGACTCTCACGGGGCAGGCACGTACCCAAGACCGGACCTCGTCCAGCTTCATCAACACCCAGCACGACTTCTCCAGACATGTCGTCGGCTATTTGCTTCGGTATTGGTGAGAAATGCGAATATGACTTTCCGCCAAGAATGTCTGGCCTGTAGATTGAAGGTGCCATGAAGACATCGGAGGGCGGTGATTCCAGCTCAATGTCTTGAGTGTCCATGTGAACATCTTCCTGTGACTCTGCCATTTTTCACAGCGTCTAGATTCGGTAGTACAATCGCGGGCGTAATGTGTCGTATGTGGTTGCAAAGTAATCGGATGAGGGAGACGCGACGCGTTCTTCGGCGGTTGAGACGCGACCGAGGCGCTAACGACGTGAATGGTACCGGAGCACGGCAGAACAACGGCAAGAGCCCACACACACCTCATGCGTACACGGCACGTTGCATGCCGTTTTCCACACTTTTCTCCGAAACCTACTGCAATGGGTAATTTCGCGCCCGCAAGTCATGGTCGTGCTACCACACAAGCTGTCTCGCTGCATGAGTCTCGCCGAAGCCAGTCACTTTTCCCCCCGAGGTGGTTGCATGGATTGTAAGATGGGTGGTAGCACATTACAATGCGACTACGGAAACGCTACGTACGAGATCAATTGCGCTTATTTTACAGTCATTGCCACACGAGGCCTCCTCGAGAACCAAGGCAGTTCTACACACTCGTGCCCTATTTGACAGTAGGGGCGATCGCCTTGCTGACACTAGTCCGGACAAACTCTTGCATCCAATTTGGCAATCCTCTCAACATAGACACGTTCTTCATACTGCTAGGCAGTATCGCCTATCCGCCACGGCAGCTCATGATCCTCTCAAAAGCTGCATCTGCAATGTCACTCGGCTCAATGATTGCTTCTCCCGCCTTCTTGAGCCCCTTTTCTATAGGTATGATAAGAGGGGTGCGAGCGTAAGTGAGATGTATGGATGTCGTCAGCACGTTCGGGCTCTTGTAGTGGAGCTTGAGTTCCGCGTTGAGCGCTATCTTGAATCAGCATGCTGCATCAAAGAGCAAAGCAAACAACCTACATTCATGGAAGCCGAGAATAGCCGACTTGGTTGCGGAGTAGTCGGCCATACCACCGACACCCGTGAAGCTCGCAGTACTTGCGACTGTTACGATATGGCCCTTGTTGTTGCGGATCATATCTGGTAGGAATGCTTTGACGGTGTACCAATTGCTGAGCACATTGACTTGGAAGATCTTCTGGAGGTAGACGTCGGACGTGGAGAGAATGGTATGAGAAGCTAGGATGCCGGCGTTGTTGACGAGGATTGTCGGTGCGCCCATCCCGTCCTTGATCTTTTCGGCGACCGAATAGACCTCAGAGGGGTCAGTAACATCGCATTTGAAGAACTGTACACCAGCATCTGTCAGGCGCGTCAGTATTCGGCAATACTTGCCAAAGTGAGTGATGGTATGTCTTACGGCCCTGCAGACTGGGAGGCAGTTGCTGGATATCTAGCACCGCTACCCTTATTCCTTTTGCAAGCAATCTCGTGACCACCATCTCCCCGATGCCGCTACATCCTCCTGTGACGACTGCCACCTCGTGGCTCCAGTTCCATTTTGCCTTGTCACTTCGTAGCCTGCCCCCGTTAAGGGCAATTTGGTTAAGCTGGTTGTTGACAACGCTTGCTGAGCCAGCTATCAGAAACCCCGTCAAGGCCTTCAGAACCCGTCCATATATGCGTGCGTCTTGAAGAGCAGGAATTTGAGTCGTGATTTGGCTTCAAAGGTGTGCAGGCCCTTTTGTCAAGGCCCATAGTAGAGTTGCCGTCACTAGCGGATTGAATGCAATCTGACCAGCAGAAGTGGTAATGAAACCGACAATGTTTGTCAATGTTTCCGCCATATTTGAGTAAACACTTAGTGAAAGTAGAATACGGAATACGAGTGCTCTAGAAGAAATATCACTTATATAACTTTCTTTTGTGTGCACCGCGCGTTACCGGTCCGTTGGCATCGAAAGAGGGGGCTGATCATGTTGAAACCTCGGCTGATCTTACGTCTGAATGCTCATGTTTACTATACGGAACAGTTGGAAAGTCCGGTTGCGACAAATCGAAAAAGAGATGGTAGGAGCTGGCGGTGAGAAATACGTGCTGGGAGATGGGTATCTATCTCGGAACGTTGGTATGCGCATCGATATTCCGAGGTCGGAACCGAATCACACGCTGATAAATGGAGACGGTAATGTGTCTCGCGATAGCTCCCCATTCATTGTCCGGATTCTCGAGGACTTTTCGAAGAACGCAGCCATCTTGGCGATGATACACACGGACATTGCGCTGTCACTGGCATACTCTGCATCATGTTCTGAGTCTGTTCTCCAAGAATGCATTAGAGACGTGGCAAATGAGAATGTCGGACACCGCTGTCGGATGCGTTGCTTGTCGGGTGCAAAGATCCGCAGTGCTCCGGGCCAAGGTCTGATTAGTTGGCTATCGGGCCAAGCAAAACACGTGTTGCGGTGTCCTCCCACGAGAAACTCTGTGAGGATATGGCAGTGAAGGTTTGCCTTTTGAAGTCGCTTGTGATGGATATCTTCGCACACGTTACTTTATTTCCGCCGATGGTTGTGTATACGAGCACCGCTTTAGCCGGTCCTACGGAATCCACCGTGTATCCCTTACTGATTGGCAGATGCAAGGTGCGTGCGGGGAAATGCCTGGCTCTCGATTCTGAAACGAGAGCGGTCAGGAGCTGTCTAACCGCATTGGCTGCGTTGGATAACGAGGCGCCTCATTTGAGAGGATCGTCATCGTCGCGATGAAAGAGATGCATATGTGGCCACCGTAGTGGATCAACCGACTGAGCAAGTGCTGGCTGACAACGCCTCATTATCAAGCGCATCAGCATCTCCCAGCCGCAGGTAACAGCTCTGGCATGCTAAAGTCCAAATTCATGCTTCTGCACGACATGTCCACCATACTGGCGCGGCATGCGTAGCGGCATGCATCGGTGTTTGGGATGGTGGATGCCCCGCCAGTCCTTCGGCCGTGGAGGCTGCCCCTCCTTTGTACTGTATGGCGGTACTACTTGCTGCTGCAACCTTGACTGGTTCAACGACTTTCTGGGCGAGGAGCTGCCGGATGACGTGAGGGTATTGCGCACCGCCCGCCGGCATCTCCATCCCACTCCAGGGGCCTGGAACACGCTGTCGAGAAGCATTCAGAACCACGTTTGCCGCGCATATCGAGCTAGAGTGGGTCGGATGCAATCACGGAAGGCTGTGACAGCTGCGCGAAAGTGTGTGAACGGCTGGGACGACGCGCAGAAGGGTGGGATGCAGTGTAGGATCCGCTGCGGGCTCCGAGGCCATGACTACACAGCATTCGCAATGCTCACGACGAGCCTCGCCCTTGGTGCTAGGTGCTTTTTCTTAGAGTAGCGGTGCATGTACATACATACAGTACAAGGCCTTGCGGGAGAACAGGAGGGTCCATAATCTCGATTGGGCACAGTAGGCGACAAGCAGATGTGCAATATGTGCGGACGCTCGCAGCCAGCACTAGTGTTGAGCGCCACATTGTCCCCTGATGAGTGATGTGATGGACCCTGAGCTCAAGAGTCCAACGCTCCACTCCCGCTCCGTCTGTACAGTAGACTTGCTCTTTCGACGCTCCCAGGTTGAACCGTTGGCCAATCCTTCCAGGCTTTCTCAGACTGTCCTTAGCCACGACTCGTGCTGTGCATAGGCCGTCAAGTGCGCGCTGCTGCGACCCGCTTCATAGCGACTTGGGTTCCTGCCTACGTACCGAGCCTCCAACAACGATTCCGTCCCAACCCTGTAACACGACCAAGAACAGCGAGCAGCGAGGGCAGCAGCAAGGGCATTTGCCCCGTGTACGAATTATCTGTATGTTGACTGCGCTTTCCGTGTGCTGCGACAAGTGCCTGCCGCGTTCAGGTGAAACCACACCGCCCGCCAATCCCCCACACCAGCTTCCTGCAGAGTCGCGCTGACCGAACTGGCAGTGTATTTCTAGTATTTCTAGTTAGTATGGCCTACCAGGGCATGGGAGGGGGCAACGGCCTCAGATCTCCTCGCGAAGAATCGTCATTCCTTTCCCTGAATCGCGCCGCTCAGAACCACAACGGCGACGGCCGCGCGACGCTGCAGCGCCGCTTCACCACCAACAACATTCCCACCATGAGCACACCACTGTCGCCAATCGGGCAGCAACGCAGACAGGCGGCAGAGCCGGCCGAATTTACTACAGCGGTATGTGGCCACTCTCGTACAAGTAAGAGGCGGACGTGAGGTGCTGGCCCTCTGCCGCACTTTGCACATGGCTACTCAGCAGCTGTCGCAACCATGGCGGAGAGACTTTGAAACCGAATCCTTCAGCTCTGCAGGTTGCTGAAGTTGCTTTCCGTCAGCTGCATATATATATATATATATTTATATACGTATATCCGCGGTGAACAAGAGTCTGGGCTAACGACCAATGCCAACAGACGTACCACAAGCTCCAAGTTGTAAGTCTACTTCACTTCGTCTTCCACCGTCTCTCACCAGGTACCCCTCATTTTCCACGGCAAGTAAGATTGCAGCCGCCAAGGGTGCCTGACCAGGTGACGACGCGCAAATAAGTCAACAACAGTCTCTCGCCTTTGTTCCTCCTACACTCCTACACCACAACAACAATCCGCCGCCTCCGCAAAAGCCTCATTGCTATTATCACTCCTGTACATCTCACAGTCTCGACTCGAGACCCCCATTCCTTATCTGCATTCTCATTATTTCCCATTTGCACTCATCTTACGTCAAGGGCGACGCTGTTGCCTCACGACAAACCCTCTGGCCGGTCCGCGTGATCAACTAACAGCTTGCTAGCTTGAGAGGAAACGAATTGAACACGAGTATCTCAAAGAAGCGAAACGGCGCTTCGACGCTGAGATGGAGCTCCTCAATCTGCAGGCCCAGCACGGCGAGACTGAGTCCAACCGATTCTCAAACGATCACTACGGCGGCCCTGCTCACAGCCAGCCCACCACACCGCCTGAGTACAACGAAGTCAACGGCTTCCCGTCTGCTCTATCGCGTCCGAACCGTTTCAGCATGTCTAGTATCAACCCAGGTATCATTACACGCAGCAGCCGCGCCAACTCCCAAGTTACTTCTCCTCCTGCCAACTTCCAGGGAAACGGTAATCTTCCCTCTCACTCGATGCCAGGATCTCGCCGCAACTCTGATGAAGACCACGATGACTTTGAGAACGACGACTTCACCCCTCTGAGCCCAGCTGCCCGCAAGTAAGTCTACCCGTAATGGTTCCATCTTATGCAAAGCTGACTTAATCAGGAACAACCGCATGTCGATGCCCGTTACTAGAATGGACTATGGCAACCGTGGCGGTCTTCCAGATGTGACCTCTCTTCTGGGTCACATCGACACCGCCGGTTTCTTGTTTGGTGATGATGCAGCTGCTTCTCAAGACCACAAGGCGTTCCTTCAGATGGGCAACACAAAGGACGACTTTCCTGTCCTGGTCCGCCGCGATGGTGCTGGTAACGGTACGAAACTCTCTGCGTCTTCTGCTGCACTTGATTTGGCCTTCTCACAATCCCCTGGCTCCGATGCTCAGTCCACTGGCTGGAACAGATACCGTCACCGTCAGGCTCAACAGTCCCTTCCTGCTAACACATTCCGTAAAGCTTCCCAGATGGACGAGTATGAGTCCGGTCGTTCCAACGGCAATGTCGACAACACGCCCAAGAACAACCGTCGCTCCGTCGAGTTCAACTTCAGTCCCAAGAACAACGAGCCCAAGCGCGCTAGCTACACTGGTCCAGCCAACGGTATGCCGAAGTTGACCCAGTCCTACTCTACCAACGATGTTCCGACCCTCAAGAACGGAGTCAACGGCGCCAATAGTATTGGTTTCACACACTCGCAGCAGTTCCACAACCACAACGCTAGTCTGGGTCGCATTCCGTCAAATGTCCTGTCCAACCGTAACAGCCGGGATCTCTCACTTGTCAACCGTGAGCCTGAGTATCATTCTCCGCAGTCAGGCCTGCACGCAAGCGCTGCTCCTTTTGGTCCTGCAACCACGTCAGCCGCTACCAATGGCAACAGTGGTCTTCCATCGACTGTCGGTTCACCAACCATGTCGCAGTACTCCAGTGTTCAAGCCGCCAACCCGGGCTACTACGGATACGGTATGAACATGCTCAACAGCGCTATGAACGGTCTCAACCTTGGGGTTGGAGCTGGTCCCGGCCCTCAGTACGGCGGACCTCCTGCTTATGGTCCCAACGGCATGTACGGTGGTGGACAGCAGCAGTACAATCCATACGCCACTTACGGACCAGGTGGTCGTGTACAGGACAGCCAGGCTCGGGTCATCCAGAGCCGTCGTCTGCAGAACGATGCAAACAAGTACATGAACTACGATCTGAAGACTATGCCCCGCCACGAGATCTACAGTCTGTGCAAGGACCAGCACGGATGTCGGTTCTTGCAGAAGAAGCTCGAGGAGCGCAACGCAGAGAACATTCAAATCATCTTTGACGAGACTGCCCCTCACGTTGTTGAACTCATGACTGACCCGTTCGGTAACTACCTTTGCCAGAAGTTGTTGGAGTACTGCAACGATGAGCAGCGTAACACTCTTGTTCGCAACGCTTCCCCCGCCATGGTTCAGATCGCGTTCAACCAGCACGGCACTCGCGCCTTGCAGAAGATGATCGAGTTCATCTCCACGGACGAGCAGGTTTGTAATGACCGTCCATGATTCCCAACTTTTGAGCTAACCCCTTCTTAGACCCAGATGATTATCCGAGCCTTGTCAGGACAAGTTGTAGATCTGATCCAGGATCTAAATGGCAACCACGTCATTCAGAAGTGCTTGAACCACCTCAAGTCTGTGGAGGCTCAGTTCATCTTTGATGCTGTAGGCGAGAACTGCATCACCGTCGGCACCCATCGCCATGGTTGCTGTGTTCTTCAGCGCTGCATTGACCACGCTGTCGGCTTCCAGAAGGTCGACCTCATCCGCAAGATTACGGCCCATAGTTTCCATCTCGTCCAGGATCCTTTCGGCAACTACGTGGTTCAGTACATCCTCGACCTCAACGATGCTGCCTTCACAACACCCATGTGTCAAGGCTTCCAGGGCAAGATCTGCGAGTTGTCCAAGCAGAAGTTCAGTTCCAACGTCATCGAGAAGTGCATCCGCTGCGCTGAGCCGCACGTCAAGGGCATGATGATTGAAGAGTTGCTTGATGTCGAGCAGCTTGAGCAGCTTATGCGCGACTCATACGGCAACTACGTTATTCAGACTGCACTCGAGTTTGCCCCTGCCGAACTTTGCGTGCACCTTATTGAGGCCATGCGTCCGATTCTGCCTTCGATCCGCCAGACGCCTTATGGCCGTCGCATCATGAGCAAGGTCGGAGAGCGCGAGACTCGTCTGGCTGCATACACGGGTGGGCGTACCTCTTCTGGTCAAGCTTCTCCTGGTGCTGCCCAAGGCTCTGAGTCGGGTGCCGTGTTCAGTCAGGCTCTGCCACAGTACCAGCAGAACAACGTCTCGGCCAGCTACCAAGGCGCCAACGGTCCGTCTAGCTTCCAGACACCCATGTACACGGCAAACGCAAACTACGGCCCCAACATCATCTCGCCGCAGCCTCATCGTCAGCCTCACCGCCTGAGCAACCCACAACACATGCACAACCCTATGCAGGACAACCGCCAGAACTACCAAGGCTACCAGAACCAGCAACAGTACGGTGTGACTCAGGCCAACGGTAACAACGGCAGCTGGTTCTAGTAGAGCCAAGTGGCCGACGAGGTTATGACTTGACGAGCTACGGTCTGTCTGCAAACACATCACTAGCCAACATTGATGCCAGTAGATTACACTGGTGTTGGCGTTTGTCATGTTGATGGGTCGATTTTCCTTGCATCTATCGTTCTGTCTGTCACACTGGGCGGATGGATCGATCTTGTATAGTACGACTACACGAGCATCATCGCGAAGCCCCGGCAGCATTCGGCATTGACACGGCGTAGGGATACGATGGGTTACACGGCGTTTCTTCCCCTTTCACTGATTGTATTCTACCCCCTTCATTTTTGACCCATTGATTGCTTCCCCTTGCATGACTTGTCTTGACGATACGGCACCTCGGTGCACCAAAAGGAACGTTTCAGCATGAGCACGAACACGAACGAGCACGAGTACACTAGCACTGTCGCCGTATGGCGGCCAACCTTCTCCTTTGCAGACGCTTGCAATGGCGCTTGTCGTGAGCCTGGAGCTAGGTGGCAAGTCTTAAGTAGACAATTGTAGAATCAATATTCCAGAAGTTGTGCAACATGGGCGTGCGTGAAACAGGACATGAATTAATTGTACGAAGAGGCTCGTTTCTGCAAAGTTTGTAGTTGGAACTTTGCTGCCCGATGAATGCCGGCCAAGATTGCATCGATGTCATGAGAGGGGGCTCAGCGCGGGTGCCAGTTTGGCTGAGCATGTGAGACTATGACGCGATGCTTCCGCCTTCCGCATCCGGATCGACCATTTGAAACGAGCACCTTCCTCGTTGCTCCTAGACACGTACAAACCACGCCCCGATACAACCAACCAACCCTCTAACGTGGTCCGACAGCATTCTATCTTGCCGTGTCCGAAAGCACTATACTGCGATAAGACGACGGTCCGACACCCACGCTCTCCCGGCACTTTGCAACCCACCCTCGGTCGATTACGAGCCAGGAACCGCAACTCCACAAACTCCACAATACCAGACTGCGCTACTTAACAACTCCAGACACGATGCGCTTCGCTGTCTTCTCCTTCCTGGTTGCCCTCATCGCTACTCTCGCCATGGCCGCCGCACCCCACCGCTCCGTCATCATTAGCTGGCCAAACGACACGCCCGACGAGATTGTCGAGCAGAGCAAGGAGGCCATTCGCCAGGCCAAGGGTAGGGAGACGCTTTTCTACACCCTATGCACGATTGCAGGAGGCATGTACTAATAACAGTGGTTTAGGTGTCATTACTCACGAATACAACATCATCAAGGGCTTCGCTGCCCAGGCCCCGGCGTCGGCTCTCGAGATGGTGACGACGTTGAGCGATGTGTACAAGTGTGAGATTGAGGAGGATGGCATTGTTACTACGCAGAACGACAAGGTGGGCATCTGATGGGATGGTGGGGAGAGGATTGGGAGAAAGAAGGGGATGCAAGTTGACAAAGTCGCTCTTTGATCATTCGCCCTTGTGATGTATGATTGGAGTTGGCGCAAGGGCCGGGTTGGTTGGCGTTTTATACGAACGTTAGTCGCAAAGTGTATTGATGCTTTTGCTTTTGCGGTTGCCATGTACAGTGCAGTTTCATACATCTGTTGCGATAGTGATGTCCTTTGGATGGTGGAACCCTGCAGCGGCTCTTTCCCCGCGGATAGCAGCCAGCCCCAAGGGACGTGCATCCGTCTCAGCACAACGGCGGCTTCATGCGCGTCATGTCCCGGCAGGCAAGAGGGCAGCAGTGAAAGTCACGTTGATGCCCCTCACTCTACGACGCCCAACTCACGACTGCACGGCCCGGCAGACGAGGATTGACGACGTCGCCGCGCGAGTGTGCTGTATTTCGGCTTAGCGGTCGGATCACCCCCAACCTCACCGACGCGCGACACGTCCTCGAGCAAGGAACAGCCTGTGCTTGGTGGAGCACGTACTCTTCACCGCAACGCAAAAACGCAAACTCGAGATGCATGACTGCTACTCACTTTATTCCGTCCGGATACTAGCATACACAAACCTGCACGCGGGTAACAAGCCCCGCGACACACCACCACCGCCGCCATGGACGACTTCAAGCCCGAGCTGCTAAAGGCTCTCCTCGACTGGGTGCGTCTCTACACATGTCTTGCACCATAGGCTCGAGTGGCACTGCTAACACCTCGCGCCCAGGTCAACACGTTCGACCTCCCCCACAGAATCACATCGCTCAGCCAGCTCGAAGACGGCCAAATACTATGGCAGATCCTCGCCGACATCGACGCCGACTACTTCAACGAGTCGCTGCCCAATTTTGAAGAAAACCACCGCCGCCAGTCCGACAATTGGATACCGCGATGGCAGAACCTCAAATACATCGAACGCACAACCTCGACGTACATACGCGAAGAATGCGAGCAGCTGCCCGTCCTCACCAAACGCATGATACCAGACCTCAAGGCAGGCGCGCGGGACGGCTCCACAATGCTTGTTGCGAAGCTCACCATGGCCGTGCTGCTGGCTGCATGCTTCTCGCCGCGGAGCAACCAGCGGATGCTGCAAGTCATGCCAAAGCTCGGCCAGAAGACGGCCGAGACCATTGCCGAAGCCATACAAGAGATGCAGGCCTTGGACCAGCGCATGTCGGAACTAGGCGTAGATGCCGAGTTGACCTCCGATCCAGTGCCCACAGGGTATAGAACGCCCACGCGAGCAATGTCTGGGCAACCGCCGCCAGCAGGGAATGAGCTGGAGCAGGAGGCACAACTGTTCGAGGCGAACAAGGATAGACAAGCACTGAAGGCGCAAGTTGGAAAGCTACTTGACGAGCTGAAGATCTCAAGAGAACGGATAGCAAAGCTCGAGGAGGAAGTCGCCGAAGCAACTGCCTACCTCGACGTCCGGGCCGGCCAGGCACAACGAGCCCAATCAGACGATGTCGAGAACTTACGGAACGACCTGCTGCGCGACCGACAGTACATTGACCAGCTCGAACAAGACCTTGTGCACACGAGAGAAATCATGGAAAGCCAGAAGCGGCGTCTCGATCGGTTAGAGGGCGAGGAAGGATCCAAGCAGGAGCTGCGTGATCAGCTACAACTAGTCAAGGCGGAGCGCGATGAGCTGAGCCAAAAGGCCAAAGCCAACGAGAACCTGAAGAAGAAGATCGAGTCTCTCACCAAAGAAACCAAGCAACTGGAGTCGCTCCGGGAAGACTACCAACAGGCCCGCGAGCGATTAGCGCAGCTTGAACAAGTCGAGGAGCGCAACGACATCCTGCAGAACATCATCAAGGAGAACGGCCAGACGCTTGCCAATGGCGAGCAGGCCATTTTTGAAGAAAAGGGCAAGCGGACACGAGTTGAGCATGAGAACTTGCTCCTCATGAAGCAACTGGAACAGACCCGCGAACTACAGTACAAAGCAGAAGACGCTAAACAGGAGCTCGAAGAACGGATACGCGAACTGGAGTCATCGAATCACGCAGACCGCGGTGACAGCCTGGAAGACGAGCTCATACAAGACGAACAGGATACTGAGGTGAAGCCGGTGTCTGACGGACGGGTGAGCGCAGACGCCATCGCCCTGCAACAGAGAGTGGATATCCTGAATGCCCGCCTCAAGTCGTTGGAAAGCGAAACTCTTAAGCAGATGCAGGAGAACCTCGGTCTACGGTCTGACATGATGGCGGAAAAGGACGAGAACAGCCAGAAACCTTTCCTGGAGCAGAACGAGAAGCTGACGTCGGCTCAAACCGAGCTGGAGGAGCTCCGTCGCCGGTTGCGCGAGCAAGACTTGCAAATGGCCGAACTCCGCAATGAACTCAACAGAAGTACGTGTCGCGATGCGTTTACGAGATTGTGCTAACTTTGCTAGAATCCGACATCGACGACGACACACGGTCAGCTGCTGTCCAAAAGGAACACGAGCGCCTGCTGGTACTGCAAGAAAGGACTAATGACAGACTACGAGAGCTCGAGCTTGCCAACGCAGAGAAGTCGGGTCTTCTACGGGCAGCCTTGCTCGACCGTCAGAACCTCCCGCCAGAGCTTCTCGAACTTAAGAGGGTCGAGACGATACGGCAGATGCGTGAACGGATAGAGTCTGTCATCAAGGCACCACCAGAAGTACAGCCACAAACGCTAGATACCACGAGTACGGAGATTGCCGAGACGGTACTGTCCGCCGAAGCAGCCCTAGAGAAGGCAAAGAAGGTAAGTGCCAGACAAGCATCTCATAGCAAATCTTCTTCGGCCTTTGATGCGGCGATTTCGACAATGAAGAGACAGCTCGAGCCATCACTCACTGCAGCTACTCTTGTCTCGCCGACTTCGCCGTACAAGCATCGTCTGGGCAAGGATAAATCATTGTCAGATATGTCTACTTCAACAGCTGGGACGGGACAAACTACGTGGGGCCGCATGGCGCAGCTGGTCTCGCCCAAGCGGAGAACCAAGTCGACGTTTCAACCGTCCAATGACTCTGTGGCAAGTTTGTCCTCGGCCTGGCTGCCTGAGTATACGCACACCTTTCAAATCGACTTTTAAACCTCCCTTCCTCTCATGTACTCTAATTCAATGCAATCACGCCGTTGCTAATACGAACCCAGGACCTCCAAGACCAACTCACCACCTCTAGCGCCCTCCGCGAGCAGCTCGAAGCCGCGCGGAAGGAGACGTCAGAGAAGGGCTCGGTATGTCGCGTCCCCTCCATCTCGCGTTCAGCAGCCTGGCAACCATGGATATGGTAGTCTTGTGGCTGTTTGTTTAAATCTATGCCCAACCCAAATGCCAACAAAGACAGGTCGAACTCCAACAAGAAGTCGAAAACCTGCGACGCGAAAACGCCCTCGTCAAGAGCATGTGGTATGACATGAACCAGCGGCTCCTGAGCAACACGGTTATCCTGCAAAGACGCAGCGAAGCACCCAAGGGCTGGCTCGGAAAACAAAGAGCTGTTGTTGGTGGCGGAAGCGTCTTAGTACGTTAGCTCCCCTCTTCCTTTATTTTGTCAACGGGGGTGCTTCGTGTACCCCCAACCCCTCCTTCCAACACATGGCTAATGAGTCTCAGGGCAGGAGGTAGCAGGAACGGGGACACCAGCGTACTCGTCGTCGTCGTTGAGCGGAGTGGCAACAGTAGGCGTACCGCGTCCACCGATGACGACGACGACGAGCATGACAATGACTGGCTCCTCGGATAGCGTGCTCGTCTCTTTTCTCTTCATTACGCATTTTGTAGGGTCGGAGAATCGGGTTTGGTTCAGCATAGCGCAGGTTTGGTGGCATTTGTATTGCGTGAGGATGTATAGACGTATTGTCTTTTGTCACTTATACCCCCTTTTATTTATATGCGGTAGTAGTAGCTTCTAGCAGGAGACGAAGAAGAAATAAATAAAAGACAAAGATGTATGACCGATTCTGGACTTGGCACTTCAAAGCTGGATTTACGTTGCATGTATATGTGTATCTACCGTTTCTTTTCATCATTTCTTTTCTTGTTGTTTCACCAAATGTCTAATCCCACTCTTTACAATCTCAAACTCGACACCCCTGCCCTCCGACGGCGGAGCCCACGGCGCAAACACCACCTTGAACCAGCGCCGCCACCTCGCTACATGGTTCTCTTCTGCATCGTTCCACTGGTCCTGGCCATTAACAGTATGGATCAGTGGTCCTCTGCTAGCAAAGACGGGCATCTTTTTTAGCACGATGCGGCACGCGAGTTGGTTTGTCCATACGAGGCCGAGGGAGGGCGTCTTTTGCACGTGGGCTTGTTCGTATTGCGAGTCGCCCCAGCCGGTGAACCAGCGTTGTTGGTGGTCGAGAGAGAGGGGGTCTGGGGAGAGGATGAGGGTTTCGGTGGGTTGGGAGGCTGGCTCGGGGGCGTGGGTCGTGTTGTTGTCTGCATGGTCTGCTTGGCTGTTGGTCGAGGTAGTACGCACAGTGCCTTGGCTGTTAGTGGATGTTGTTCGTGAAGCAGTGTTGGAGGATACAGCAGACGGCGCCTTTATGAATCGGTCGGCGACCTGGTTGGCGACGACGATAGTTATGCCTTTTGTGCGCGCGAGTTCTCTGAGCAGTTCGCCTAGCTGTACGAGCTGTGTGCCTCGTCTGGCCATGGCCGCGGCTCCATTTCCTGCGCCCTGCTTCTCGAACTCGGCGCGGTAGTTGGCGGCCACAGAGTCCAGGATGACGAGGCCGATGTCATGCTTCTCGATGGCTACAGGTAGCTGGTAGCGCAGAATATGCTCCTGCGATTCAAGATCGGGTGTCTGTATGCTCAACACGCGCGAGAGTGACGGCTTCTGGTCGGCGGGCAGTGAAGCGAGGGCCGGGTGGGAGGACAGCAGCTGGGCGAGACGGGTCGTAGATAGTACTGCCTCGGTAGATATGTAGACTGCCGATTTGGCAAGACCTTGGGGAGGCGGCAACTGTGAAGCCAACAGCAAGGTGAGCAGTAGTTGCGTTTTACCGGCACCACTAACGCAGTCAGTATAGTCTTGTTGAACAACACCCCACCCGTACTGACGTACCTCTCACCCGTCACCTCTACCAGGTACCCGCGCGGAATGCCTCCACACAAGGCCGCGTCGAGCTCTTCATCCAAGGTGCTTATACAAGTCCATCCATGGTTCGGAGCGTCCGGGTTACCCGATGCGGCAAGGAAGGAATTGCCGACTGCTTCCTCTCCGCCGAAACCCAGTTGGTGGTGTAGGGCCGCCATCACGGCATCTGCGAGCTTCCTCACCTCTCCCGCCGGCAGCTGGGCGCGTTTGGCCACGTCGGCCGCGTCCAGGGTGAGCAGGTCATTTGAGGAGATGAGGGCCTTGTCGAGCGAGGGCAGCAAATGGGTGTAGGGTTTCGCGTCAAAGTCAGGCAGCACCTGCAGCAGATCCGTCATGGGCCAAAGTGTCGCATTTGCGCGGCTCTGCGGATGGGCACGCGCGAGTTCGGTTCTGGACTCGCCCTCTTTCGGTCCAATGTCACGGGCGGAGAGAGGTTGGGACAAACGTTGGCGGTTGGATGCTTTGTCTGACGCGTGATGAAATGTGTTCGCGTATGTTCGAGAAGCGCTTGGCGGCTAGTCGATTAGTCCGTCGACAGAGGCCATGGTGGGGGTCTTCCGTTTCTCCCAAGGTCCGTGTCCTACGTCACTCCCTGTCCCCCCGCTTCTCCACACGTTGGCATACATCAGCCACTCCTCCAATCCCAGTCTGCCCAAGACCAAGGCCCAGACATCGACACCTCAGGCTATCTACCTAGCCTGCGTAGAGCTCGTAAGCAATGACCGCATAGGCGCGCAAATATCATCCAAGTAGCTACAGTCCATAGTCCCGTCCAACTCGAGTGCCTTGTAACCGTCGTCGTAGAACTGCCCAAGCAGATTTCTCCGATTACCCGGTCCGCCCACGCGACGGTGCGTGTCTGTTATGAGTTCGCGCTACCGCAGACGCTTCCACTCGTCCGTAACATAGATAGCTGCTTTCTAACAGGCCCACTAGTACCCCTCGGGAGCACCAGCCTTGCGCGCCTACCGTATCCTCACGACCGAGTCTCTCTCGCATTTGCTGTGCTTCCAGCGCGGCTCATCTTTTCCGGTCCTATATCCCTGTCCTGCTGCATCTTGGAGAGCACAATATCGCCCATTGGAGTACCGTAAGTTGTTGCGCAAGAGTGTACATTGACTACAGCAGCTCCAGCAGCTTCATTTAACTTTTACCAGTCGAACAAACGCCAAACTATTCGCAGCCCATCTAGGACCTGACGCTACTGTGTAAGTTGCATTTCTCCTTGCATGGGCCTTTCGTTGGTTCTGCACAGCGGGTCATTCACCTCTCTCGTCTGCCATGGTCCGCGTCACGTTCCGGGTCAGCGGTCGGCTACCTGGGCGGCCTACTTGCATCACCTTGTCTGTTTATTACAAAGCCTATCGCGCGTTTCACATGCCCAGTTATCGTGTGGACCCACCCCCAGACATACTTTCCCCATTCGTCTCGAGTCTTATAAGAAGCTTCCCTTCCCAAGTACCTTGATGCTCTTCGCGAACCTTGAGTAGTACCCATGCCGGCCTACTGTCTTCAGGACTGTCACTATTTCTATCGCAGTGCCTTGCGGCATCTAAACATTGCCACCTCCATCTCTCCTCTCTACGCGTAACTGACACACTCGTCATGGCAGTCCGCACTTTTACCCAACCGTCCTCCCTCGGGGACACACTAGTCAAAGCATCCAAGATGCCTACCTCAGAAGGCAACGACACGACTCGCTCGTTGGAGAACGCAAAGAACAGCACACAGTCTCACCCTGCCGAAGCACAGGCACCGTTAGCGAGCCATACGAACCCAAACTCAAGACCAGGCATTACCTTTGCACACGAAGACAGTCTCCCAAAGCTTCCTATTCCAGAGCTAGACAGTTCATGCAAGAAGTACATTGCTGCCCTCAAGCCCTTGCAGTCACCAAAGGAACACAGCGACACGGTTCACTCTGTAGAAGACTTCCTCAAGACGGATGGTCCAGTGCTCCAGGAAAAGTTGAAGAGATACGCTAGTGGAAAGAACAACTACATCGAGCAGTTCTGTAAGTCCATGTCTTGTTTTCCAGATGGCACGAGTGAGCAGTATTTGCGGCCGTTCCATAATCGACAGTTGAAAGTGTCATTCATATCCACGCATCATACGCTGACCTATCACTAGGGTATGATTCCTATCTGAATTTTGACAACCCGGTGGTACTTAATCTAAACCCATTTTTCTTACTGGAGGATGATCCCACCCCAGCCCGCAACAACCAGGTCACTCGCGCAGCCTCGTTAGTGGTCTCGGCACTGTCGTTTGTCAGAGCTGTTCGACTGGAAGAACTACCGCCTGACACAATCCGCGGCCAACCGCTGTGCATGTACCAATACTCGAGACTTTTTGGTACTGCTAGGATACCCACCGAACATGGATGCCAGATTGGTCAAGATCCGACGTCCAAGCACATCGTCGTCATGTGCTATGGCCAGTTTTACTGGTTTGACGTTCTGGATGATAACCACGATCTGATCATGACAGAAAAGGATATTGCGCTCAACCTCCAAGTCATTGTAGAGGACGCACAGGAGATACCGATCCAGGATGCTGCCAAAGGAGCACTGGGCGTGCTCAGTACGGAGAATCGAAAGGTCTGGGCGGGCCTGCGCGATGTGTTGCACAGGGAGGAAGGTTCAAACAATTCCGACTGCCTCAACATTGTCGACTCGGCACTTTTCGTCTTATGTCTGGACTACACCGAACCACAGACAGGCGCTGATCTCTGCATGAACATGCTTTGCGGTACGAGCAAGATTGAGCGCGGTGTTCAAGTGGGAACATGCACAAACCGCTGGTACGACAAGCTGCAGATCATCGTTTGCAAGAATGGAAGCGCTGGTATCAACTTCGAACACACCGGGGTCGATGGCCATACAGTACTAAGATTCGCATCCGATGTATACACAGACACCATCCTCCGGTTTGCCAGGACCATCAACGGCAGTGCGCCAAGTCTTTGGGCTTCTTCCAGCCCAGATCCTGCAAAGCGCGACCCAGACAGTTTCGGTGATGTACAAACAACGCCTCACAAGCTTGAGTGGGACATGTTGCCGGAACTCAGCACAGCACTTCGTTTCGCCGAGACACGCCTAGCAGATCTTATCCAACAGAACGAGTTTGCGACTCTGGAGTTTCCCCACTATGGAAAAAACTTTATGACTTCGATGGGTTTCTCTCCAGATGCTTTTGTCCAGATGGCCTTCCAGGCAGCGTACTATGGGCTGTATGGACGGATAGAATGCGTATATGAGCCCGCCATGACCAAGATCTACTACCACGGACGTACGGAAGCCATTCGGTCTGTGACAGAAGAGTCAGTTGACTTTTTGAAAACGTTCTGGGGCGAGAATCCGGCAGCGCAAAAGATCGAGGCACTCCGAAAGGCTTGCCAGAAGCACACTGAGAACACAAAGATCTGTTCCAAAGCGCAAGGTCCTGACCGACATCTCTACGCCCTATACTGCATCTGGCAGCGTGCCATTGACGAGTCAAACGACACAGCTAGCAGTGATAGTTGGGACTCTACGCGACCATCCAGCGCTGATGCATCGGGCGTAGGATCACCCAACCGCAACTCGATACTATCAGAGAACGACTCCATCTCCAGTTCACCGCCACCAGCGCCAGTGCAACACTCAGTGCCCGCCCTCTTCGCCGACAGCGGCTGGGACAAGATCAACCAAACCATTCTCTCCACCTCAAACTGCGGCAACCCTTCGCTCCGTCAATTCGGTTTCGGCCCAACATCCGCCGACGGATTCGGCATCGGCTACATCATCAAAGACGGCAGCATCTCCATCTGCGCCTCGTCCAAGCACCGCCAAACCGCGCGCTACATTGACGCGCTCGAATCCTACTTCTTGGAGATCCGCAAACTCCTCCGCCAGATCAAACGCCGCGGTACTTCGGCCGATAAAACCGCAACCCGTGCCCGCGAAGCAGAAGACCGACCCTTGGCTAGCCGTTTCAAGAGCAGAGGCAGAATCATCCTAGGAGACGGCGGCAAGCAACAGACGCCCGCAGAGAGCATAGTAGATGATGACGACGACGACGGTCTTGGTGGATGTAGGACTCCCCCTTCCCCTCCTTCCCTTCTCTCCCTCGATGAAGTCTCGAGCCATGCTTCTTGTTCCTCTTCTTCTTCTTCTTCTTCTTCTTCTTCTTCTTCTCCCTCTACACCTCCCTTTTCGAGAGTAGGTGGTTTGCCGCCTACGCCTCCGCATTCTCCGCCGTTTAAACCCATGACGCCTGTTTTGATGAGTTCGCCGCATAAACCGATTCCGGTTGTGAAGACTGTCAAGGCGAGGAAGGTGCCGACTTCGGCGCGGAAACCGATCTTTTACTCGTCGTAGTGTTTTTTTTTCCTTCTCCTTTTGTTCATTCATCGTTGTATCTTTCCTTGACCCTAGAGGATTGTCAAGAAGCATGGAGAACAGCATTGCAAGAGACTTCATTGCCCCCACCCACCTACCCACCTATCACATTTCTTCTACCCCAATAACAACAACAACAACAACATCCCCCTTGCACGTTTCATTTTGGCTGATTTGTTGCTTTTCTTGCCCGATTATAGATGGCTTCTTCGATGCGGGAATGCTTCGTCAGGCACTCAACGCCAATCGAGCGCAGAACGAACCCGTCGAGCGCGACGTTATACGCAGGAATATTGGGAGGAGGCTGAGGTTGGCGGAGTACTAGTAGTAGTTGTTTAGGGACTGAAGGGGTCTGGCTGGATGGATGGAAGGCATGGTTGTATGGAGATACAGTGTAGGGATGAAGTAGGATGGGTGTGGCATACAGTATATTAGGATGAAGCAACGCGATGTATCGCTGATACAATGGAATACACATCTTACTCATCCAATAGCCATGCCAATCAAACGTCTTGGCTCACACAACGGGCTACGAAACATCGTGTGGGATAGGTGACTACGGCTCTAAAGTCAGATCATCAAAGATAAAAGAAAATGGTACAAACAGCGACCATTGGCTGTGATGATGCATGTAGGTAAATAATTGACAGAGTACCTTGCAACCACATTTTCTCAAGTACCCTTCCATGCGAAAGACTGCAGTGCAAACAGAGTAATGCTGGGTGCCCTAGATTGTAACTGATCGTCTCCAAAGCGTTACCTTTATCGCCACATACACAACCTGTATCTATAGCCTGAGTTACTCGGACCATCAGCACACACCACTTTACAGATCACAAGACAAAATGGCCAGCGCATATTCTGATATATCACATTGTTCTGCATCTTCCAAGACTCTAACGGTATACCGTCCCTGGAAACACCTTTGCTAGCCCGGTCTTGGAGAGAGAGAAAAAAAAAGATCCTTGATACATGCCTCCCCCAGCCTGATATCCATAACCCTAGATAGCCATGTTTACCAAAAGAAGCCGATGTAAGAAGATGCTGTTGTTACAAAAAGAACAAAACGCCCTTTTGCTCTGGTAAAATCAGAGCAGAGAGTTTAGTCAGTAATCCTCCAGCTCTCGAACCACTTGAGGTGTTTCCACTGGCTGCTAGGTCCGACCATACCAAAGGAGATGGCCCGGAACAGCCAGTACAGGAAGATGGTGGCAATGTAGAGTACAGCAAAGATACCCCACTGGACTTGCTTGCTCAGCTTCCTCGTGGTAAAGTCGAGGCAGAAGCCCATGACGATGATGGCGAACCACAAAGCGGGGTAGTAGTGGTGCACATATGTAACACGGCCCATGGCGACGAAGGGTGCGTAGTGGAGAGCCCAGCCGATGATGGGATAGATACCGGAGTAGTGGAACAAGTCGATTTCCGATTGCTTCAGGTCATTGTATCCACGTTGCCAGCGGACGACGTAAAAGAGGACAAGAAGAACGAAAATGCCTAGCGAGGCAGTGCTGCCCCAGTAGATCAGGGGGTTGCCCAGGAGGAAGTACTTGACGACTGTGGTTGTGTTAGAAATGTAACGGGGCAAAGTGGGGTGCATGCTTACTGTCATCATTCCAGCCGCACATGCGGAGACCGACGTGGAGGATGGGCCATTGCCAGAAACTGGAGGCAAGGTCGTCTTGCTTGTCAGGGTCGGGAACAAGGGCGTTGTTAGATGTCATCATGGCAACGTTGAGATGGATAAAGTCCTGGAGGAAGGGCGACTTGTAGTCACCAGGGTTGCCTGGGGGCAGTCTCTCGTTGGTGTGGCTTTCAATGTTCCAGTGTGTGTAAACATCGCGAGGGTTGTTCTTCTTGACGCAGGTTGTCTCAATCTGCTTGAAACCCCACTGAGGTAGGTTGACGTTGCCAGCGCGGAGGTAGCAGCCCAAATCCTTGTGCTTCAGACGGAAAGCGGTAGTAAGCGTCCGGAGCTTGGAGTAGTCCCTCGAAGCAGCGTCGCGTACAACCTCAACAACCCAGTGGTCCTTGGTGTCGCCAACAGTTGTGTTACCGTAACAAGAAACTTCCCAGTCACTCTTTGTGACAGGGGCAGCGACTTGGTGCGAGTGGAGGTTGCGGCCAGTCTGGGCGTGGATCAGACGGATAACGTCACCGTTGCCAGGGTAGCGGAGCTCCTCATCGGGCTTGTATTCGACCTCGTGGCGGTTGGGGTAGAAGAACCAGTCGTTGTTGGCATCCTTGTGGTGGTAGCAAGTGATTTGCTGCTGGGTAGAGCCCTCGGGGTAGGTCTGGACGTGAGAGTGGAGCAGGCCACCTCCGTAGCCCATGTTCTTCAGCGTCGTGCGGGAACCGTATGCGATTTCGAGAGGGCTGTTCTTGCCGACCTCAGTTCCTCGCAGGTTCGCTTGGAAGAGAGAGCTCATTTGCGCATCGCCGGGTCCACTGTTTTCGAGGATGATGAAGTGGAGGTAGAAGGAGAACATGTAGACGGCGAGGGGGATAAGGATCAGACTGAAGACGCGGAAAGCGAGGTGTGTGGCTAGCTCGATCTGGACATGTTAGTTTGATAGCGAATGGTAGGTAATTCGACGTACCTTGGGCATCTTCAGGTCACCAAACTTGCGCCAGAGGTCTTCAATGGTGTACAATCCAACAAGAGCTGTGACGAAGAATCCAACCCACTTGACACTGCATACACAGCCAATTGAAACACCGGTAAGCATCAGCCATAGACCCCATTCAGGAGAGAATGGGTCATGTTGCTGGCGGTGGAACTTGGACCAGCAGAAGACGGTAGTGAAGGTGAAGCATAGCAGCATAGAGTCGAGGAGAATAAAGCGGCTGATGGTGGTGTACGAGTTCTCACAGAGAACGGCCAGCGTGACGAACCATACGGTCGGACGGCGGAAGTTCAGTTCCCTGGCGGTAAAGTAGGCCAGGGGAACGCAGACGGCACCAAAAGCCGAGTTGAAGAGGCGCATAAACGTGTAGTTGAGCTCCGGGGGGTATGTTTCTCCAGACTTGAATTCGAACGATCCATTGTATCCTGCGAGGTATCCCGACAAACCAACGAGCATCTTTCCGAGCGGCGGGTGGACGTCAAAGTAGAACTCGCGCTTGAGGTAGTGTGAACCGAACTTGCCAAAGCTGCACCAAGTCAGAACGAGTCATGCAAGGCTGGGAGCTGATGGACTTACTGGGCTTCGTCCCAGGTGACGATTGGCGAGAGGCCAATCTTGTACATGCGCGTAAAGAAGGCGAAGAAGGTGAATATCAGAGGTGCCCAGATGAATTCATACTCGTCGAGGACGGAGATGATGCTGAAAGGCTGTGGTTTGGTTAGCAACGAGTCCCTGCAGCCCACCAGAGTATTGACAGCTCCGAGGCCGTTTGTGCGAGATGGCGTACCTTGTCCTTTGACTTCTCCCTCTCTTGTGCGAGTGCAGCGATTGGCGCTGCGGCCTGTGATGGCGCGGCTACATTTCTCCTCCGCAGCTCTTCGGCTTGTGCATCGGCGCCCGTCGTGTGCGCAGTCGATGCCATGGTGATGGGTGGTGACTGTCTCTCTGGCTGTCTCCAGATAGTATTGCGACGTCGTGAAGGAGGTGGAAGGGATTCGTGGCTTGAGGCTGGATTGGGTAGAGAACGGTTGGTCGGTACCACGGAGCTTGAGCAAGTACGCGATCAGTACGGCTCGAGAGAAGGGAATCAATTAAAAAGTGGCCGTGGGCCGTAGAAGAGAAGCCCAAACAACCAAAGGCATAAAAGGGAAGCTCACGGGGGGAAGGGAGAGCAATGGAAGAATCTCCTGCGCTGCGAGATCGAGGAGGTGGGCTGTTCCCGAATTAGACTACAGTACGAGCAAAGGAAGCTAGAGCCCGGCCGCCGCCTCAGGGCACGGGAGAAGCGACACCTGTTCACATCCATCACGTGAAACCCACTGTTCCATTCAGCTGGCCCCAATCGCGCTCCCGAGGCGCCGTTGTAATGGTAATCTGCCCTGAGTGCGAGGCTAAGCTGGGGAGGGGGGACCGTCCTTATGCACGTCACCTAAGCCTATTGCGTAGATCATATGCTGGGAAAATCATGGTACTTTCGTCTTGTGGAAGACGCATTCCTCTAACCTACTCAACACACACGCAAACAAACAAACGCCCAAAATATGCTTCGCATACTCTACCAACCCAAAAACTTCGCTCGATGAACCCTTGGCTCGTGATATTGGAACATGTGCATCGCCTGTCTAGATGATGCAGATATACGTAGGAAATGCAAAATTGTCAACGTGCACACCGCGTGTGCTCTAGTCCTCGTCCTGTCCGACCTGCTTGTACTTTCCGCTCGAGCTGTCGCCCTCGCCATTGCCTTTTGTCCGCTTGACCATGTTGCTGATCCAGCCACCAAGACCGTCGCCGTTCTCCGTGTCGGCCTTGGCCATGTCCTTGTTGCCGTTCTCAAGGTCAGGGGGGTCGATGTTGAGTCCGGGGATCGCCTCGTCTGGCGCACGGCGTGCGCCGCGGATATCAAGCGAGGGCACAGGAGAGCCGCGACCTTCTCCACTGAATAGAGATTCGGCCTGCGCTAGAGTCTCGGGAGTCGGCATGACTGAAGTAGCGTCGCCGAACAACGAGTTCATATCTTCCAAACGAACGTTTGCAGTTTCGGGGTAGATGAAGTACACTGAATACGGTTAGCAAGTCGCTCCAGCCCATATGATCGATAAAGCTTACCAATGACAAAACTGGCTGCGCAGAAGAAGGCGTGAATAAGGTACAGTCGCCACTGGATGTGCTCCTGCAGAATGGGCGTCATTTCTCCAACCAGCCAGTTGAAAGCCCAGTTAGTCGCGGTACTCAGACTGGCGCCCTTGGCACGAATGCTGAGAGGCAGGATCTCCGGTGGGTACAACCACGGGATAGGGCCCCATGAGTATCCAAACGCGGCATTGTAAATCATGACGAATATGACGACCATGTTGGGTGTCCAGGAAGCTTGCAGGAACTGGAAGTACGAAATGGCCGAGAGCGAAATCAACATCATAAGCGCTCCAGACAACAGAATCTTCCGGCGACCCAGAGTGTCCACAATGTACCATGGCGGAATCGTGGATAGCAGGTACGTGATGGCGTTGATACCCGTCATCAGAATAGCCTGGCGGCCGTACCAACCAGCCTCTTCGAAGACGAGCGGTGCATAGTACGAGATGACGTTGATGCCGTTGAGTTGCGCGAGGGCTTGAGCGGACATGGCAATGAAGACGCGTTTGGAGTATCGTTTGAACATGTCGGGGTAGGATCGTTCACCTTCTTGACGCTGGAGCAGCACGTTCATCTTGATCTCTCGGTATTCATCTCGTGCTTTGGGGTTGTGAATATCGCCCTTTCCGTACAAATTGGCAATAACTACAATGCCCTCCTCGTCGTGGTCGTTGTCCAAGAGCCATCTGTATGTGTCAGTGGATTCCCGGGTGCGGAGGTCATGGTACAAACCTTGGAGACTCGCAAATGAGCAAGCTTCCTGCGGCCAAAAGAAGACCCATGACGCACTGCATGAAGAGCGGGACTCTCCATGACCAGTCGTTTTGGATATAAGTGCAGAAGTAGTCAACCCACACACTGACTGCGTAGCCCGTGATGTTTCCGGTGAATTCTATGCAACCCATCCTTCCTCGGTTGTGGGGAGGCGAGATCTCGGACTGGTATACGGGCACGATGGTAGATAGCGATCCAACACCCAGACCGGCAATGACTCGTCCAAGAAGCATGGTCGGAATGCCCGTCGCGAAGGTCTGGAGAGCACCACCTACGACGAAGATGAGCGAGCCGTACAAGATGGTCTTCCGTCTTCCAATCACATCACCAATGCGGCCGACGACCAGCGATGAGATGAAAGCACCAACTTCGAGGATAGCTACCATTGTACCGAGTTCAGCGGCGGACGGTTGGTTGAAGTAGTCCTTGAAGTAGATGCCGCTGTCGGGTTGTTAGATGCGGTCAAGGGCGGAGGGAAGGGGGTTTGCGACGGCGTACGTGATGATA
This sequence comes from Alternaria dauci, assembly GCF_042100115.1. NCBI lineage: Eukaryota > Fungi > Ascomycota > Dothideomycetes > Pleosporales > Pleosporaceae > Alternaria > Alternaria dauci. The sequence continues at coordinate 679,679 of NC_091276.1, forward strand.
CCGGACATGACACCCTGGTCATAGCCAAAGAGGAAGACGCCTAATGACACAAAGACACTTGTGAAGTAGCTGTTGCTGTTAGCTTGGAGCGCCAGAAGTTGGGATACTGTGCTGCCTACATGAGCTTCTTTCCGTGTAACCCGTGGATACGGGAGGGCCCATCGTTGGGTGCCATGATGGCGGCTAGGATCTTCTCTGCCTTTGAGATTGTTCGTGGCCCCGGGTCAGGAATCTCAATGTCTTCTAGGCGGATGCCGTGGGAGCCCTTCTCGTGGAGGTCCTGGGAAGCAAAGCGAGCTCGCTTTTGCTTTTTGCCTGGCCGCGACGAGTTGCCGGCTTCGAGGTTGATGCGGAGCGGATCTTCGCGGTCGGCGAGCTGGTCGACGAGGTCACCAGTGTCGCTCCAGACGGAAAGGTCCGAGGCGTCGGACGAGGGCGTGTCAAACGAGGAGCGCGCGCTGTCCTTATCGTGGTCGTCGAGCAGATAAGCGGAATCTTGGTCTCGGGGGCGGGCAGAGGACGAGAGGTTGTGGAGCGGGATGTTGGCAGGCCTCCTGTTTCTGCTAGAGTAGGAAGGAATGGTGAAGGTGGCAGGCTGTTAGGGAGCAGCCCGACTCCAAGGTGGTGGATGGGAGAAGGAACGTAAAAAGGCGGCTCGCTGGGGGGCACGTCACAGGGTCAAGCAGCCGAGACGAGGGATGTGGTAAAGCTAGCGCAAGAGCGGTGAGAAACTCGGTCACATTGGGCTACAGTGGGAAAAAGACAGTGGGCACGATAGCGCTTCGTGATCAGAGATGCTGGAGCTGCAGTGCATGCGAACGAATGTAGCTCCCTGTCCGGGCTCCGCTGCCGGGCGCACTTGGCGGGAAATGGTGCTTCTTGCTGCTCGGTCCGAACTTGTTGCGACTGGAGCTGCTGTCGAGCGCGCGGCATGTCATGCACGATGATGTACACGCACAGGACCGCCTTTGTTTGTTATCTCGACGGGGCCTGATGCAGTGACGGGAAACATGTATTTACTTACGCACCGCCATGTTCTCGCTACCGCGCATCCGTGCCGTTGACAACAGCTACCCTTAGGTCCCGCGATGCAGCACAAGTCTTGGGCACAGCACCGTAGCTCACGAGGCTCCCACTACACCTGGAGGGGCCGACTAAAAGTGCACCACCAACCTTCCGCCCTGTACGGGGCTCTCCTGGAGTGGAGGCGGGTCACGTTGGGGTCTTGGTCTCGACGATTGGAGCCCCGCGTGGAGACGGGCTGCAAAGCGGAAAGATAGCCGCGATCAACTTCGCACAGCTCATGCGGTGTGTGGATATTCGAGTGGTATTCGTGTTGTGAGAAGGATGCGGGCTTGACTAAACCGCAAGAAGCAGCACGAGGCTACAGTACGACGTGTAGGCGGAGACGCAGGGCCACATGGTGCAGTTCTCGTGATGATCAGATAGCAGGGCACCGACACGTTCTCGCATGCTTCGCTTCGCGCGTAAAACGTGGGCTGGTCGAGATTGCCACAATGTGTGCTTTTCTTGACTGTAGACTACGTATAACGTGGCTTCATTTGATGATCAACTAGGCTTCTTTTTTGTATCACAGCTGCTCGAAGCAACTCATATATCCAACGCGTTGACGCGTTTCTAATCTCCCCAAAACCTCTCGTCGAGTTACTATAGTTACTAGCGCTGGAACGGAAGACCGTCAAAGCCCATCCAGTCGACACAGTAGACGCCGGAGACCCTCCTGACGTTTGCAAGCTGCAGCATCGCTTCGACGACGAAACACGCATCTCTTCCGGCCCCAGGCAACCCTGGATGCATACACGGCTCTTAATAATCGAGGTCAGCAGTGGCTAGGTAGAATAGAGTTGTGTATCACAGGAAGGTTCGGTAGTCGAGCAACGCGACGACACAAACAAGGGCAAGGTCCATACAGCGAATGACTCCATTGTACTACTGGCAGAGTCGTTGTGTTGTGCGTCATGCTGGATTTGACACATCAAGGCCCACGGTGCTCTGCCGCTGGATGCACATTGATCTACGGCCCCCTTTCTCAAACGTACTAGCGCTGCCTATCGCCGCCTCTGATTGGACATGTCCGAGATTAACGTGTTTGTTCGGCATCGTGGTTCCTCGTTTCTTGCTTCTGACGAAGGCTTGAAGAGAGTCGGTTTGTGTGTGTTTCCAGAACAATCGCCGGGCATCCCTAACTATAACCGCCGTCGCAAAAGCCAATTCAAGTCATCCTCCGCAGGGGGTTGGCTTAGCGGAGCGCGACGATTCGGAGCCAGTGAGATTTGTGCAGCCACAAAATAACCCGCCCGCGCGCGCCCTGGTAACCAGACATCAGAAGCTGGAAGGCTTGGCTTCGTGCATTGTTTCAAGGAAGCTCCCCCAGCCACAACCACATACGCTGCAGCGCATCATCTTTCACCGCCGCAATCACCTCTCGATACGCTCTCACCTCCACCACCTGTCGTGGTTGCGCCAATCTTTTTCGCCCTCTATCGCAGCGCTCACAGCCCCGATAACGATCGCTCCCCACAACAAAGGGCACTTGAAGGCAAGGCTGAGGCTCCGCTGCCCGAAACGAAAAAGACATGTCAAGATACGGCAAGTTCGATGACTTTTGTCGGGACACTGGAAACGAGTGGTCAACTCTGCCAGGTAAAACACCCCCGTGATGCCCATGTTGTTATTGTTCATGCTGACGCGCGACAGTATGCTACGTATGTTGCGCTCGCTGCACCCCTTTGGCCGCCCATTGTTCGCCGACGCGACGCTAACCCATGCTCCACAGCTCTTCAACCCAGCTTCGACAATAGACGGCAATGGATGGCAGGACGGCTGCACCCTACAAGGCTTCTCTGTGGGTGGAGGTGATCGGCTGCGCAATCTGGGTACGAGGCATATGCGCATTGTGAGGATGTTTTGCTCACACCACCAGGATCCATAATACTATGCGGCATTGCAATCCTCACCACCCTCTTCCTGCTATGGAGATCGCAAAGAAAGAAGGCTGCTGTAGGGCGAAGGTGCGCAGTCATGCTCGCGCATTGAGAATGCACAACTAACGGCGCGCAGAGAAATGCAGCTCTTCCTCCTCGGCTACATTGTCATATCCATCTGCGAAATCTTTACCATTGGAGGATTCCCCCTCAATAGTACTGTGCGCATTGTATGTACTTGGTCCTGCATATCGGAATGCAGAGTCTAATCTCACTGCAGGTCTTTGTCGCTATCCACGTCGCTGCCATCACCGCCACGTCCTGGATCCTCATGCTCAACGGCGCCGTCGGCTACCAACTACTTGACGACGGCACGGCAGTATCCATTGGTCTGCTCTTGATCTCGTCGCTCATCATTTTCATTGGCACCGGTTATATCGCCCTCGACACTGGACTCAGCTGGACGGGTTACTGGGACGACACTCGCTTTGTGCCAAACCAAGCCTACGCGCTATACACCCTCTACCAACTCGTGCCGCTACTCTTCATTGTCATCTTCTTCTGTCTCGAGGCCTTCCTGGTGTTGCGCATTCTCGGCGAGCGCAAGCCAATGCGTAAGGAATTACCAAATCTCGTATACAGCTCGTACTAACTTGTTCCAGTCTATCTGCTTGCTGCTGCTCTCCTCTTTGCCATTGGCCAAGTCTTCCAATATGTCGTCAGCGTCCACATCTGCAACGGCTCCGACGGCAAGATCAACGGAGGCCTCTTTTCGACCCTCTTCACTCTCCTGTCGGTAGTAATGATTTGGGTGTTCTGGTCGAGCATCACCGAAGACGACTGGCCCATGCCAACCGTCGCTGGGTCAGGCGCGTACAACTAAAAGTCGACCATCGTGGGTTGACTAGTAATCTGAAGGCTGTACAGACAGCGACGGCGTAATGTTCTTATGATGGCTTTTGCCCGGCATAGCGTATACCATTTTGGGGCTCCTTGGACGCGTTTGATGCGTCATGCTGACTTGTGCTACGATATACATAATGTTTGCTGAATGGATTCTATTGATATTCGAGACCCGTCTTCACATGCAAACCAGAAACCGTAAACATGAAAACGTGAGAGCGCGTCGAGCCTATCACGTGTGAGACACGCTTCCGCCTAGGTGGACCCAAGATCGTCAAGTGAACTCACCACCTTCGAAACACTCGGTGCCTGCCACAATTTGGTGAACCTGTAGCTGACGATGAGGAAGCTTGGACTAACCTCTTCCGTTGAATCTGACACCATCCAACATTACATATGAAGCTTATTACATCATAACATCAGCCTTTTTTTGCGGCACACGACCGTACTTTGACGGACACCGAATCGCGCGCATCGCCCACTTGGACTCGACACGTACAGCCTCACGTCCCAGCACGACTGCCACAGCTGCGCCCGCGCACCATCTATCGACCGCCGAACCCCGCAAACCCACGCGCATACAATGGCCGACTCGGATTACGATTTCGAGGACGAGGTTTCCGACGATGAGTATGTCGGTACCAAGAGCGGTACTTCAAGCACACGCGCACAGTCTTCGGCGCCGGGCAAGAGGCGAAAAGTAGAGGCGCCTGTAAAGGAGCCACCAAAGCGACAGGCATGGGAAACAGAATACTCGCGGACGGTCCAGAAGACAATAGAACCGGCAGACGATGGTACATTGGGGCAGAGCGTGCAAGAACGGGAAGAAGAGAGGAAGCGCAAGAGGTTACGAAAGGATACGAAACCTTTCCAGCGAGGCATCATACGTCACGTCGTCCTGGTGCTTGATCTGTCAGAGGGCATGACGGAAAAAGACATGCGGCCCAACCGATTCATCACCATGATAAATTACACACAAGACTACATTCGCGAGTTCTTCGAGCAAAACCCGATATCGCAGATGAGCGTACTGGGCATGCACGATGGTGTCTGCATACGGGTCTCGGAGCTCTCAGGCAACCCAGCAGAACACGTCGCCGCGATACAGGGCCTGAGGAGTAAAGACGACGGCAAGGAGCCCAAAGGCGCGCCCAGTCTGCAGAACGCACTGGAATTAGCAAGAGCAACACTATACCACACACCAAGCCACGGGACACGAGAGGTCATTGTCGTCTTCGGTAGCCTGTTAAGTTTAGATCCGGGAGACATACACCAGACCGTCAAAGCCTGCGTACGAGACCGAATACGTGTCAGCATAATCGGCATGGGCGCGCGCCTCAAGATCTGCACAGAAATCGTCACCCGGACAAACGCCGGTGATGAGTCCGAATACACAATCGCAACCGACCAGGAGATGCTCAAAGAGCTCCTCCTCGCCACTACAACACCCCCCGTAGTCCGTACGACAGCACCCGCAGTCGCAGCACCAGCCGCCCCGCAAGCCCCAGATCCATCCTCGGCCGCAGCACTCATGATGATGGGTTTCCCATCCCGTGTAGTAGAAGACCAACTAACCATGTGCGCATGCCACGGCAACCTCACAATGGGAGGCTACACCTGCTCTCGCTGCAGCGCAAAAGTCTGCTCTTTACCCATTACCTGCCCTTCGTGCCAACTCACGTTGCTCCTCTCCACACATCTCGCGCGATCCTACCACCACCTCTTCCCCCTCCGCAACTGGTCCACGGTATCCTGGTCGCGCGCCCGCGAGAAGGGAAGTAAGCAGTGCGTGGGCTGTCTGGCTTCCTTTAGCGACCCGCCAAATAGTAATAATGAAAGAAGTGAGGCGGAACAAGACAGCGAGGTCAACAAAGAGAAGAGGGACGACGAGGACAGCGAGGAGCAGAAGGCGTCTGAGAGTGGGAGGTATGAATGCAGGGCATGTGAAAGTCATTTTTGTATTGATTGCGATATGTTTGCGCACATGGTCCTGCATAATTGTCCTGGGTGTCTGGGGAGACTGGATCCGGGGGCTGTTGCGCAGGCGGGTAGTGGAAATGGGGATGTTGAGATGACAGGGTGAGGAATGCTCGGTCTTCTTTGAGGGGTATGGGTCTGGTATGGAAGATTTAGACGTGGAGATATTTGGTAATGAACGATAGAATGTAGGGCGGATACCCACTGCACTACGAATAGAGCGCAAGTCGTACTAGAAGGACAATGCTGTCAATTGTTTCTGCCTCGGGTCTATTGTGTTGCAAGTCCGAGATGTTGGATATGTCATTGGTCTCTTAGCAATTCGTTACGCATTCAGGCGCTTCTTTCGACAGTCTCTAGAAACGAATTCCCGTTAGGTTATACTTTGGGAACGGACATCTCTACATCCCAATGCCGAAGATTGACCCCGCGACGCGAACGTGGGGCAAATCACCCCGAACTCCACAACGCGCATCTTACATCAAGACACTTGTCTACGTTACAAGCTTTCTTCTTATATCTAGTTACATGTTTGTTAGACCTCTTGTACGCTGCACACGAACTATTGCTACATTATCTAGGTTGACTTGTTTCGTCCCAAGGTCACAGTCGTCATTCTTACCATTCCGAGTGAACTGCTTCAGCACAACAACAAGAGCAATGTCGGCATTTGAGCGATTGATCCGTTTCGAGGACAAAGATGGGAAGACAGTATATGGCAATCTCGAAAAGGAAGTTCCGACGAGAGAGATTGAGGGGAGCAGCGTAGAAGTTCTGGAAGGAGATGTCAAGAGTGGGTTCAAGAAGACAGGTCAGAAGACTACTGTTGGGAAGGTATGTGTTCACATGTCCAAAGAAAAAAAAGCCCAGAACAGTTGGAGAGAGCTGACAAGAAAACACCCTAGCTCCTATGCCCTCTCCCAACCACAAACATCATCCTCTGCGTCGGCCTCAACTACCGCCGCCACGCCGAAGAATGCAACCTTCAAATCCCTTCCAACCCCGCCATCTTCACTAAGCCGTCGGACGCGCTCGCGGGTCCCCTAGAAGAAATCCCCATCCACCCCTCCTGCCAATCCCAACTAGACTACGAAGGCGAGCTAACCCTCGTCATCTCCAAGGACTGCAAGAACATTGCCGCAAAAGACTACGCCGACTACCTCCTCGGGTACACAATCTCAAACGACGTCTCGGCACGCAACTACCAGATGCCAGCCTCTGTGTCGGGCGGCCAGTTTGGATACGCAAAGTCGTTTGATAAGTTTGCGCCCGTGGGGCCGTGTATTGTGTCGCCGGAGGTGATTCCGGATCCGCAGAAGTTGAGGTATTGGACCAAGGTTAATGGGGAGAAGAGGCAGGAGACGGGGACGGATGATATGATTTTTAAGGTGGGAGAGGTGTTGGAGCATTTGAGTCGGGGGACAACGTTGAGGGCTGGGACTGTGATTTTGACGGTAAGTCGAGATTGGTCGAGATGTAGAGGGGATATATGCTGACTTTGTGTTTTTTTAATCTGACAGGGGACGCCGAGTGGTGTCGGATTGTTCATGGAACCGCAGGGTTTCTTGAAGGATGGGGATGAGGTGGAGGTGTATGTTGAGGGCATCGGGAGTATCATCAACAAGATGAGGTTTGAGTAAGTGGTCAAGTTGTGACTTGGATCGGCATCCGTAGATTTTCTGTAGAGTGTACTACTTTTGCAGCGTGTTGTACCCACGAATTGGCTTTGAGATTGCTCCAATTTACCGTTTGGGCATTATGCTGTTCTTTTTGTAAGTGGACACAGTGAAAGTGGACAGACGCGGAATTATTCGATAGAGAGTCAACTGAACCTGGATGCTTAGAAGCCGATACACGTAAAGAAGACATGACCGCGAAATTCAATAAATGTACCAAGCTTATAATGTTCTTTCTCACTTGGTGGTATTGGGTTCATGCTCAGAGGCAGAGGGCGTGCGTCATGCCCACGAGACGCTAGTGCCCACGCTAATTTCGCAGTTACGTTGATGGCAGGCGACCAAGTACCCGATCCATCAGCTTTGAAACAGCACAACGAAAGAACCCAACTCCATCTCCCTTTTTAGACACGCGACCTACGTGTAGAAGCCACGCGAATCACCAACGCCACCAAAACAAATCACAACAATGGCCTCGGAAGTAGTCAACAAGCTGCAGAACCTCGTCACAGGGGAGTCGAAGAGCGCTCGCAAGAAGAAGGCCAAGCAAGAGGGGGCCACGGCAGTGCCAGCAGCGCCCGAGCAGACCAACTCTGAGGCTGGCGCAGGCGGCTCCAACCCCGCTGGCAAGGCCAATGGATCCGACAGCGACAACTCGTACCTCCGCGAGGTTCAGAAGTAAGTCGCAGCGCCATGCATCGTGCTTCAGACACCATGGTTACACCATTCAAATGGGTCACTTACTAAGACGCGCGCGCAGGAACATCCGCAACATCAACAAGAAGCTGGTGAGACGACAGCCCCTTTCACCTTTTACCCCGCATACCCTAGCTTACACAGTGTCTGCAGAGCGCGACCCAGAAGGTCGACTCCATAATCGCAGCGAACCCCGGCGTCTCCCTCGATGACCTCCTCGCCTCCAAGAAGATCAACGCCGACCAGAAAGCCCAAGCCGAGAGGAAACCCGGTCTCCAGGCCCAGCTTGCGCAGTACGAAGAACAATACACCAACTACAAAAAGTACGGCGATGAGCTCGAGGCCAAGTTTGCGCGCGAGAAGGAGGTCCTGTCCAAGTCACACTCGTCGGAGCTGGAGACATTGAGGGGTACCATCAAAGCCGAGGCACAACTCGAGCAGCAGAAGATCGTCAAGGAGAAGTTGCTGACATTGTCTCGCTTCTTGAGGGCTGCCGCTGCTCGTCGTCAACTTGAGGACGATGACTCTGACCTCACCAAGGCTTTCGAGGGCGCTCTCCTCCAGGTCTATGGAGGAGATGCCGGCGCTGTCATGGCCGCGGAGAAGCTGATCGACGGTGCGGAAGAAGGAGTACCATCCACTGAGGGTGTGGTACTGAGCGTTACCTGTGAGTTCAAAAGAACACATTGAGTGCGTCGCTTTAGACTGATTTCCTCTAGACTCCCAGGTCAAGCAAGCAGCACTCGACGAAGCTCCATTCGCGGCTGAAGAAGCTTGGGTCGATGACGTCGCACAGTCCCAAGCAGCCGCCCCGGAGACTGAGGCTGTCTCCGACCCAACCATCGCCAACGCTACTCTCACTGAGATGGATGCCGGCGCGAAGCCTCTCAACGAAACCACAACCGACGCCTCAGCTGCACCGGCGGCTTCTGGTGTCGGATCCGAGTCTGCCAACGCTGCTGCAGAGGCTCAATGGGACAAGCAGGCTACCAGCGGTGATGACCCGCTCACCGAGTCCTTCGAGATGGTACCGCGAGACCCCGCCGAGACCGAGACACCACACGCCGGTGCTGCCGTGACTAGCACCCAGAGCTGGGCCGACGATACCCCCGACCCAAGCGCGGCACCTGCCACTGCTACTCCCGCTGATGATGGCTTCTCTCAAGTTCAGCACAACCGCGGCGGCCGAGGACGAGGCGGATACCTAGGTGGTGAGCGGGGTGGGTACCGTGGCAGGGGTCGAGGCGGTCCTCGGGGTGATTTCCGCGGTGGTCGTGGACGCGGCCGTGGAGAGTTCCGGGGTGGGCGCGGCGGTTTCCGCGGCGCTCCCCGTGGAGGAGAATCGTTGTAAAGTCGATTACCACTTCCTGCAAAATGATCAGCACTTTTGGGGAACACTGATTGTGTAAGCAATCTCTGGCATACCATCTGGAGCATCTGATCAGATGAAATAATGAAAGAGCTGGCAAGCCAATTGTGTTTAGTAGCATAGCATCGGTGCATAGGATCAACATTTTCTCGGGTATGGGACGCTGTACTATATTCTGGGTTTATGATCTGGCGCTTAATGAATGGCTTGTACAACATTGATTCTTCTTACTCTGAGTGATTGTCTTCACGTTTTCTATTGCGTCACTGTCGCTAAGGGATGGACATTGGTCTAGAGCTCAGACACGACAAGGGATGACGATGACTGAACGGCTGCCCCTGGCAGTAGCCGCGTGTCGATCCGGGGAATTTTCATGGGGGCATGCGCTGGCTCGTCATGTTCTCCGATTGGCGAGTGGAGTACGAAGTGTCGGTGTGGAGGTGCCACGCTCCCGCTGTCCTACTATCGTGATTATGCTGGAGAGAACATGAGGGATCATATCTCTGCTTGTGCACTTCCCTTTCTGGAGCATCTATGGCTAGGTTCTCTCTGATTTATCTGCGCTGTTGCTTTGCTTCAATGGACCACACTGAGACGACTTTCAAACAAGACATCCGTATTTCGCTGGTTGTCCTACACGACACGAGCATCTCAACTATCAATCTGAGCACCTCGACTTGTGGGGCGAGTTGCATTGAGGCTGTGCAGGTACTCTGACTTCACTGTCGCAGTGAGCTGTCCACACGTTGCACTACATGCCAGCGTCAACCACAGTGACGTACGGCACTGCAACAGCAGGTCCGCATAACTCTGGAAAGTGCATGACCATATGACTTATTCTCTTCCTCGATACCAGCCGTCTCGGCTTCCCATGTTGGTAGTGAGGCGCGGCCTTATTCATCCACATAGCGGCGTGATGCACGAACTAGCGGGTCTTTGCAGCCGTTTGGATAGCGCCAGCTAAAAAAGCTTAGCCCCACAACTCCGTAGACTATGTTTCATGTACGATCTACTCTGGACTTTTCTTCTCCTGTGGCTGTATGGCAGAACGGCGCGCCGAAGGGACGGAGTGTCTGTCTCTTGGAGCAAGACGGAAACCTGAAAATCTGAGTACATGCTCAAGTGAGTTCGGTGAGTGTATCCATCTCGACTTGTTGCGTTGGCGATCGCATGGTGGACGGGTGGGAAGCAAGGGGAGGATCTGATAAGATGAGATCTGAAGATGTGGCCTGGATGACGTGCATATCAGGTAAGGCGCACAACACCTAGCGCGTGTCGCGCGTAGGAGTAGACGCGAAACAACAGCACTCTGAGTGTAGGCAATTCGCTCATAGCATATGATTATCGTAAGCACAGAGAATGCGCAGCGTATTGCAGCTGGAGGGGTTTTAGCAGATGCAGCCTGGTGTTGTCGCAACTGCCCATTATCAGGCGATGAGTGACAGGGGTGGTTGCGCTTAACGCCTAGCGCAGACCCACGACCTGCAACCTCCTCACCCTCGCCTTCGCACCTCCCCCAGCGTCATCTAGCGACTACTACCCCCAACGCCTGCAATACCGCCTATCGACGAAACTAGACGCCTTGTAGACCTCCTGCGCTGCCGGCAAAATTGTTGCGATACTAATAGATCAACGCGCGCCCGCTCTGGCGGAGAAGCGACGCATGGCAACAGCTCCACGGCCCCTCTGAGACACTACAACTCGAGCAACAACTACGTTCACTATGGAGGCGCCCTCTGATGTTGTGCCTTCCGTTGAGGCGCCGCTCGCCATGCCTGATGACTCCACTACGAAGCCGGCTCTAACGCCGCCCACAAGTGAAGACAACGACAAGCGATTTGAGAGGATGTCGTCCGAACTCTCCGAACTTGATAGCGATGACGGGGAAGACATCGAACCCGACCATTACTTTGAAGGAGGCAAGATACCAGTGTTCAAGCCGGTAAGTCGCCGAGAGAGTTTTGAGTTCTCGTACTATGACGAAGGCCATACGCGCAAATGTTGTTATGACTACGACGCGCAGGACTTAAAATACAAAATACTAATTGCCGCGTGAGTAGACCATGGACCAGTTCCGCAACTTCAAGCGCTTCATCGATAAAATTGACAAACATGGAATGAAGTCCGGTATCGTTAAAGTTATTCCACCAGCAGAATGGTAAGTTTCGACTAAGTTCCGCTTGCATGACCCTTCCAACTCATGCGATAATAGGCGCCAATCCCTTCCCGATCTTACCGAAGCCGTCAAGAGTATCAAAGTCAAGAACCCGATTACGCAAGAATTCGCTGGACAGCACGGCATATACACACAGGCCAACATTGAGAAGCAACGGTCATACAATCTGCCGGAATGGAGGGCTGTAACGGACGAGCCACACCACCAGCCCCCAGCCAAGAGAGGCGAGCGTCGGAAAGCTGCTGCGGAAGCCCCATCTCGTACCCGTTCGTCTCGCGCAGCACCCGCAAACCGCGAGGCCTCGCCTGCTCCTAAGCGCGGACCCGGTCGACCATCGCGCAGACGCCAGGTGAAGAAGGAGCCGGTTGAAGACGAGGACGATGACGAAGAGGAGCTCGATGTTCCTCCGACACCTACGTCGCCCGGAAAGGAAGAGAAGAAGACGCCCGCGAGGAGGACCAAGAAGGAAGCGCGCGATACACCACCTGCTCGGTCACGCGGTCGGCAAGCTAAGACTGCTGAAGAAAAGAAGTCTGTTTCTTCTCGACGCTTGAACAACCGTGGCGCAGTGGCCGACTACATTGACGAGGCTGCCTTTGAGGATTTCGACTACCACCTGCCTGGCCTGGAGGAGTACACCATCGAGCGATGCAAAGAACTAGAGGACAACTACTGGAAGACGATCAACTACGGCTCCCCCATGTACGGAGCCGATATGCCTGGCTCTCTGTTCGACGACTCGACTACCTCTTGGAACGTTGCAAAGCTGCCCAATCTTCTAGACGTCCTTGGAACCAAAGTACCCGGTGTCAACACAGCCTATCTCTATCTCGGTATGTGGAAAGCCACGTTCGCCTGGCATCTGGAAGACGTGGATCTCTACAGTATCAACTACATACACTTTGGTGCTCCCAAGCAGTGGTACAGCATATCCCAAGAGGATGCCCGTCGCTTCGAAGCCGCCATGAAGACCATCTGGCCGAACGATGCGAAACATTGCTCGCAATTCCTTCGTCACAAGACCTACTTGATCTCTCCCCAGCGCCTGGAGAGGGACTTCAATATCAAGGTTAACCGTCTGGTACATTACGAGGGCGAGTTTGTCATTACGTATCCTTACGGTTACCATTCGGGTTACAACATCGGCTACAACTGCGCAGAGTCGGTCAACTTCGCAAACGAGTCCTGGTTGAGCTATGGACGGATCGCGAAGAAGTGCATGTGCGAATCTGACAGCGTATGGGTCGATGTGAACGAGATCGAACGCAAGCTCAGAGGCGAGCCAACGCCGGAATACTACGAGGAGACCGACGACGAAGAAGACGACGATGATGGCGCGGATCGTCTACCCAGCCCTCCAGCCAGTGTCGCTGGCAAGACCAAAGCAAAGCCGGGACGGAAGTCAGCCGGCAACAAGAGGAAGCGCGGCAAGGAGGATCCCAAAGAGTCGTCTAGACCCAAGAAGCTCAAGCGCATTCGCATCCGCATCAGGATCCCAGGTCGGGGTATGCCCTGCATTCTCTGTCCCAACGATGTCGAGTTTGATGATCTGCTGCCGACAGATACAGGCATGCAGGCTCACCGAATCTGCGCGGATTATACGCCTGAAACCTACATTGTCAACAAGGGCGATGTCGAAACTGTATGCAACGTGGCCAATATCGGCAAGGATCGCTTGGAGTTGAAGTGCAACTACTGTCGGTCCAAGCGTGGCGCCGTCTTTCAGTGTTCACAAAAGAAGTGCACCAGAGCTTTCCATGCTACGTGCGCTGTGGCCGCTGGTGTCCAAGTCGATCTTGGTCCCATGCCCACTTTTGATGAAGAGGGTACGGAATACTTTTACGATGGCTACGATTTCCGCTGCCGCTTCCACCGACCGAAGAAGCGGAACAACAAGACCGTCGATGTGGACGCACTGGAGAGGGACAAGTTTGTCTTGGCCTATGGCAAAACGCTGAAGCCCAAGGATGTCATCCAGTTCCAGTATGTGGGTGGTGAGATGTACCAAATCTACGGTGCACAGGTTGTGGAGAACAGACCCGGCGAGCAGGCTGTACTGGTGGATGTATTACCTGATGGGTATGTCATGGATATCGTTGATCGTCTTGACTTGCTAACAGTGTACAGTGATCGCGTCGAAGTTGAGTGGAAATACATACTCAAGCTTCACCCCGACGAGTCGCAGCGACCGAAACCGTCTGCAAACGCCAAGCCACTTCCTGAGCATCTCAAGGAGAGTGATGCATCTCTGGACATCACGAACCGCACTGACGGTGTACCTGAGATGGGGGATCCTTTCCACGACCCTAACTCTGAACAAAAGTGGGCTGAATGGTACACTGCTCCTGAGGTTACTCGGAGACTGCCGAAGGTCGACCTGAACAAGGAGGACCGCCTTTGGTACTACCTTGGGAAGCCTTCGACCGAGGCTAGGCCCCAGTATACTGAGGATCCTGCGAAGCCAAGGAACAACCCCAAGAGCAACTTTCTCGACACCGTCAAGCCGCCCCCACCTCCCGTACCATCTTTCCATCGGACTTCTTACCCTGCGTCGTACCCGATTAAGCCTGCTCCAATCGCGGTGCCTCCGCGTACACCGATGCAATATACGACGCAAGATGGTCGACCGTACGCCTACAAGCCGAAAGATTCAACGAATGTGGCCTGGAGATCGCCAGTATACAATCCTGATACTCGAAAGAACCCCAATTCGCCAGTAGCACATCAGCCCAACGTTAGCTACGATCACCGCATGCCACAGGGCCAGTACGGACAACAGTCTTATCAAGGCTACCACTCCCATCGACCGCAGCAATCCCCGCAACAGCAAGCTCAGTATCAACCGTATGTACCGCCGCCAAATGGCTCTACTCCCTCATGGAAAGCACAGCCGACACCGTCTGGACCCTTGCTCAATGGAATCGACAAGTATGCGCAGTCAGCGCCGCAAAGCAACGCTCTGCCGCCATACCCATATTCTAACAGCCCGCGTGGTCCGCTACCGCCCTCGCCATACTCACCGGTTGTGGGACAGAGTGCTACTCAGCCGTATGGCCAGCCAGGCAGTCAGGCCCAGGCGGCGCCGCATGGTCGCTCCTCGATCTCCAGCATGCCGAGCAACCCTACTGGGACTCCCAAACCTCCAATGTACGCCGTCACACCCTCCTCTAACATCATTTACGCTGCCCAATCCCCCACTGAGTACTTGAACTACGTCATGAACTTCCCCTACCTCCGAAACTGTTATCTGCGAAGGACAAAAACTTACATATCACCCTATAGTCTGGACGGTGGAATCGCACCTGAATGGATGCCAAAGCCGCCTATGCCGCGAGGCAGTGGTACACCTACTTCCATTGCACCGAGGCCTGCGCCTTCTCCTGTGTACGGTGGACCGCCGTCAACGGGTCTCCCTGCACCAAGGCCATCAGCACAGTTCCAGTCCCCGGATGCTTTCCAGCGCGAGATGAACAGGACGACTTCAACCCCCGAAGCGCCAAAGTGGGAGCAGATGCTTAAGCAGCTCGCTACATCGACAGGCCCCACAGCCACGCCTTCCATGACTACGCGCTCGCCACAGGCACCACAGCCGTGCTACCCGCCCTCGGGCGCCCGGTCTAGCATGTCGTACGACACACCTAGGAGCATGCAGGTGTCGCCGGCTCAAGCCTCGCCTCTACCGCCGCCACGCGAGCCACAGCGACCGACACCTAGCCCCATCAGCGATGATGGAAAAGGTGGTCCTGTAGCCGTGCCGAGCGAACAGAAACCTGTTCTGCCTCCTCTGCAGCCTGCGGCGGCGTCGGATGTCCATGGCGCGGAGACGTGGAGGTACTCGTCTTGAAGGGATGAGATATGCATATATACATAGCGGCGTTTTGGTGGGGCGAAATGTATTGTAACGACCATGTATGATTATCACAAGGGTAGCTTAGGCGTTTTCGAAGGGGGTACTGGCACGGTTTGCCATGGTTTCGTTTTTAGTACAACACGATCTGGACGGAATATGATAATGGTTCTGGCTCAAGTTCTTTTCATGGTTCTGTGGTTCTATGTAGTCTAAAGGATGGCATGCTTTTACTTGCTCTGCAGCCCAAGTGAACAAGACTACTTCGAGAATAGTGGTATGTGAACTCGTCACTCTAAACGCGCTGTACGCAAATGGTCGTATGAAACGGGCTAGATTGACCAAATGCGAAAAACGATAACAAGCAGGTCATGTAAGTAGACCAAAAAACCAACAGGTTGGGCTGTTTTACGATGCGTCGTATGGCAGTGTAGTTTTTGATCACTACACAATCTTGCCACCAGTCCCAGCTAGACTAATGACTTGTCGCAGAGAATTTGATGGCAACAGCACCTCGGCATGTTGTATACTTCCACGACACTGTCAATCTCAAGAACTACCACTGACAACGCACCTAAAGTGCGGACACAGAGTTATTGACCTAGTGCAAAAGCGTCATGTATCGTGCGGGTTTGGTGGCAAAAGTCTATATCGCAGCGTTGAGAACGGTGTTGAGGGTCTGCGTAAGAGTGAAGTTGTATAAACTGCTGCTGGGAAATTGCGCTGGTCTATGAAGAAGGTTCTGGATCGTAGTCGTGAATCTGCCAAAATTTAGAATGCTACGCAATCCGCAGCCTCTTATGTAATGTAGATATGCCGGAGCAGATATCCGCTTTTGATTATCGTTTTTTGCGCTAGATAGTCGTTCTGTCGGGGCATGCTTATGTAGGTGCCGATGCCGTAGATGCTATTGGACGTGATCGTGTTCGTGCTCCACAGGCCGTATACGAAGGGACTTGTATTCTGTGCTGCCAGAACGGGTGTTAGTCGACAAATTTGGAGCGATTCCGTCCGACACGTTAAAGGAGGTGGCGTCTTTATATTTGTGAAGTGGTCTGTTCTCGTCGCCGCTACTCCTTTGTGTTACTCTGCCGGTTTCTGCCAACCGCGTCTTGCCACAGCACGTGTCGAGTAGAACGAGTTCTAGGTTTCGTGACGAATGCGACCGGAGAAGAAGCTGCAATTGCCTTTGGCATTTCGGAGCATCTTGCTGGCATTATCGCTGAATGACATCAACGAGAAGTCGAGAATTCAAAAGCACATGATATGTAGATGCGATCTCAGAGTCGACGGCCTTGAGACGTTGGAGGAAGAAGAAAGTGTACGAACAAGGCAGACTCCTTACAATCTGACAGATGAACAACGGGTCGACGGTAGGAAGCGAACCTTGGCCGGTTTAGCCGTTGCTTGTTTCTTCTGTTTCCGGCCGCTAAAGTTCCTTGGGTCGGAAATGAAGGCCCGTGTGGCATGTAAGCGACATTGAGACAGGAGACCCACTTGGACAACACAAAACATCTGTGGAGTTCTCCTGGGCGGCATTGATCTCGCACGAAGGAAGGTACTAGAAGTCAGTCATCGATCGAGCTCTTACTCGTTTTGAAGGCCGTTGTACTTGGATCCGTGGGGAAGTGCGTAGGTACGACGAAGTGTTCCGTGGACTTGTCGAAGCTTATGATACGGCTCTCGACTGAATGAGTAAACATACTGTACACCGTGTTTCGCACGAATTGATGCCGTCACCAAGCGCCTGGAAGTGTCATGCCCGCAGTGGAGGCGCGCGCTGTCGCCGACCCACAAGAAAGGAGGCGTGAAACGATGAGAGTCGGAAGCGAACCATACGGAAACAAGGCGTGGAGGCGATCATCGCAGCTACGGAAACGTCTGATACAAGTTAATGTATGTGAGGAGCAAAGGGGAGCGCCTTGCCGTTTTTCCGTTTTCACATTCATGCTGCTTGACTACGGCAGATTTGGTGACGCGTAGACGTCGTTCGTCGCGCGCGCTGAGTCTAAGCGAGTCGAGACAATTCTGGTGCTGCGGGCGGGACGAGTCATACAGTACCTCGGCAGCTCGTCTCTTACCACACCACTATACACCTCAACTAACAAGTAGTGAACAAACATCCGTCGTACGTATACAGTGTGCACATTGAAGCTCTGAATTCGAGACTGCACTGCCCTGCCAGATACCACGACTATGACGTGATGCTTGCTATAGCACCTGCTCAATCCTGAACTCCGTCACGTTTCAACTCTGAAAGATGCCTGCGTCGATCAGGAACACCATGCCGAGAATTGTTTACCGCCAGGATCAAACGCCACTCCGTGAAACAAGCAATGCCATGACAAGTGACAAGTCCACATCTTGAGCATCGAATACCCCAGCTCCACAGCCCTGAAGCATTGTACACGGTGTAGGGACGGCAACAGTTCCCTTTCTGTCAGTTCCACTCCTTTCATCTGACACAGGCACACAACGATGCGCCATTTCCGACATGGTAGCATTTGAGTATAAGTATACCTTGCGCCCAACAATGTAAAATTCCTCACCACCACAATCATTCAGTCCGTCGACATTCGCTCACTACACATTCATTCTTTTTCAAACGCTTGAAGCGTCTCACATTCTTTACAATCTTCGTTGATCGATCTCGAAGTATCTTTTTGAACACCAACCTTTTCGTCAAAACCAGACTTTCCAACACACCAACAAAATGATTTCCAAGATCCAAGCCGCTGCCATCCTTGGCTCCCTCGCTGCCTCCGTCAGCGCCCACGGTCACTTGTCCGCCATCAAGGTTGACGGCCAGGACTTTACTGCCTACGATCCTTCTTTCCAGTACCAGAGCCCTCCTCCCGAGGTCATTGAGTGGTCCTGCCCCGAGTGCCAGGACAACGGCTTCGTCGACCCTTCCATGTACGACGATGCCACCAAGATTGCTTGCCACAAGGACGCAACCGCTGGTGCTAAGGTCGCCGAGGTCGCCGCTGGTGGTAAGCTCGACATCTCCTGGACCACCTGGCCCGAATCCCACGTCGGTCCCGTCATCGACTACCTCGCCAAGGTCGATGATGCCACCGCTGCCAAGTCTACCGACCTTCAGTTCTTCAAGATTGACGCTGCTGGTTACGAGGACGGCCAGTGGGCCTCCGACAAGCTCATCGCCAACAACAACACCTGGTCCGTAACCATCCCAGAGAGCATCGCCCCTGGCGAGTATGTTCTCCGTCACGAGATCATCGCTCTCCACTCCGCCGGCCAGGAGAACGGTGCCCAGAACTACCCCAAGTGCATCAACGTCAAGGTCACCGGATCCGGTACCGCTACCCCCGCTGGCACCCCTGCCAACAAGCTCTACACCGCCACCGACGCCGGTATCAAGGTCAACATCTACGGTGGTGACATGTCCAGCTACGAGATCCCCGGTCCCGCTCTGTTCGATGGTGCCAGCTCCGGCTCTAGCAACGCTTCGACCCCCGCTGCTAAGCCCTCTGCGTCTGCTCCTGCCGCTTCATCTGCGCCCGCTGCCACCAGCGCCGCTCCCGTCAAGGTTGTCGCCACCCCTACTGCTTCTTCCGCAGCTACCCCTGTCTCCACCGGCAGCGCCAGCATCGCCGACAAGGAGTTCACCCTCGACACCTTCATTGCCTGGCTCGAGGAGAAGGCTGGCTCTTCGTCCAGCCAGAAGGTCCGCCGCCACCCCCGCGCTTTCCGCGTTTAAGTTTGTGGCGCGAGGAGTCGCTGTTAGGGAGACCAGTTACTGAGACATGATCAATGGAAGTCGTGATGGGAGAAACCCAAGGATGGTTGATGATGGAAAGCTCTGACACTTGGTGTTCTTCACTTCTTGTATCTATTTTGCATTGGGTCGCTTTAGCTCATTGCTTCTTTGACTGAATGATGTGTTGTACACATGAAACTTGTGCCTCTGCTTGCAAATGATGTGACTAGTTTTGTGATCGTCCACCACTTTTCCACGCCATACAAGGGAAAAATCGAACACCCCACTAGGCGACTACGGAGAGAGCAGTTAGTTTCCTTGTATAGCGATACTCTACCTAGGCGACTACAATGGTGGCGTTCGATTTTTCCCTTCTATGGCGTATTTCGTAGATTCGCTTGGCCGCGCACCATGAAAAGTCTGGCAGCAACCAGCGCTCCACGCGTACTCTTTGATATTGAGGATATAAATGATACAATCTCTCCAACTTCCATCAATCAGATCATCCGAATTAGTCCATCGGCTAGGATATCTCGCTTTCACCGAGAAGAGCCGGGTTCGATTCCCGGATTCGGAAGAACGCAAATCGTCTTTTTTGTCTTTTTTGCTCCAATGCACTTTCCATACTCGGTGCGGAGGCCAATTCACATGAGCGGGATTACTTTTTTTTTAAGGGATGCAGCACAGAAAATGGAAAGGACCTAGATACTATTCGGGGCTGCATGTACAAGGACCGGGAGCAACGTGTCTAATCCATATTGACAAGTATGCACTCTTACCTCGCTGGGTTGAGTGCTCTGCGTCACCTATGTGTTTTACTAATATGGAAAGCTTCGGCCCCCAACATATGCATCAGGAGTTTTGCACGCAGCGCGACTTGTATCTATGTAATATGGCAGATTATGCGCAAGCCTTACAATTCAATTACTATATGGCACAATATGCCTTGTCTGGAGAGTCGCGCGGTTAGTCACGAGTATTCAAAACACTGGAGCGTAAGCTGACTGCTTCTATACGCAACTGACAGATGCACCGGACTGGGAGCTGTCTGGGTTATATGGAACGATATCTATCACATGCACAATGCTATCAAGACGAGCGTCATAAGATAACGCTAGCGCTCAGTCGTAAGACGATACAAGAGGTCTATCGCTCATCTCCACGATCTGCTAACGTCCCACTATAGGCGCTGCAACACCTAGAAATATACAGTGGCATCCGATCCGAATATTCTTCCAAACATACCTATGCCATATTCAGCTAAAAGTCCACCATTAGTTGCGCAATGACGACTTTACATGACACAGCGTGGAAGAGCACGGTTCATTCATCCATCTGTACCCATGTAATGGAATGGGCATGTTGTTCTCATATGCAGTCTTCCATCATCCCGCTGAGAAGCACTACTCCAATATCTCAAAGCTAGTGGCAAGTTTCCAGACAGTATATGCTACATAGACCAAGACCTCTGCAGACCAGTCTGCAACGGCGCTTTTGAGCAAAACTCAATCGGTGCTGATGAAGTCACTCATAAGAACCTTGGATATGAGTCTTTCAACGACAAATTTACTTTCACGTGCAGTGCATCGAGCCCGATCTCTTACACCTGAAAGAAGCAACGGACCGAGTGTTTTCCAGATTGGGATCATCTCCATTGTTCGTGTTCTACACCAGTCAATGGGAAACGCGACTCCTAGGTGAGGAGATGGAAGCGGAGTGGAGCACGGAAGCGGAGGTTGTGGATTGAAATGAGCTGGCACTCGCATGGAGGATGTGACGTATCTTTGGGAGGACTCTGCGTTGCCGAGGTTCGATGACAGGGTTCGATGATAGCTACATCGTGTCGTTGGCCAATTTATACATGTGATGCGGAAGTTTTCGTTGGATGGAAAGTATTGGACTAGCGAGTTTGTTGATATGCTGGATAATGTAAATCGACTACGGAGTAGAGATGTTATGAGAGTGTACAGCTTCGGGGCGACAGCACTCCATAAAGGCTGTCAAACGACAGAATTTTCTGCATGAAGTAATGTTGTGCGACAAAAATTGTTGCCGTCTCTAATGGTACAAGGTTGAACACTGACCTTCAACAATGTTAGCAAAGCCATTGTGAAACGAATGCCTTGGTCTTGCCAAAGTTCTGGGTCCATACCAAGTTCAGCCGCGTTGCTGTCAACATGGCTTTCCGCTGGTCAGCTTGCGTTAGATGTATGTAGAAAAATCTCCCTGTCTCTATGTAGCAGACCTGGTTTGATCTGCTCAACCGGCCTCTCAACTCAACGATCGTGCTCGACTGCACGGTGTGTAAATCCACTGTTGTCCAATTCAGGAATGCTAATCACCCGAGGCCCGCCAAGTTGATAATACAACTGTCTTCGGCAGAAGGGACAGACATCTGTGCCAGTGCTGCCTGGCCTCAGCCACCTGCGCAAGCACGAGCCTCCGAAGACGTGGCCACAAGCGTTGGGTCCAGTGAAACGGGTCGGCGTATGTTTATCCTGGTCGAAGGCTTCGAAGCAGATGCAGCACTGCGTGAGATCTTCGAGATAGTTGGCGATGAACTGTTCTGCAGTGTTGAAGGGGAGGTTATCTGTTCTGCCAGTAGTTTGTCGCTGAGGCACGAATCGAGGGGGGAAGCAAGCCTTCATAAGCATTCTGAGGATTCGTCCCATGATTAGTATGTCGTATAGGTTCAGGGTGTATTCAGACTGGGAGGAAGAAGGGGTGTGAGAGTAAGGTTGACGGAATAGCAGAGAAAAAAGCCACAATAATGTTATCTTAGGTGTGAGCTGTCGCTACCAGAGATCTGAGAGCTCGAAAGCAGCTCTTCGGACCACGAACCTGACTTTACAAATCTTGCCTTGTCGCGCTGGAGATTCGTCCATACTTTTGTCGTCACCCGCTGCATCTAGAGGTGCTGAGATGATCCACTGACGACGAGCCAGCCGCATAACTCCCTCAATCGCAATCACGAGGAACTAATCAAGGGGTTGCGAAATCTTGTCCTTGCCGCTCCAGTTGGTTCTCCGGTTCCAGCTTTCAACATGAGAATAATCATGGCAAGTTGTTGGGATTCCTCTGATTCAGGAGTATCCTTTCTCTCAGATACCCCCAAATTATGGAAATTGCGAGCGGCTCGTCGTTGCCATGCACCATATTAGTATCGATGGGTTCTAGCCAAGAAATGACACCGCACCTTCCTACGCTGGACTGACAGTGCATAGCATTGTTCCTTTTGCTCTGGTCAGGTACCCAGCGATGATCATCGAGAATGATGTTGGCGAGCGACCATTGGGCAAGATTCGTCAGCATATCTGCACGTGAAAGCCCCGTAAACGAGATTTTGCCGGTGCATAACAAAAGTGCCGCATTGCGGGTGGAAATGATGTTGATGATTGGTGCCTGAGCAACGAATGTTAATCGCGCTGGCAAAAAACGGCCAGCCGCTATGCTAGCCCCCCTTCGGCCAGAGAGTCAAGTTGGAAGTTGGTACCGCAGAACGTCACCAACCGCAATCCACCCCCCGACCTCGCGATACCACAAATCCCACGAATTCCAGCTCTTTGCGCAATCACAATTAAGTTTAACCAATGAAAAAAACGAGGGCCGAGGGCCCAACCGCCAACGCCTCAAACTTTGAAACTCCGGAACAATCGGAAATTGCCTCCTTGGGTATAATCTCATGCACGTGTTGGCTTGACGTGCGTTTTTCAGTGCCGCAATCCTGCCGCTCGCCCTTTTTGCGCATCACCTCGCTTTACGAACCGCACCCTCCCCCATACTCTGACCAACTCGATCGTCTCGTTTGCGCCCGCGCGACGATAAAGACTGTGTTGTGTAAAACGCTAATGGAAGGAAAGGGAAATGAATGAATGGATGAGACGAGGATGATCTGCGATATGTCAGTCCATGTCTCGGTCTTGCCTCGGAAGCAATCGGCTAGCGCTCAGACATGAGAATGAATGATGCGTTTTTTGTAAGGGAGGGGGGGGGCCCTGTGGCTGTGCTGACGCTCCGTGCGAGTTTGTGTGAGCAAGCAAGAACGCACCTCTGAGGTCCAGCTCGTTCAGGAAAACAAGGCCAGTTCAGTGTTCCGCATGTATCGCGCCGGTGCCTTCACAGACACTGCACTTGTTGCTGCCGGATCGTTTGCATGCTGGACAGCCCTTGCCGTTGCAAGCGTCGCATTTGATCGTTCCATTGCCTTTGCACGTTGGGCAGTCCTTCATGTTTGCGTTTTGCGTAGTTGACCGGATCGAGCGGGCGGAAGTGAATAGCCGGGGCGAATGCGGCGCAGCAGATGGAAGCAGAATGAACAAAAGGGGAGCAAGAAAGTAGGTAGGAAGCCGAGCTGGGGTTGGAGTAAAAGGAGCAAGATATATCTCGAATCGAAGACGGGTACTGAGCTGATTGCAATGGATGGAAGGGGCAGGCGCGGTGAAATAGTCCGTTGATCCTGATTTAGGAAGGCAGTACCACGGTCATGAAGATGAGCAACACAGTTGAAGTTTCGAAACACACAAATCGTCCACGGGCCTGATGAGTGTCAGGGTCTCTTTATATAATTTCCCCAACTTGGGCCCCGCGCATTACCCGTAACCCAGCTGGCCCATTGTCGCAATCTCACCGCGGCCGCGAATAGTGAAGCAAGCTCGCAAGCCCAGCCCCCGTCTGCATCCAGTAAACAGTCCGAGCTTCTTCACGATAGATCTTCCGGGTTTGGCAGTAGGAGTAGCATCACGAGAACATGGCTTGCGAGGTACTTCCAAGGGTCCACTAGCACTATCTCACCATGTATCTAAGAGAAAAATGATGTCAAGGTGCATGGTTCGGAAGGCTGTGGAATACGCCAAAGCCACTGCCTTTTTGTCTCATGCACGGCATGCAGTTCCACTCCAAACAAGCCCTGCCGCACAAGTTCTCTTCGCCTCGGTACGCTCCTATCGTAATGCGTATAGCCCATGATCTGATAAACCTACTGCCGCCACAACCGGCCAATATCTCCGTGGTGAATACGGCATTAGGCTTGTGCCGCAACCGAGCCAGCAGTAACAAAGCTCTCATGCATATCCTGATTGGGCTTGCAGCGTACGAGAGGACGTCAGACTGCAGTATCCCAGCTCTCTGGATCAATCAGCAAGTGGCCATGCTTCTAGCGCGTTCCTCCCAACATTGCGCGCATCGCCAGGTGTCACTCCGGACCAGCAACGTCATTAAACGCCCCGATAGCCTCTGCCTGCAGTCACAGGGCGCGGTGACGAGTCGTAAGGAGAGGCTGCATTCGGCGCGGAGCTGGACAAGGCTGTGCGAGCACGTTGTTGAAGCATTGACGAGGACAGAGTCTTGATGATGGATTAGATGGGAGATGCCTGATACAGAAGGCACACACGTGGCTAGCTGCAGGAGCGGTAGGACGAACCGACGTGGTGGGTAAGGCTGAGTTTTGGTTGGTGAAGCCGATTGATACATCAGCAAGGTACAGGGGGTGACAATGTTCAGCTCCATGTAACCACGTAACCCCACTTTCCAGGCACAACGCTGGTTGCCTTCAGACGTGTGTGAGGTTTGGGGAAGCTTACACTAGGAGGTCCTAGTATGCTAGCCACAGTAAGCACAATGATACTGTCCTCTGCCCATTCACGCATTCGCAAATGAGCCACAATGCATACATGTCTCAAACTACCCTTCCAAGGTTCAAAACAAGAACCCGGTCTTCAAGAGCGAAGATACCAGTAACCCGGTAACAATCCTTCCTTCACCTGAGACCAAGGTATCATCTAGAGCTGTGTTCCCAAGTACCTGGACCACCAACAAAGTGCAGAGTTTCAATGCCAGCATATCCGCCCAGCAAGGAACTTGCATGTCCAAGTTATTCTCCGATACGGAACAGCGCGTTGTTCGAGATTGAATCCTGCTTCTTAGCGCTGCCCTGGCCTAGGTAGCGCTGTCGAGACCGAACGCCTAGTCAACAGATCATAGTACTGTGGCTGCGGACCGGAGCCGGATGTTCGACTAGGTACAAGAACGCTCATGAGCTTGACGCAGAACATGATGATGCTAGTCTAGTGCCGTCTTCACAAAATGGCCTGATGTGTTAAAAGCTTAAGTATTGCAATTTCTCACTCTTTGCTTCAAACAGCCCAACAACGAAAAATTTGGTAATGAGTGAAACAGCCTAGCACCGGCCGTTGACTAATATCCAGCCCGCCTTGCCTTGCGACAAATTTTTTCAATTGGTATGCCCTTCATCAGGGACCTTGGCAGCCGCCCACAGAGACCATGATGGACACACGGCCTAGAACGTACTATGGTCTCACATCAGTCCGGACCCGAATCGAGAATTGTGCGACCTGGCTCTACAGCCACTTCATCCATCAGCATGTCCTACATCAGAGACATGTGCGTCTGAGAGTCAGGCCACACCGGACACACGGCCGAGGGCTCGCCGTTGTCTTGCAACGGTCTAGAGCTGAACGGCAAGACTCGTCATCACCGACTTGGAACACGCGGCCCGAGGCTCGCAATGAACTGGAAAGAAACCCATTGATACAGCCATGATAACAATGGAACATGGGTCTTGACAGCTCCTACTTGAGGACTTGTTATTTGAGTTCAATACACGAATTCGAGCCTCAGGCTCTTTTCCACAGTTGGGCAACGAGAGAGGCGCAGGTCCCAATCGTAGAAGAGAGTCTGTGGCTCAAATTTGTGCATCATCTACAAATAACAAGTTCCCACGCAGGAGCTGTCAAGGCCTTACGTGAGGACTTGTATTTGCATATTTTCCTCTCAATCTCGCTTTTTCTTTCCCAGGGCTATCTCCAGGCGCATTCTTACAATTTCGCCTTGACCGCTGCCCTCTCCAGACCCGGTCCATCCCAAATGTCGCGCTCCACCGCGCGCGTATTGATGCAATGCATACCCAACTGCTCAACCTTTTCCACACCAAGTAAACGCATGCACGTCTCCGTTTCCGCTTTGAGAACTATTCATCCGTTAGCATGCATTTCACCAATTCTGGCGTTCTTATAAGAAGACGAAGAAGAAGAAAAAAAAAGAAAAAAAGACTCACTCTCAAGCATCCTTGCAACCCCCTCCTTACCACCAGCTCCCAACCCAAACAACGCCGCCCTACCTACACCCACGCCCCTCGCGCCCAAACACAAAGCCTTGACCACGTCCGTCCCCCGCTTAATCCCACCATCAACCCACACCTCAATCCGATCAAACACCTCAGGACAATACTTGCGTATCTCGAGCAACGTATGCACAGCAGGCGGCGCCGTATCCAGCGCCCTACCACCATGATTCGACAAGATAATCGCCTTGACAGCCGGAGCATGCAGCGACGCCAGATAAGCATCTTCATGCGTCTGAATCCCCTTCAGCACAATCGGCTTATTCGTATGTTTTGCGAGCCAGGGCAGTGTAGACCGCCACGTCAGATCCGCCGCCGTGCCCCAGAACAGCGACTGCCCCATACCCATTGATTTCGGCTTCGGCTTCTCGTTCTCGCTCGCTTGAGTCGGTGTCTCTGCGCTGGTGCTGGTCTTGGACACGGACTGGTCTTCCTGGACCGACGCGCGCACGGGCAGATTCGATCCAACGTTTTTGCTGCGCTCGTCGTGTTCGCGTTTACCAGGGACCGGCGCATCGAGCGTGAGGCAAATGAATTTTACCGCGTCAAGTTTGTTCACGCGGTCGAGAATCGCTTCGCTCTTGGCGCGCTCGTTCTGCACGTAGAGTTGCCAGCCAAAGACCTGGCCTGGGGTGGCGTCTGCAACGATTTGTTCAGGCGTCATGGATGCGTTTTGGCTGATGATTTGCATGGCGCCGTACTGGCTGCAGGCTTGTGCTATGCCCCATTCGCCCTCTGGGTGCGCGAGGCGCGCCATGGCGGCTGGGGAGACGTAGATGGGGAGTTTGACCGCGTTGCCGATGAAGGATGTGGATGTGTCGCAGCGGGTGCAGTCGACGAAGACGCGGGGCCGGAGGAGTATGCTGCGGTATACGCTGTTGTTGAAGGACTTGCTCTGGAGGTCGTCGCTCGCGGAGAAGTAGTATGCCCATGCCTTGTAAGGTATTTGCTTGGTGGCCACCTCTTCTATCTCGTCGAGGTTCAGTAGGCTGTCCAGATCTACGGGTCCGTCATCTTGTGCCTCGCCAGTCTGTTCTGGTGTCTTCTCCTCCTTCGGGAGTGTGTCTGGGTTTATGGTGCCGAGCTTATCTGAGGCTTTGAGATTCTCCTCGAGGATGCCCGGTGGGTGGATGGGGTCGTATTCTTCGGTCGCGTCGGTGCCGGCAAGTTGGAGGATGACTTTTGAGCCGCCGGGGTGCTCGGGAATGAAGCGCGTAACGTCGTAAACATTGCCGTAGAGAATCACCCAGCAGCTTTCTGCCGTGTTGTGCTGTGCGACTGCATTCCGAGTTAGCTTTGACAGTTGGAGTTGGGTCGCGGTCGCTGGAGACTGACCCTCGGCATAATCGAAAACCTTCGCCATGATGCTACGTGTTTGAATTACTTGTACAATGCGGAAAATACACAAAACCAAAGGCTGAGAATACAAGACAAAGCTCTAAAAAGATGGCGACGATGATTGAAAAGAGTAGGAGCAGGATTAACTCCGGCAGAGAGCAGACGCCGACGTCTTTTAGCCAACCCCAGCTTGTGTGGGGATCGAGAGCTCGGGGTAGTGCGAGCCCGAGTCAGGCAAGACGGGCCGCATTTCTTCTTTTGCTGAGCGTCAGTAGGTAAGCCGGATACACGCATGGCTAATTGGCTGCGTACTATTCTCTGGCTGCCCAGCCACACGCTGTGCTAGCTCCGATGCGGTGAACTGTTGTTCACCCCAGACGTGCAGAGTTGGATGATGACGATGATGGCTTCAAACGCCGCGGCGATTGAACGTCAATCAACCGCATCGGTATATCGCGCCCAAGCTTTCTACGTCTATTTGAACAATGCCGTTTTTGTTTCGACTATTTTCTCAATGCTATCAAACTCAACGGGTATCTTTGGCTAAAACCAGAGCCTGCGACTAAACGACGCAGAGTCGCGTCTCGCAGCATGCCCGCTGCAAAGGCTAAATATCAGACAGTCTTAGGACTAGGAGAAGTACCCTCGCCTTTCGCTCGCCGTTCGCGTTGCAGCTCCCTGGCCCCTTTCCTCTGCCAGCCGTCGTTGACGTTGAACCCTTTTCCACTGTTTCCGGTAAAATTGGAGTATCTGTCCCTTGCATTTTCGTCATCATCGCCATCGCTATCCTCGCGCGTCGACGCCTTGACAAGATCCTCTAATTCGCTATGAATGTCCCACTTGGAAATCCGCCTTGCTTTGGTCGCACCTGGCCATGTTTTGGCAGCCGGCTCAGAGATGGACCGCGCAAGAGTTGGTCTAGCTAGTTTTCCGCCTCGTACTGCTTGTCTGCGCCGATGTACCTGGTGTCTAGGGCATTCGAGAAAATCTCCGCGTTGCGAATCATCTGCTCAAGACATTAATGCGGTATCCAGACTGCATGCTAGGTGAATTAATGTGCAAGGCATGGCATGTTCAGGGGCGAGCGGGGCAAGATGTTCACCAACCCTCGACCTGAAGGTCCGGCCAGCCATGCTCGAGTTCGCCTTCATTCGCAGCCTCATCACCCCAGTCCATCTTCTCAAGTTCGTTACGGAAGAAATCCTGTTCCTCCTCTAGGACACCGGGTTTGGCGCCTAAGCTCTCGGGATAGCGCTTGAGGTTGTGCCAGTGCGTGAGTGACCGCAAAGCTTGCTCGAGCGGCACGCTCTCGTCGACCTCGGCATCCACGTCACTCCCGGCTAGCCAGTCATCTCGGAGTTCAGGTCTGCAATGCAGATACACTGCAGTAATGACGCGCATGTTGGATTGTCGCCACTTGCGGCCACAGTAAGGAACTTGGTTCTTGAAAAGCTTGAGCGTATACAGGCGCAGCTCCGGTTGTGGTACCTTCAAGCTCTTACGAAGGAACTGCGAAGACTTGTAAGACACTAGCATGAGGTTTCGATGCGCCTTGTTCTTGCAGATCTTTTGCATGATGCGGAGGTAGTTGATGGATGTGAAGAACGCGCGCCATGAGAAGTTGGTAATAGGTTCCTTGGGCAACTCATTGGTAGGGAAGCCGAGCTCGTCGACCTCTGGAGGCTGTAGTTGAGCCAGCGGGAGGGCCGGCTCGACTCCAGCTTCATTTGAATCCTCTCTGGAGAGACGAATTGGAGGTGGCACGGCGTCTTCCTCATCGGACTCGCCGTTATACGCTTCTCCTTGATGGTTTTCATCATAATCCTCTTCAGACACGTTCCTCGAATGTGTTCGGCAAAAGTTGAAGAAGTTGAGCTCTTCCTGCTCACTCTTGAAGTTTACAATCTTCTCGACCTCTTGCAGTTGTAGTAGCTTCAAGATCAACGGGACGTAGCTCGAATCAACCAACAGCTGCGTAATATACTCAAATTTCAAGATGTGAGAGACTTTGAACCATTTCAGGATCAATATCAACGTGCCGGTGACTGCTTTGTCAAGAACCTCTTGTGTGCGCATTGCGTCAAGCTCCTCATTGGTGGCTAATGTGTTCCCATGACCGTTCATGCCGTTCATGTCGGGCCGACCGGCTGTAGTACCGTTCTGATTGTCCTGGAATTGGAAACCGCTCTGGAGTCCATTCGCACCGCTGGATTGCGTAACGAGCGCCGTGACATGCGCAAGGATGGCTTTGATCAACACGATAATCAATGACTGTAGGTTGGGGAGCGCGATCCGGTACAACTCCTCGACCAAATGCAGTCGCTCCTCGCAACTACCAGGTTCAAACTTCTTCGGTGGCGCTTCATCTTTTGGTTCAAGCGACAATTCGTCGATATCGGGGTTCTCATCAGGACCTGTCCAACCGCGCTCGTATTTCATGAATGCAACACGCTCCTCCCACAGTTGCTTCATGGCGCGCGTGGCCTTCATACGCTTAGCAAAGAGCTCAGCGGCTTCCAAGATGGATGCGGGTATGTCCGAGCCTTCCCATTTGCGTCCGACCAGAAGGTCCTGCAGATCGGTTGAGCCCTTCCCACCCAGCTTGTTACTAGATTCGTCGAGCGGAGGATACAAGAATGGGAACATTTGATTCGTTTGGTAGTTCTGCTTCTTCCCGCCCTTGCCACCAGGGCCTGCAGGCGAGGGAGGGGGAGAAGGCGCTGGAGTCGCAATATGTACTGGCTGGTGCAGAATGGACGTGCTGTTGCCGTTCGAATCTCCAAGTCCAGAGCCAAAGACATGGTTACCAGCTACCTTGTTTGGATGATTCTTCAGCGGTGGCAGGATGGAGTTGTTTTCCGGCTCAAGAGGGAATATGGGAGGAGGAGGGTTGTATGCAGGGTACTTGGAGCTTATCTCCTGTCTGAAGAGGTGGTAGTCAAGAGGCGAGGCGGTTATGAGTGGCTGACCCTTGGAATCCTCCGACTCGAGCTTGGAGTCATTGAAAGTCTCTTTGACCTTGTCAACTTCTGCGAGACCACCGAAAGTTACCAGTGTCGCCTTCCAGAGCAACAGTGATATTTTACTAAGAGGCAGGTTGATTGACTCGTCCCACCGCATTTTCGCGATGAGGTCGACGAAGAGCATGAGGAGGCCTGGCTTCTCGAGGTCAAGAATGGCGCTTCTGAGTTTGAGGCTGTTCTTCGTCTTTTCTTCATCGCGTGCGACTTCCAGCAGGACGTAGACGGCAGTCATCGCACACCAAATCTCGCGTCGTTCTGCCTCTTTGGAATCGCGCTGCGCTTCAGGTGTAACCTCCACACCACACGCTCTTAGAAGTGAAGAGCTGAGTGCATCGACGACGGCCTGCACGCCATTGTTGTCAGCGAGCAGGTGTACGTTGCGCTTGATGAGCGAGGCCTGCTTTCCCGATTTGACATATGCGGCGCTGCGTGCTGACGTTGCGATCGACTCGTTTGCCTCGTGCGCTGCTGGTTCTGGTAGCCCCGCAGTCTCATGCCAGCACCCCAGGAGGACGTAGACCAGTGCCTCCAGCTTCTTCAGCCTCAAGACAGGGTCGGCCTCCTTCAGTCCTCCTATCAAATGTTTCACAAAGTCGTCATGTTGTTCCGCTGTTGCCTTGGCCCAGTCTAGCCCGTCCTCGCCGTTGGACTCGTCGTTCAGCCCATGGAATGCGCTCCATTCCAACGAGTAGGATGCCTGGGTTTTCAGCAGCATAGCCTGCTCCTCGACTGCGTACGAGAACCACTCCTCCAGCTCCTCCTCGAAAAACGAGGCGTCATCGTATGTGAAGGCGTATGGCGCAGGCTCGACCTTTGGTAAGCCCCTCACGAGGTTCTGCAATTGCGCCAGCGAGAGCGAGTCATTCTGTGGGGTATCTGGCGGTGGCACAGGCGGTGCGGGCGGAGGGAGGTTCGGTGCAGGCGTAGGGACTGAGTTGCCACGTTGCAGGCCGGGGCGTGCTGGCAGCGTAAGGGGAGGCCCGGCTTGGGGTTGGTCTTCGCCTTGTTGGAGCAGTATGCGCTGCTGTTCGGCGGTATCGAGTGGCAGGTTAAGCTCTTCCTCTGGCTCGGCCTCGATGACTGGGAAATCAGCGCTCGAATTGCCAATCAGCTCAGCTGCGTCCAGTACTGGAGGCACGAGCGGCTCTTCGGGCACCTCGTTGTTGGCCATGGTCGGTCGCGCGTATTGTCTGGATATGTTGTTGGAGTTGGTGGAAATGTGTTACGCCCACCATATCCGGGAGCTTGCTCACGTGCTAGTCATGATTTCTGCTTCACAGGGTTCGTTTGCGTGTGTGGGTGTAGCAAGAAACGTATGTTCACGGTTCAAGAGAATGAGTCGCTACGTGCATGCGAGGCAGGTGGGATGCGCCGTCCGCTAACGGATAAGCAGGGTTCCGATAGCGCGATTCATGTAGAACACATTGGAAGAAATGTCGTCGTGCGAACGTCAAGTCGACAATACAAGTGGCTAGCACATCTTATACCATGATTTGAAAAAATGTCACCGAGAATGCTGTATCCTTGAGAAAATCCTCCTTGCTGTAAAATGTGTCGCTGAATACGTAAGAGAAGTCTCCGCTGTTTGTACGAGGGAGGCCTATCCTATCCCAGTTGCACCATCATATGCAGACAACACCATAAAAGCCCGTACCAAAAGAGCGAGTGATACCCCCCCACTGTACGCCAAGATAAGAAAATAATCAGCCACACCGAAAGTGCGCTGCATGACCAGTAGACTGAAAGGTCAAAAATAAAGTGTAGATGTGTAATCCCGAACATAAGCTAACAAGGTATCGTCAACATCGTGTCGACAGGACATGGTCGACGGAGAGCAGGGTCAGACGAATCGGATCCGTCCAGACCCCATGGTCAGGTGAAGCTTCTCTGGTGCTCTACATGGGATTCGCCCCCGTCTGCTCGCCATTCTCCTGACGCTCTTTGATCTCGTCAGGTAGGATGCCGTTGTTTTCGCATGCGCGCTTGTAGATCTGGCACTCGTCCCATGCCCGTTGGCACTCGGCCTTGAACTTGTCGCAACTCGCGCTGAGCTCGGTGATGGCTTGTTCGGTGAGTAGCTTCTCGAGCGTCCATTTCTCGATATTTTGCTGCTCGTTCTCCTTGAGCTGGGTGATGAACTGCACTGCTCGTTGCAGAATGGATCCCTTGTTCTTTTCGCAGCCTGGGACGATCTTGGCCAGTTCGTTGATGCCTTCGTTGATGGTCTCGCGGCGGCGGCGTTCCACTGTGCGTTTGTGAGTGATTGCTTCTTCAGATACGTGTATAATTGCCTACCTTCTTTGTGGTTATCCCTCCGTACCTTGTGCCACTCTTCTGTGCCGACTTGGGGCTTGTGGGTAGCGCTTTGCGGTGGCGAGTCGCTGGGTGCTGTTTGACCGGGTCGGCCCGTCTGTGTGGCAGCCTTCAAGGCCTCAAGGCTAAAGTCCTGCATGCCCGTTTGCTGCTGACTGTGGTCTCCCATATTGAACGAGCCATCCCCCGAGTTTTGCGTTTGGAACTGGAGTTCGGTTGCTTGGGGTACCGTCATCTGGTGGTAGGCAAGCGCGGCGGCGGCAGTGTCGCCAACACTCGCGGTGTTGGTCCCACCGTTGTGGTGCACGTCGAACTGCTGCTGCATGTCGTCGTCGGCAGCGTTGTGCGCGGCAAGGAACGAGGCAGTCGCTTGGTCGGTCAGGTCGTTGTTAGCGGCGTGGGGAGCAGGTCGGTTTAGGCCTTGGTCGCGCGTATCGCGCTTCCGCTTGTTGGTGTGCACGTTGTGGGCATCCAGCTTGCCGTCGGTAGGGTAGCCGGCAGTGTCGGCCATGGTGTCTGGCGGG
This sequence comes from Alternaria dauci, assembly GCF_042100115.1. Taxonomy (NCBI): domain Eukaryota; kingdom Fungi; phylum Ascomycota; class Dothideomycetes; order Pleosporales; family Pleosporaceae; genus Alternaria; species Alternaria dauci. The sequence goes on from NC_091276.1 coordinate 713,325, forward strand.
GTATCTGAAAGTGTAGAGTGTCGGCTGGAGGTACGCTAGGGCCCGATGTAAAGACTCTGCGCGCGGTTGCTCGAGCTGTGTCAAGTCTGAGATGGGCGAGGACCAATGGCAAGCAAGGGCACTGTAGTAGCCGACGGAGATTTAGGCGCGGGTGAGCGAATCGGGCAGGTGACGTATGGGGGGTTGGTGAGAGAGAGGCAGACGGAACGCGCTCGAAGCGTGAGTCGTAGGCGCAAACACCGAGGCGAGGGAAGCAGCAGGCAGTGGCGCTTGGCCCACCAGTTCACGCGCAATCCGGATGAGGACTTGGTCGAGCAGTCATGCGCTTGGGGAGGGCATGTAGAGGCCTAGGTTCGACAAACATTAGCACGGGCGCGGGCAGCTGAGTAGGTCAAGGCGGTGCGACAAGAGGCATAGCAGGCAGGCGATTGGGCGCGTCGAGCAGCGCGTTGCTGTAAGACGGAGCTGTCACTACTCAAAAGAGGGCCGTCGTATCGTGCGAGCGGGTGGGTCGTCTGGAGCGCACAATGGCGTCGTGCGTCGTGTCGTGGTGGATGCGCGCGTCGACCAAGTGCGGGATGGCGAGCAACACCACGACAGCCAGCGAGGTGCGGGCTCGACGCACCCACGACGCCCGATACGACTCTCTGGACGGGCGGCATGGCGTAGAGAGGCCGCCAGAGAATGCGCAGGCCTATGCGCAGCGTTCCGACGATTCCGCGAAAAGGGCCATGATGCTAACTCACCGATGGTACAAGTCTCGACTGCGAAGTTCCAACGGGTCCGCGATATCAGGTGACGGGCGAAGGCGTGACGACCTCGACAAGCGGTGGTAGACGAGGGCGGACGCACACTTTCGGGAACGGGAAAAAGAACAGAAAGCTTCTTACCTTGAAAATCGCAGACTTTGGACTTGCTTCAGGCAGGATTATCAGCACAGTTGAACGACCGACTTGAATCACGAGGCGATGAGTGCACCGTGGACGAGAGATGGTCACATGGGCGGCGGCGCTATCTTATGATGGAGAAGGGAACAGGGAAGCCAGGTTAGAGCCGAACGGAACCTTGGCGAGGCCCGACAAGGGTCCTGGCCAATCACCGCCCCGACCAGCGCCATGCCACCTTCCCCACTCCCCAGCCCGCCCATCCAGCAACCACCAGCGTTATCACCACCGACTGACTGACTCTACACCAGCCCGTCAACTCGTCCGCTCTTCACTCTCTCCCAAACACTTGTCTGCGTCTCTCCGCACGCAGTCATGACTCTCTGCCATCAGCCTCCCACGCACATCTGCAAATCCCTCTTCTTACCCCCGCCACTCCGCCAGGCCAGCCTCACTGCGAGCGCAGCGTACGGATGACACCCCTCTAGACCACCTAGGCTCAGCCGACACCTCCAACACGCATTCACATGGCTCAAACAGAGACAAAGGTGTGGCATGTGACACGCTGCCCCCACATTCTCGAGCTAATGGCCGACCTACGCTTTACCCTTTTCGTGACTGGTTCCATCATCCAATACACAACCCTCGAGAGGATCGACTCTTATTCACCTTGTCTGAATGATTCGACTTACGCGCAGTGTCAGAGCCCTCTTCAAGCTGCTTTGCACGTTTCTCGAGCACTTCTTGACGTTGGTGCCTTTTCTCGGTATCCATGCAAGCAGTTTGCTACAAACTTAATTCGAAGCCGCGGAGGTAACCAAGGACTCTGCCTTCGCATCGAGAAGAAGGTGCATCATCTACCAGGACTCGTGCATGGATCCACTCCGTGCCTCTCCAGTGGTGTTGTAGACATTCCTGCATGCTCGATAAAAAGTGTGCCAAACCGACATCTTGCGTCGCATGGTAACGACGCGGAAAATATACATGCTGGATAACAAGGTACTTTCGCTCCAAGTCTACTCGTTCTCCTCTGACTTCTAGTCAAGTCGACTATCATTCTCCCTCTCTAGTCTATTCATTCGATCGCACTTGTCAAGTTGTCTATCGGACGCCAAATAAGGTTGATGAGTGTAGGTCTGAAACAACGAATCCTGTGGTGATAGTGGTAGGTTTAATCCACTTCCACATAGGCCAACCAAGTAAAGCCCCTGTGTATTCGTCACATGCTACAGACCCTGTCAGCCTCGTGTAATCATGATCTCCAAAGTCGCCACTCAACCCTCCAGTTCCTTCCCATCTTCCAATACGTTTTAGCTATCCCCGCCACGTGCGCTGCACCTCTAGGATCTCATGTAGACCCAGCAAACTGTACATTTGTCTCTAAGAAGATAGCTTTGCATCATTCCACGCGTGCGAGCGTACACCTTACAGTGGCCAAGACCAATGTCGCCCCACCTGCACACACGTACCACACAAACATGAAGTGTCCCACGACACAAACGCCCTTCTCGAGCGCCAAACTGATCGCATTCAGGGCGTTGATTTAAGGTTGGTGGTCGCGTGCAACCTCTAGACACCCCGCAAGTGCGGGCCCTTCCATCTGACCTGCGAAGGACCCATTACACAGGGCGCTAATCTACAACAACCCGCTCATCTAGGAAGGGACGATAGTAGGCTATTTTCCTTAGCAACTATGCAATTATTGGACGGATGTAGTGACTAGCAGGGCTTAGAAGATAGTGTAGCAGTAGGTCTTGAGAATATAAAGGCATGATTACTCATTTTACATATTATGTAATTTCACCCACGCACACTTACATGTCATGACACACCTGGAAGGTCACCACATACTTTCAGGCATGGAACAGATATGGTCTTGACCACGCAGTCTATGTCTCACGACGCATCGCGAGTGAAGGCGAGTTCTCTGACAGGCTCGCCTACCGGCATTTCACATTTAGCCTCTTTCAACTCCCAAATAAAGCTTCTAGTGCTACAAGTACACGTGGACAGGTGCCGAAAGTGTCTGGGATGCCCCACCTCACCGCTTGAGCTGTTTCATAGAGCACCTATCTCTTAAATCGTAGAAAACACCGCTCGAGATCAAGGACCATCAGCAAGATCCACGCCTCAAGCCGCGACGCGCTAAGTGCATCACAGTATCGCCATTCTGTGATGGTTTGATCACTTTCAAGTCCCACAGGAGGCTTCTGTTCATCCATCTGAACGCATGCACCGCCGAAGGCCCCACAAACATGCGAGTCGGTTCGACTTCCATATTAGCAATAACAGGTATACCCAAGAAGACATGTGCGACTATCAACTGTTACAGTTTCAATTTGCAAGACGAGCTTGGAGTTGTACTCCATTGGTCTATTGCATGTCTTCCAGGCTCGAAAGAGCCTCATCTGCACCTAGCCAAGTATTCAGCGAGCTCATCCGCTATATCGAGCCGGCCGACCACTCCTTTGTACCAGGATCTCTTTCCCTAGCTTCCGTGAAGCCATGTGGAAGTTCGATTAATACCTGGGTTTGCTCGCTGCGGATCTTACTTTGATCTCGTACCTCGTCATTCCATTCAGAAAGCCAAAGATGCGGTTGACGTTGATAAGTCTGGCAGGAGCCTTGGGCTTCTCAGAAGTCTCAGCTCTTATTGATCTGACAACCAATACCAAGTTCAGCGCACAGCTACGAGCACACTTCCGTGGTACAGACGACATCGAGAACACTGTCGCACAACGATTCGAGGAGCATAATGCTACAACACCGAATCTCTACTCCCTCTCTTTTCGCCACCTATTGCCTCGACAGGCGGCAGGCCGTTGCGGTGCCGAATTCAACAATCAAAGATGCGGTGGTAATCAATGTTGCTCAAGTTATGGTTACTGTGGATCTGAGTTCGAGGTACGCATCGTTGTCCTGGCATCCCGGTATTCTACATGCTGATATGAGTTGCTTTAGCACTGCGGCATCATCGTCGGATGTCAGCCTGACTTTGGAAGATGCGGTGATGCAGCACCTGAGCCCACTACTACGCCAACGCCAACGCCAACGCCCACACCAACTCCCACGCCTCTGCCGCCAACAAGCTCAGTCGTTTTCCCTTCGAGCTCATCGGCTCTGCCACCGCTGCCCTCTGGTACACTGATTCCCTCCACGAATGGACAATGCGGAAACGTAACAACGTGTGTGGGCTCTGTCTTCGGAAATTGCTGCTCAGAGTATTATTACTGCGGCAACTCCCTTGACTTCTGCGGTACCGGATGTCGCCCAGGCTTTGGGAGTTGTGGTGTGGCACCACTGCCGCCAGGCTCTTCTTCCTCAGTCCCTATTCCTATTCCCCCCAGCAGTTCTTCGACCAGGCCATCGCCTACTCCTACTCCCACTCCTACTCCAACGACGACGACGACCCCAACGCCTAGTTCGACCTCTTCTGCGGCGCCTGTTCCGACCAATGTCAGTACGAATGGAAGGTGTGGAGCAGATGGGAATGGCCAGACTTGTACGGGTAGTACTTTCGGACGATGCTGTTCAAGCTATGGATGGTGTGGAAATGGCCAGGATGACTACTGTAGGTTGTCATGGGGTTGCCAGCCACAATTTGGTACATGCGGTTAGTAAAGACTCTATACAAAATGCGGCAAAGTCGACAGAGCTCGTTCACAGGAGCAGTGAACATCGGGGCGGAGTCCAAAGACTGTACATACTGAGGTGATGGACTGTGTATAGACTGTGCGGGTTTGGGTATTGCAATCATCGATGACTTTACATTACCAGAAGGTATGGTTCAGGCTTAACTGCCCAGTGTAAACAAACTTCATGAACGCCCAAGAACACTCTGTCTTGCTTCTTGGGTATCGCACAGTGAGCAGCGTCGCACAGACAAATTTGAAGTCCCCAATGTATCTTGACCGGGGAGAATGCTATATGTAAACGCACTAATGTGTTGAACTATTCCACTGATACCATGACGCTTTTGGCGCTCTTGTCAACCGCCATAGATCTAGGCACTGCTTTGGAGGTTCGCATGGGGAGATGGGGGGCTCACCAGCCTACTGGTAAAAGCCCATGGAGATTCTAGCTCTGAGCGAATGGCAGGTATTAGTGTTCCCTGACCGTGCCAGAATAAAATGATACCTAGGTATGTAAAAGTTCTCCGCGCAAGCATAATTCTGTGGCAGAAAAGCAATGCAAGAAGACATCCAATGGGTAATTGCTAAAGTTCTCTAGTAGACTCATCGATTTGACGAGAACCACGGTTCAACGTTGAGAACCACGGTACAGAGGTGACCTAGACGAGCTCCAGCGAAACAAAACCAAAGCTATACAATAATCTAGCCGTTCCCTAAGGCACAACCAAATGACTATAGCCATACATATCAGGCCTCCTCTAGAAGACCCAACACAATTGTACCCAGTCGTAGAGCTGTCTAGGCAGGTTGTGCTGGCAACACTGCATCGTGATGCAACTCAGGCTGTGTTTTCGTGCAATCCGCTCCACAGCCATCAACTTTTCAACAGCACTCCCATCCTTAAGACAAAGATACGAGCCTGTTAGTATGCTCTACGATCATTCAAGCCTGGATATGTTACCCTGACAGTCTGGGTGGAAATGGAGACCTCGGGAGGGTTTACCATTAACTACGTCGTCATTGGTTCAGTGCGCTTTGACCAAGGTAAATTTCCACTTTCTGCTACAAATAGTGGCCAGGGGGGTCTAGAAAACACCAGAAGGCAACCTTTCGCCGATCCCACAGTGAGTTGGGATTAAGGAAGATGGTCGTTGCTCATGATTGGACAGGGGATTTATCCTGCTGATTCGGGTTAGCCTACATCTGACTGGTACCCCTGGCAAGTACCGCCAACTACCGTATTCTGCATACGAATTTCAGCTAGGGTTTAAGATTCTGAAGATTATAGTGCACACAATTTACAGGTGGCTCACGTTCTGGGCGAGTGGCGGTTGCTTGATATTGGCCATCGTCCTACAATGTCCACCATCTGACCTCGGGACCCTCTCCCTTCGGGCACTACCCCTGACCCACATGTAATAGTTCGACCCCGGATTCTCAAATAGAGGGCGAGCCACGAATCAGACATGGCGGGTTGTATCTACATCCAGCCCTTCACAGCCAAAAGCGTCCCTGAGAGAAGACCGGCGCACGTTGTATACTACCTAGGTATCTACTACAGAGATCTACGGCGGGGTTTATGTCTAGCAATCTGGTCAACCGCGGTCCCTTCAAAGGTCTCGATGCGTGTCATCAAGCCACTGCAAGATAGGAGATACGATGGCGTTTGCTGAATTTGTTACCTGCAGAGTAGTATATAGTATGCCCAACCACTCAGTCTAAAGTTCATTATCAACATCAGGCCTATTCATCAATCGCAAACATGCACTTCTCTTTTCCTCAACTGTTTTTGGTTGTCGCGGTGCCTCTCACCTCCGCCTGACCAACAGCCATCTTGGATGCTGCTGGACATGACCCCGAGCTTCTGAAGCGCGCCGAGGAGGCCGCGAGGTTGGTGGAGTTGGAAGGACGTCAAGCCGGTGCCGGTGCCGGTGCTGCAACAGCTATCTTCGAGCCAATACCCATCTTCAACGCAAAGGCGCAATACATCAACGTCACTGCTAGCAGCGGTCACGAGTACGTTGCACCAGGGCCGAACGACCTCAGAGGACCATGCCCTGGTCTGAACGCCCTCGCCAATCACAACTTCCTTCCCCACAATGGATACGCTAGTGTCCAACAATACATCGACGCAACACAACGGGTAGTGGGTATGGGTCCCCTCCTCTCGATATTCCTCTCAGTTCTCGGTGGCGCACTCGACGGCGACCTGTTGAACTGGTCAATGGGCGGCAGGCCATCTCTCGCTCAGGGAGGCGCAACAGGAGTCTTAGGCAACGGTTTGAGCGGTTCGCACAACAAGTACGAAACCGATGCCTCGCCAACACGGTCCGACGTCCACCAGGCTGGTAACAGCTACAAGACTGTCACTAGTCTGTTCCAGGAATTGATTGACTATTCTCCCGGTGGTGTAGTCACCCTTGAGAGCTTGACCAACTTCAGGAGCCATCGATTCGACGTTCAGAAGCGGACCAATCCTAATTTTTTTCAACGGTCCATTCTCGGGCATATTGGTGCAACCTGCTGCGTACGCCTTCATCTTCCGCTTCATGGCCAACCACACCGCTGAGAACCCCACTGGTGTCCTTCCACATGACGTGATCCAGTCTTGGTTCGGAATACAAGGTACCAATGGAAACTACAACGCAGTGCAAGGCGGGGAGCGCATCCTGGAGAACTGGTACCGACGTGCTCTTGAGTACCCATACGACACCCCATACTTCCTTGCAGATGTCGTTAATGCTGCTCGTCTCCACCCCAAGTTCCTCGATATTGGTGGAAACACTGGTACACCCAATTCCTTCGTCGGTGTTGACGTAGCCGACTTGAGCGGTGGTGTCTTCAATAGTGCGTCGCTCCTTGAGGGAAACAACCTCGGCTGCTTCGTCTACCAGACCTCATCACAAGCCAAGCCAGACATCCTTATCGGACCACTTACTGCGCTCACCAGTATCGTTGGAAGGCTTGTCGGACAGTTGGGCTGCCCGCAGATGGCCACCGTCGACAAAAGACTCCTTCAACAATTCCCTGGTTACACGAAGTCACCCGTCTATGGTTAGAAGGGATAAAGCAAAAGGTGAAGGGAGTAGCCAGTAGGACGGAAAGTTCTAAGGACCTCGTATTTAGTAGAAACGTAATGAATGATTTCCAACAACACTTGACCTTCTGTCTGTCACAAATTCAATTCCGTACGTTATGAACCCGCAGTTTCTAGGGTGCGCATATCCGCTCGGCGAAGCTGTCGATATGTTTGCCCTTATGCTGTCTGCTTCTCTCCGTCAATGAAGTCGCGAATCGTCTGCTCAAGCCCAACGTCTTCGCTAAAACCTAATTCTCTTGCTCTCGCGGTGTCGTACTTCGCCGGCCAGCTCAAAACGATCCTCTGTATCGTCTCATCCCTCTTCTCTTTCACCAAAGCTCTTGTCTCTTTACCCGCGACTTTCTCCAGTGCGTCCAGGATTTCTCCGCTTGTAGCTGTATAACCCGGCAATAGCACCTGCCTAAAATGCCCAAATTTCTCCGCTGGTACTTTGATGGCGTGTACGAGATTTGTCGCGAGCGTGCGCGGCGAAGTAAGCCAGATGCCGATACTTGGGTCCACTGGTAACTCCGACTCTTGTCCATGTACTGGCTCACGCACAATACCCGAGACGAATGACGAAGCTGCTGCAGTAGGGGCACCGGCTCTGACAAAGACGGTCGGTAGACGGACGACGCGTCCGTCGATGAGCCCGCGTCGTGAGTAGTCGTTGAGGAGGAGCTCGATCATGAGCTTCTGGGTGCCGTAGCTAGATTCAGGCATAGGCACAATGTCCGTCTCTGTTGCTACATTATCCACGGCCTTCCGCCCATAAACTGCGCAAGAAGAAGTGAAGACCACTTTGATTCCTGGTCGCTTGGCCCGAATGGTGTCTAGTAGTTGGCGCACAGACTCAAAGTTGACCTTAAGGCCTAGCTCGAGATTTGCTTCGCTACCACTTGACATGATGCCGTGGAGGATATACACAACATCTGGTTCTTGAGCGATGAGACTTTCGCATGCTGATAATGATGTGAGATCTGCCGCCGTACATTGTACGCTCTGTGACGATGTTGGATTTGGAGGTGGATTAACGTCGGCCAAGATGAGGGTATCTGCGGTATTTGTCTCGATGAGCCGTTTTGCCAAAATTTGGCCGACGAAACCGCCGGCGCCAGTAATAAGAACCTTCATGCCGGGGTTTGAACAACGAGCTTGTGTTAGAATAATGCTACAGCTCTCGGGGTTTTACTTCAAAAAGCCGTTGGAAGATGCTGCCCTTATGATGCTTGCCCGTTCGGTGACGATCCCGAGTACAAAGTGGGGAAAGTGTGGGGACGGCGCCTGCCCCGGATAATCATCGGCCGAGCATGTACCCTTTCGCAACGAAGGATGGGGAAGCGTCATCGCTGTGCATTATCATTCAGACGTACTTCTAGTGTCTGTATATATTTCCTGGAAACCTATCTCTTGTATTGTTAAGTATCTCTGAGTATACTGACGGTGGTGACAGCATCTGAGAGTTCGGTGAAACCCCAGCGTTGTAACCCCATCGGTCTAGGAGCCCCGATGCAGCGCATGGGGCTATTACATAGCTAGTGACGATGTTGATCCGTGATTCTTTGGGGTATTGGAGAAAGTACAAATTACGATGATGGGGTCCGGGGCAAAAGTGACTCGCAACTCCGCAATCCTTCCGTTATGGCCTTTGCTGCAGCACTTCTCCTCGGACTCAGCCAGCTTCAAGCTGTGACTGCTGTCAGCTCTTTGAACATCGATACGTCTTCCGGGCCGGTTCAGGGTTTTACGGATGACATCACACCAAATGTTGCACAGTACCTCGGTATACCGTTTGCGGAACAGCCCGTAGGAGCACGACGCTGGCTGCCTCCAGCTCCAAAGTCCAAGGAAAATGCAACGATCAAGGCGACCAATCTAGGACATGCTTGTCCCCAGTTCGAGGGCGATGCACTCAACGTCTGGCTCACAGACGCACCGGAATTCATCATTGAGCCGCGGGACTTCCAAGGTGAGGACTGCCTGAACCTCCATGTTTGGGCGCCCTTGGATCAGTGTGAGAAACCGTTGCCAGTGGTCGTATGGATTCATGGTGGAGGATTCGTCACGGGCGGGCCCACGGTACCCTATCAGAACCCTGCCCGATGGGTAGAAAGATCAGGAGAGCACATCGTTGTTGGAATCAAGTGAGCTCAAGTCAGTTGATTTGATGTTACACAAGATTGACCAGAGTAACAGTTACCGTTTGAACATCTTCGGCTTTCCCAATGCCAAAGCGCTTGCGGACGACGAACAGAATCTGGCCTTCTTGGATCAGCGCCTTGCACTGGAATGGATGTAAGTGCTCAGATATGAATTCAGATGAAGCAAAGACTTACTTGTCAAGTCGTGACAATATCGGCAATTTTGGAGGTGATCCAGACCGTATTACTCTTTGGGGCCAGTCAGCAGGCGCGATCTCCGTCGACTACTACAACTTTGCTTACCCAGAAGATCCTATCGTTTCAGGCTTGATCATGAACTCCGGGTCAGCATTTTTGTCGCTTATAAGCGCTGATACACAGCAGTCGAACTTCACATTCGTCGCTCAGCACTTTGGCTGCAACCATGCCGATGCCGATGCAGAGATTGATTGTCTACGGAATATCGATTCCCGTGACATCGAGCTGTTTCTGAAAGAATACTCCGACAATGGCACAACACCTGCGCTTAGGTTTGTTCCAATAGTCGACGACCGCACGGTTTTCGCAAATTACACAGCACGCGCGCGTGCTGGGAACTTTACGCGTAAACCAGCGATAATTGGTACAACGACCAACGAGGGCATCGCATTTCCTCCGTATAATCAAACATATGGTCCTGATCAAGCACAAGCTGACGCTGCGACTGCTTCGTCGTTCCTCTGCCCTGTCACACAGACGACCCACGACCGTAGCGCTGCCAATACGACAACATTCCGCTACCTTTACGGCGGAAACTTCAGCAACATCGCTCCACAGTTCTGGCAGGGCGCATACCACTCCTCTGACCTTCCATTGTACTTCGGTACCTATGGTATCGCGAGAGGTAATGGTACGGATTTCGAAAGAGAAGTAAGCGAGCAGGCACAGGACTACTACCTTGCTTTCGCCAAGGACCCAATCAATGGGCTACCAGAGCTGGCATGGGAAGCTTACGCTTCGAGTGGTGAAGGGGTGTTGATTGCATACAATGGAGAGGTTGTGCAAAGCATCGATGCAAGCGTGCTGGAGAGGGCTTGTGATGGACTGACGCCAAATGGCAAGCCGCTGCCGCCTTAGAAGAAAGATGAAGTATCACCAGACTGCTGCAAAATAAACCACAGCGGCAGGCTTGTCCTTTGTTCTTTTCTTGTCCAGTCTCCTTCCATGCTGCAATGTAATGTATCGTCGATACGCTCTGTGCCAACTTGTCAGCCTCCAAAAGACGATCGCTCAGTCGGCCCAAGACCCGTCTCCCCGTCTGTACTCGCTTATCTTCCATACCTCGTATTGAACTCGGTGCGATATCCAGATGCGATCGAAGGATTAGCCTTGAGACATGGATGCATGCAATAAATACTGGGTATTCGCAACGAGATGAGCGGACGGAGCTCGGCTATAGATGCCCTTACGAATGTCAGAATATGGCTTAAGCCATCGACAGGCTTTGATTACCGGTATGATAGGACCGACCCGTGGCATCTTCGACCCCTGGTGTGTGACAGCGGCCCGTAAAAGCAGATCGAGTTCTCATGCACATCGTTTGCACATGGCCAGCCACCAAAGATGGTTCGGTGTGACCGACGCGAGATATTCACAGGGGTGAATTTTTGCTTCTGATCGATTAGCGACAGCGCCATGGTTGTCTCAGCGCGGCCAGGGTCATGATGCGGTGATGTCCGATTGCGAGATGACGGCAGCAGGAGCGTGCAATGATGGGTGAAAGGAACGTGTGGCGCCTGTGTGGCGTCTGTGTGGCGTATTGGATATGGCACCCAACAAAACACGTGGAATCGCGACGCAAATGGTCAAAGCATCAAAAACGGTTAGGCAAGCTTTTGAAGTAAATTATGGGGTTTGCTGTGTTGGCCTTAGGCACTGAAGGAATCGACGGTGGCTGGAGCGTGAGAGGAAAGCGCGACACGTGTCTGTGGCTTCAACCTGTGGCTTCCACTGCCAGTGCGGGGTTTAACCTTTGAGCCTGCAGCGCGGCGCGTTTGAGAAGTGACGTCAACCTGGGTCTTCCCAAGAGCAGGTAACCACAAGCAGGGACAACACGTGGTGGAGCGTACTAATCGACGAGCTTCAAAACTGGCCGTCAACCTTCCCCAACCTTCCCTTCCACCAAACTCTCTACCTCCCGAACCACCCTGTCATCTCTCAGCACGAACTAGTACTGTTTCGAGCTGCAATACCTACGGAGCTCAACTACCACCAAACTGAACACGGAGAAAGCCCAATTGAACACCATGTCTAACCAGGCGCCTGCATCCCTTGTCGATACATTGACTGCCTCTGGTGGTGCTGAGCCAGCCGGTAAATGCTGCCATTGACTCTCGCACCACAATCACTAACTCGTCTGAGCCAGGCTTCCTCAATGACATCGTCAAGAACCTCTGGCCAAACATCTGCGTTGCGGGCTCTAACATCATCAAAGACACTGTTGAGCCCATCCTCGCCTCAACTCTACCTGGCCCTCTTGGAAATCTGCGTTTCACCAAGATCGACTTTGGACACATTCCCATTGGCTTTTCCAACGTGGACGTTCACAAGACTACGGCCGATGGCATCAAGCTCGACATGGATATGAACTGGGAAGGTGTGTGTGACTTTGAGCTCGACGGCAAAATGGTTCCGAAAGTGGTATGTTTCAAATACGATCAATGGATTTAGCTGAGCTGCAACTGACATGGTATGCAGGGTGTTGAGAGGGTTCATATGAAGGGCCGGATCAGTGTACTCTTGTGCCCGTTGACGAATGTCATTCCTCTGGTATGTGTGAACTCCACTCTAGACCCATCTCGAATGCATGCTGATGCCGAAACCAGATTGGCGCAGCACAGATCGCCTTCCTCAACACACCAAGCCTCAAGCTTGATTTTACTGACGCCGCAAACATTGCCGACTTCTCTGTTATTGACAGCACAGTCCGCAAAACCATTCTTGGAATCATTGATGGAATGGCAGTACTGCCCAACCGCTTCCTTGTCAAGATGATGAACGACGTCGACTACTTCAAGACTCACCAGCCTCACCACGGTATCATTCGTATCACAGTAGGCCGAGCAACTGGAATCGATGCCCCTAAGAAGGGCGAGAAGAAGAGCACAATGAGGAAACTGCTCTCCAAGGTCAAGCTGGAAGATGTACCAGATTGCTACGTCAAGGTCAAAGTAGGTGCCGAAGAGGAGTGGAAGACAAGCGTTGTGGATAACAACCACGAACCCGAGTGGAATGAGACCCATGACTTCTTGGTGTCAGACTACGAACAAGACATTACTGTGGACATTCAGGATGACGACTTGGCTGGTGATGACGACATAGGTATCGGCTCCACTACGGTCAAGGAAATCCTTCTCAAGGGAGGTTCGCAGGATCTGAGCCTCTCACACAAGGGCAACGCTACCCAGGCGCGACTATCTATACATGCCAAGTTCTACAACTTTGTCACCGACGCGCAGGTCCTCTCTTCTGCCAGCGCTCAAGGCCAAGCCGAGGACCAGATCTGCGGTCTGGCCACTGTCCTCATTGCCAGCGCCAACGGACTCCAGGGCAACCGTGACGACCTCAATCCCAGCGTGAAGGTCACTTGGGGTGACAAGACCTTCCAAACCGCGGCCAAGACCTATACTCCTGGCACAGATATCTTCAACCCATCCTTCGACCAAGCATTCCGCATCCCCCTCACCGCGGCCATGTTGGCGAACCCGGGTGCCTTCAAAATTGCGCTGCTGAACAAGAATGTGGAGTTTGGAAGCGCGCAAGTGAGCTTCCAAGATGTGATGGGCGCGGAGGGTATGGCTGTGCGGGACAGCTTCGATGTCGGAAATGGAACCCAGATCCGCGCTGCGATCATGCTGAACGGTGTCAAGTTGGCCGAGTAAAGGGCTGGCTAGTGATGAGAGGAGAATGATTGATTATGGTGGTGCGCTACCTAGTGTGGCATACAGTAAATAACATGATGAAGCCGGGAACCCGCATATCAATAGCAATGAAGATATGATTACGACAAGCAAAATGACACTGCGAGCTGTGCAACCAAATACCCATTGTATAGGTGTTCAAGATGCCTGCCAAATACGTACGCGCGTATACACCTTGACATTTTCTCAACACAATCACATCGTGGCCCCTGCCGCCGTGTCCCCATCGATATCCAGAATCGCACCTTCTTCCTCGTCCTTGGGCTTTACCAACTTGATACTCACATCAGGATCCTGACTATAAACTCTCAGACCTAGCACACAGACTGCGTTCCACGGCTTGGGCAGTTCCCTTGCAGGAGTGGCTTGTGGAGGTGGAGGAGGTACTGGGCCAGAAGCAGCATAACCTGGGAAGCCGCGGTAATCTGACGGTGGTGGAGGGCGGTAGTGTGATGCAATCGCGGTCTGCGAACGGACGATGCGGGCTTCGGGAGATGTACTGCTACTGTGGTTGGGGTTGTCACTTTCGGAATCGTGGGGATGGACCTCAGAGGTGGGTGTATGATTTGCGTCTCCGTTATCGCTGGAGTCGCGTGGTTCGAGGGAGGGATCAATCACTAACTCTTTTTCTTTCAGAGATTCTTTGCCTTGGATTGGGAGGTTGATAAGAGCCTTCTCCGTGCCTTCGGTATCAACGGAGGTGGTTTTCTCTGCCTCTTGCCCAGTTTCCTTGATTGCACCAGCGGTGGCGCCAGGTTCCTTTGTGGCTGAACTGCTGTGTTGGTGTTCTCCTTCAGATTTGCCAGGTTCTTTAGCAGTTTCTTCCGTCTTGCGCTTCTTCTCTTTCTTCCAGGCCTCGTATTCGGCCCTCTCTTCTTTCTTCCAAACCTCAAATTCCGCCTTTTCTTTTCTCCAAGCTTCGAATTCTGCTCTCTCGTTCTCTTTCGCTTCCTCTTTCTCCCTCTTCTTTTCAGCCGCCTCTTTCTTCTTTTGTTCCTTCTTCTTGCGCTCTTCTTCAGTGAGTTCGAAAACACCTTTGGCATTTGCAATGTCGTAGTTCAAGCCGATCTGCCTTAGCTTCTGTGGGTTGCGTTCTGCGAGCTTCGCAACTACAGCGGGAACATCCGGAGCCTCCTTATCTTGTGAAGCTTCGATTTTCGGTAGAACTTCGTATATACCAGCTTCCAGTTCAACTTCAGCAGAGATGCTGCGGTTTCCGAACCAAGCACCGCGAGCGCGCACAATATGGTGACCTGGCTCTGCGTTCTTCTCTTGCAAGATGAAGTGCAGGTCAAAGTCGTACTTGCCTTCCAAGCCCTTGAAGTAGCGTTCATCCAACTACAAAAGATTAGCGATTATCGTGAATGAAGGTATTTTGTGCCTTGCCTGACAAAGGACAAATACAGTCGGTCCAGGTTTCTTGATCTCAACGGAGAACTTCGTGTTCACATAGCCTGTCACCCAGGCGACCGGAACGCTTGTCCAGCGCTGAACTACAGTCCAACTCTCGTCGAAGAGTAGCGTGCGGTCAAGCAGATCAAATCGCCTCAGCAGGTCCTTGTATGACATCCAAAACAAGCCATCATCTCCGAACTTGTGATCCAACTTGTCCAGCCAGTAAGTCGTCCATTCGGGAGACCCATCAGACCATGGCCCTGTCCACTCTCCCATGGAGGCATTCATCCGTTTGCCCCAAGGATTGCGTATCAATACCAGCTGGTGCTTCTTGCCATCTTCTCCCTCAGCATCCACTGCTTTGAGAATCGAATAAGCGTGACTTAGAGCGAGACCCCTTCGAGCGTCCGAGTCATCACCATCTATACTTGGCGATGATGCTGAGAAGAGGAACTTCTTGCCGGCTTGCAGCAATTCTTCCCACAGTCGTTGTTTATCCAGAACTCGATCAGTGAGAATCTTGGTTGTTACGCCCCCCGTCAAATCTTCAACTGCTTCGCCGCTCCAGCCGCCGGCAATAGAGTCATAGTCCCCATGTACTGAATTTTGTTAGCAGGTTGCACTGATGCTTTGAGCAATTGTGATCAGCAAAAGTCCGGCATACCTTTGGCATAAGCTTTCTCCAGCAATGGGAGCCATGTCTCGTTCTGATCAGCGCATGACGCGAAATATAGCGCTTCAGATCCAGTCTGATGGTTCTCCTTGTATTTCTTCTCCTTGGCATCCGTTGGATCATAGCGGTCACCCCAAGCGGCGTCAAAGTCGCTATTTCGGAGGTACAAGTTGTCATCGACAACAGTCCAGATCCAGTCGCCGTCTCTGTAAAACACAAAGCCGTAAACGCCACACATCTCGTTTTTAGCGACACAGATCTTGTTCATCAAGTTCGGGTTGCTACAAATGGTCGCAACAGCAGCAATACTTGGTGCGGGAGTACAAAGTCAGTGTTGGCTTCACATGCACTTCGTACAGAGACACTTACAACCAGCAGTCACCACTCGAACCTTGTCGCAGATCGGAGCTAGAGAATCCATCCAGTACGAATTTTGGCTCATCGAAGATCCAGTCAATGCGATGCACAGATCCCGGACCATCTTTACTGCTGTTTGACTTGTTGGTCAGGAGCTTCGCCGTGGCATTGAAGTCGAATGCGGCGCCATCAGCCATCATCAGCCCGCTCTGAACCAGAGTCGATAGAGCGTTGCCCAGTTGTGACGCGCTCACGGATGGCGTTGTTGTCGCTGGTTGGTCCTTGTACCAAGCCATAAGACCGTCAAGACAGTTTCTGTCCGATAATTCTTCGATATCAAAGTCTGCATCTGTAAACTTCTCGTTCGTACGTTTACATTCCTTGACGATGCGTTCGACTCGAGCGCGACATTGTGAAGCTGCCGCTTCGTAAGATTCAGCCGCATTCTTTCCTGTGACGGTGCCCTCTTTTCGCTTCGGTGGGAGTAGGTGCGCATACAAGCTCGACGGGAAGATTTTGGTCACCTTGGCTGGTTGTTTCGTGATGAGGTTGTTCCAAAACTCGTTGATGGCTTCCTGGGGAGCGCCAATCTGCGCGTCGTCACTCATCACTGAGGCCATGACTGCTTTCGCTCTATTGGAGCACCGATGTTATACTGCGGCTGTACTGCCTTGCCCAGAAAAGCAGCTGGATCGATACAATAACGAGCTGGTGGTCGAAATTGTCCAGAAAAAAAAAAAGGCACAATGGGAAATAGCTGAGAGAAGAGGACGCGAAAAGATTGAAGATAGATCCGCCTTGGGAATGTTGACTATATTGCGTCTTGAAAGTTTGGGGGCCATGATGCCAGGCTTGCAGCATTGGCTGCTTACGGTGTCATGGGGCTGAACAAAACACCCAACTGGCTCGCATGGTGTCTTCAGCCCCATGATAGTGGGCTCAACAATTGGAAGCACATGAATTTCTATTGCGTGTGCAGCTGCTGTGGTGCCTCGAACTCGCGCAAACGTGGGCAAGGAAGTCGCTCTTTGCGCAAGGCAGCATCGTAGGCCAGGCAACAGCAAAAAAATAAAAATGCAGTCGGCATCGCGCAAAGTAAGCGGTGCTGGCTGTTTGTTAGTCAAGCCTGCTATGCAGACTGCGCGTTAGTGTAGGCCACAAAGTGAGTGGATACGTGGCTGAAATCGCGGGGCTAGCTGAGCAAAAGAGGAGGCAGGCTTTCGTCTTCCACCCATCAATTTTGCACCATCCCTGGACATGCGCTTCAGATTTCAATCCCTCATTAGCAGCCTTGGTACATTACTCATACATGGGAAACATCCGATCCCGAGGCCTTCCCGGAATGCACGCTAAGAGGACCGACTGCTCTTCGTGGCGGATGCATGGATGCGACTGATCCGTGTGATTTTCTCCCGAGATCTCTGGGTGTGCGACTCATGAGCCTTGCTTCATCGCTGAAAGCGCTGCTGATAATGCAGTCTGATAGGGTGGCTTTCAGATGGGTATCAGCATGGACTAGGTGCATGCCGCTCTGAGGTGACAGAGACATTACTTTCGGATCCATCTCCTTTCGGAGGCAGTCGAGTCACTTCCGACAGGCCCGAATGCCGCGAAATGTATCCACCGCCTTGGACTCTGACTTTGCTGCGACACGACAGGACGGCTCGCGATATCTACTTTTCTTGGTCTCATGATGCGTGCTGAAACTGCAATTATGCTGGGCCCTTTAGATGGCGCGCCCATGCCTGGATATCTCGGGCAGTCAAGCAGAGATGGCGGGATTTGAAGAAAAGAAAAGTAGGAAGGGAGAAAGAAATCTATTGGCATTAAGCGATGATAACGCGGTAAGCGTATAATTCACCGCCTGGAATAAACTATTCGACAGCTCGCGTCAGCAGCAAGTTGGCCCACATCTGAGACTTAGCAAATAATGCCGAAGTATTGTATATGTCAATCTGGTACCAAGGTGTTGAATGAGGCATTCGAGACGAGGCCTGATCCTACGGGGGTGTTGGTCAATACAGATAAGCTAATTTGACATGGTTTAGCACGAGGCGTTAAGCGCAGCTCCTGCCGCAAAATTCAGAAACTGGACGGGTCAGTGTAGTCGATCTAGGTATGATAGGAAGTGGTCTATTAAGCCCGCCAAGGCGTGCCGCTCCATGGGTATGTGAAACAGCAACCCCCACCGATATGCGTCTAGATGTACATGTAGCTTAGAGCAGACAGTTGAGATGGCAATCCAGGCCTCTCGGTAATACCGAAATGTTGTGCGTGAGAAAGAAAAGACATTATGGCTTGCTGGTTTGCACCGGTCGTTGTACTGTGAAGCGACAAAGGAAATTAGAGGCCGTGTGTAGTTGTCGGCCGTAGTATGCTTTAGGAAAACCAAATAACGTAGCATCTGACAGGCGTGTTAGAACGGCAATCGCCATCGGCCTTGCTGCGCAGGCCCTGTTCAGCCTGAAACCCTTGCGAAAGCGGGTACCCCTTTGCTTCTGTTCAGCGAGTCGTAAAGTCGATTCCTGCCAGAAATTTGGCCGTTTCGGGATATTGCCGCCCAGGAATACGGTGACACAAAGACGTTGAACGCCTGGACGCCGTGCTAGGGTAAAGATGCCAACATGCTGGGTGTTGAGTGAAATCGTGTTAGAGATGCGTGTCGTATATTAATCTTGAATGATCGTGTGTCGCCAATGACAGGCCGCGTCTGGGTACCGGGATCTCGGGTGCTTTGGATCGTAGTCGGCGATCTGTGCATTCCATCTGCAACCAACGAGTCAGCACCGACATACATCTTGCATGTTGCGAAGAATCCTTTGCAACACCTTGGCACGTGCCTTGGGCCGAAGGTGGCATTTCTATTGTAGGGAGGACCTAGGCAAACGGGTTGTTTGCTGGACTCACCTATGCTTTGGCTGCGCACGCCTGGCAAGTCTTGAGCTTGCATCGCTCGCACTCGTAGATGAAGGGAAGATTTTGGGCGAGACACAAGTGACAATTCCAGAGGACGATGGTGGTGTCCGACTTGATCAGCTTGAAGCTGTGTGAGCAGCCTGCAGGGCGAGCCATGGCGATGGTGTAGGAGAGGTTGTGGAAGGCGTGGATTCAACGGGAACGGCTGTCTGCATTGGAGAGAGAAGGCGTAAGAGGCTGGGGCATCAAGGCTAGATATAGTGACAGAGGTGAAGTACTGACCTGGATGCTTGCGGCAGGATACCAGTTGAGGCTAAGGTAGGATCGGACTCGAAAGCGAGGGTGTTCAGGGTATGTCGGATCGTGGCTGGCAAAAGCAAGCAAGGCTTGGGAGAAAGCAGCAGTTGGTTGAGGGATGGTTACTGGAGAAGGAAGGATCTGGGGGGGTTTGCTTGTTGCTACTGTGAGGGCGCTAATGACGCGGATCGTAGTCCGTCTTATACTGACTCTGTGAGGTGCTGGGCGCAGTGGAGAATAAACTTTGGCTACAGGAAGAGCTGAGTGCATTTCCACCAGGCGCGGCAGTGTACAACACGCAGCAGCGTGTAGCCGTCTGGCGGTCTTGCTTTCCTGGACAGAGGCGAACGAAAGCGGACGGGTGCTGTACAGATGGAGCAAAACATGTCCTCGATGGTAGCACGGCCAGGCCGGCTGAGGAGTTGCTCCCACTCGTCCAATACGGGCCTCTTCTCAAAGGGAACGACATGGTGGGGTTTGGTCAAACGCGGGCTGGTCGTTCCGCAGCCGCGGTCATGGTAGCATCTTGACGTCGCGAAGCCCCCCTGGTGCAGGGAAGGGCGCGATGTGAATGTTCCGAGATGCTTCGAGGATAGCGTTGCCGGATTCTATGTGTCACACCAAACCGTGTCTGCATGCCGCAGCGTCGCGCTCATGGCACCTGTGCAGTCTGCTGCATCGAGAGACGCTGGCGGCAGTCGAGCGAGGGGTCCCTTTTCGGCGGCCAACCCGGCGCCTTCGAGTGCAACGGAATCCCAAAGGGGCTTAGGGCGCATGGGGTCGGTACATTCAGGTTCGCGCCTGCCCTCTGTCCGGCTGCTCCTTCCCCAACAACGACGTGCCAGTGCTGCTTGTTACGAGCATATTTCTTTTGCGCCTCTGCTACACCATGGCCGGAGAATAGTCGCAGGCCAATCGCGTAAATTGCCCGAGTCAACGACATGAACCATATGTCTGGCGCTATCTTGAGCCGCAAAGGCCGCACCGCGGTCCACACGCAAACTACCCAAAACGGCCTCGTGCATGCGCCGCCGCCCCGTTTCTTCTCCCCCTCCACCAGTCTTGTTTCTTCGACCAACGCCGTCATGACCTGCATGCCTCGACTGGAACCTCGCCCTGCGCCAAACATCTAGTCCCTACTGTGCCATGCTCGAGCATGCATCGTCTACTCTCCCTCGTGCTTCCGTCCTCTGCATTGGGAACTACCCTCGGCAACATCGCTGGCCCTTTCCCTTCACAGAATGCGTGCAGAGCTGGAGATGCACGTCGGTGCATTTGGTATTGCCTACTGCATCACGTCGACCTCCAGCCCGCTTCGGCTCCCTCACACGGCTACACACAGCCTCACCGCGCGCGCGCGTCTTGCTGTGGCGCGCAGATCTACTGCTGGCCACCAAGGAGGTCTACTTTAATATCGATGCTGCATGTCTTGTCGTACACATGCTTGGACCAAAACGGCAAGCGCCATCTATGAGGCTTGCGGGAGATCCACTATCAGCTTCATCCGCGTTGCTTGCTTCTGAGGTGAAGAATCATGACGTTTCCTCACTGTATGCAACCTCATACTGGATGGTAGGGGCATGCAGCAGCATCAGGGCCAGCCGCAACTGTCGAGAAATACCCTTGTTCGGCTTCTGTACCCAGAGCCTATATGCCTATCAGATGCATGCCAGGACAACCTCCATCATGGCTCGCTGGTCTGAGATGCTACCTGCCAGGTTGCCAGCCAAGCTTCGGCGTAACGAATCGAACTACGGCAAACGCGCTGTTCATAGTCTTTTTTTCCCACATCGGCTGTAATCTCCATCGCACGTGGTGCGATGATCTCATCTGACACCCACAAGTACTGTCGCTCCCTAAAAGCATATTGAAGGAGAGTACGCAATGGTCCAACGCTGACCCCGTCCAGGGCGGATGATTGGAGCTGGGTGCTCATTCCACACCCTCTTCGCTATACCGCGCAAGCCCCGATGGTACCTGACCGAACAACACCACCACGGGAACTATGTTTTCGAGGCGGCTGTTGAAGCCCTACACTCGCTTGCATCTTTCGGTTACACTGGATCGGACCGAACCTGGCGCTCGGTGTCACAATGCAAGATCGGTGCAACCCTCATGTCCGCCTGTGATCATGGCGCCCGTGTGGCGTTCTGCGAGTGGACGAATGCGCGTCAATCCTACACGGCGCGACTTCCCCTTCTCGCTAGCTTGGCTCCCCTCCACGCGACCTCTAAAATTTCATCGAGCCAAGCGCTTGCGACGATTCTCGCTAGCTATGTCGTAAAAGCTGCCGTCGCAGTGATCCGCAATTTGGTTTGCGGCTTGACATCATGGCAGCTAGACCCGGTTGTAATGCAATCTAATTTCTTTACATGCAGCTTCCTGTGCGGGCTTTTATGATCGCCGAGGTCGTCTCGTTTGTCGGCTTGACAATGTCTTTCCTAAATGCCCCGCTCCCGTGGACTAGGATTCAGAGCATGGTCTTCTGCATCGGGTCATCTATAATCGGTGATTCAACCGACACCTCCAAGTATTACCTCATGACACCACTTTTCATGGCCGAGTACCAACAGGTTCGGACACGCGTCAGACGGAGCACAGCGTCTCACCCGCTCTTAGGCTTCATCATGACCTCTTACCAGGCTCTTGGATACACATTTCCCCGTCCATGGCTTCTCCATTGGCTAGGCAACCGCTCCATGTTGCTGTCGTGTACGCCGTTTTCTGTCAAATGCAAAAGGCACACGACGCACCGCAACGTCGAGGAGCATGCCAGCCATTGCACTACACCTGAGACCTGGTGTTCGGAGGTGGACGACACAAACTAGGGTCCGCACATGCTGCCTTCTAGATTGCCAATCGAGGTGTTCCTTTTCAGCCTTACCGCTCCTCGCACTAGTTGAGGATCATTGGCATAGAGGCGACCGTGGTGGTTCCACTGTTCACCACATCCACATCTGGCTGGTCCTCCATTTACAGATGTCGGAGTACGTACGTGCCATGGTGACACCAGCTCGCCGCCTAAGCTCTGGCGCCGCCTTGGTTGTGCGGCGGGAAGATGGAGCTCCCAAAGCATCCACCATCCCGTTTGACGGCTTCCATAAACTAACGCCAAACCGGCCCTGATGGTCCAATCTTCACGGAAACATGCCTCGAAAGGAAGCGCCACCATCCGTCTCAGTGATGTAAGCAGGAAGCAAGTGTCAATGCCATGGCTCGAGGAGTTGATATTGGATTTGGCGACTATACCACGGGATCCGTGTGACCAAGGTATGGTTCAGCGTGCGCTCTATTATACCTTGGATGACGCGGATCGACTTGTTTCGAGGGGGCTTGGAGAGGAAGATGAGCGGCTGCGACCCTACCAGAAGGCAGTCATGAATCGGTTGAATTCCGGCGTGGGAACTTGTATAGTTTGAGCAACGTTCAGCACCAGGGCCACAGGAACACAAAGCAAGCGGTGAGCTTGTGCAACATCCACTGCAGCAGGGTAAGGCTATCCTGAACAGGCCATTACTGACGGTGTTGAGATCCAGCTCGCGAACGGACAACTCGAGGAAGCAGCTGTGGAGCTACTGAGATTGCATCTTCCTGGTGCGGCAAAGTCTCTTCTTCTTCCATCGAGCTGCGCTACCTGGTGACACGGCGTATCAACCCCCACTCGGAAACCTTGAACCAGAGCTCTTTCGATCCGATGTGCTCTCTTCCTTGTCTTTCACTACAAGCATGTACTGAAGAGACGTATACATAGCATGACACTTCTTTTGTGTATGGCCTGGTCAGGCCATGGACAGATGTTGCAACGCGGGGTCTTATGGACTGCAGGTACAAAGGCGACTAAGTGCATCGTGCGCGCATCGTTGGCTGGGAAGCACTGTGATTTGGTCGCGTGACAGCGCAGCAGTTTGTAAGACGCTTGGTGGGCGCTGGCATGTGCATAAAGACAGCAGACAATCTTGTTCCTACCTAGTCTCCCGCTCCCGTAGTTCCCTTGACCGTGAGATTGTCGTCCGAGTCCTGCTTAATAACCCTGTGGTTCAGCCTTCTGGGCACGTTGTTGATTGCGAGTCAGGCACACGTTGGCTGGTGGCCGTTTCCGTATCCGGCGAAGTAGAGTGGGGCTGGGCTAAACCCCTCAAGGGCCCGTATCTGAGCTAGCATGTCGAACAATTTTGACAGGCACGACCGGCCTCACCAGCTCTCACGACAGTTTGCCCACTACGAGAACGTCACCCTACTCGGCCCGCCCACCATGAGGGGCGCAATCGTCTTTGGCGGGTCTTCGCACCCCCGGCTCGTCGAGGGCATCTGCGACCGGCTGGGCATGAAGCCTGGCTCTGCAACCCTGGGCAAATTCAAGAACGGAGAGACTTCCGTCACCATTCGTATGTCTGGCAGCATATTTTTTTTGGTGTCTCTCAGCTGCTAACCACCTCCAGACACGTCAATCCGCAACAAGGATGTCTTCATTGTCCAGAGTGGGAGCGAGAAGTGCGTAGCCCGGCCTTGGTATGCGTCAACGGCTAATGGGTCAGAATAAACGACTCGGTCATGGAGCTGCTGATCATGATCTCTGCCTGCAAAGGCGGATCAGCCAAGTCGGTGACAGGTACTTGGCCTCTGCATGGGCTCAATACCAGCTGCTGACACCACCAGCCGTCATGCCCTACTTCCCGTACTCGCGCCAGTCCAAGAAGAAGCAGCACCGTGGGGCCATCACCGCCCGCATGGTCGCAAACCTTCTCCACATCGCCGGTGTCAGCCATGTCATGACCATCGACCTCCACGCCTCGCAGATGCAGGGCTTCTTCAAGTGCCCTGTCGACAATCTCGTCGCCGAACCCCTCCTCGCCCGCTGGATACGCGTCAATGTGCCCAACTGGAGGGAGGCTGTCGTCGTCAGCAAGAACCCGGGTGGCACCAAGCGCGTTACGTCGCTGGCAGATGCTCTGAAGCTCAGCTTCGGCATTGTTACAACCGACAGGCGGAGGGCAGGCACGGCGGTACATTGGAACGAGAGCGCCATGTTCGAGCAGCTGAGGCTGGATGGCTCCTACGAGACACCAGACCTAGTCGAGACTGCGCTCGATGCCGACGCGGCCATTACGCCTATAAGCAAGACGACCATAGAGCCAAAAGCAGAACCAAGTAAATCGAGTCTCAAGCGCGTACCATCGAACCCCCTGCAAAGGCGAGCCAACGGGTGGTCAGAGCCAACCAGCAGCCATCCACTATCCAAGTCGATGCGCGCAGGCTCCATCGTAGAGCCCGAGGTACCACTGGAACCCATTCGAACAGACGTTGGGAACAACAAGGAAGAGCTCGAAGAGCAGAGTGGAGAAGAGAGCGGTGCCGAGGAGTATACCGATGAGGTTTGTGCAGTTCGGAGAAAACCACTGGGTATGGCTAACATGCACAGCGCGCGAGAAACGTCATTCACGGTAGACTCGTACAAGGTCACATCGTCGACGATACACATCCCTCCCCGTCAATTTCCGCAACGTCACACAGTACTTGGCGCAACCGCCCTCCGTCCGAGGGCGACAATGACGATGTACCTCAGCACATGATGTCTTCCTTCATCTCGACTTCCTCGTCCACGCGCAACAGAGAGACCGAACACTCGCATGCCCTCGGTGGCACATACGATGCCGCTGCATCATCTGAGGACGAAGAAGAAGATCTCAAGAACCCCGAGCTCGAGACCATGGTTACCCTTGTTGGCAACGTCAAGGACCGCCCAGTCTTCATCGTCGACGACATGATGGACAAA
The DNA here is from genome assembly GCF_042100115.1 of Alternaria dauci. Lineage (NCBI taxonomy): Eukaryota > Fungi > Ascomycota > Dothideomycetes > Pleosporales > Pleosporaceae > Alternaria > Alternaria dauci. The sequence continues at coordinate 738,431 of NC_091276.1, forward strand.
TCTGCGTCGTGGATCGCAGCCGCTGAGACTGTAGTCAAGCGCGGCGGCGCGACAAAGGTCTACTGCTTCGCAACCCACGGCATCTTTGGTGGTGACTGTCTAGAGGAGTTGAACAACTGCGATGTCATTGACAAGATTGTCATCACGAACGCATTCCCGATCCCCGAACACAAGCTTGCACAGGCGAGCCCCGATAAACTGGTGGTTATTAACATTGATAACCTTCTGGCAGAGGCGATTCGTAGGAACCACCACGGAGAGAGCATGAGCCAGCTTTTCCTTCATTATGATTAGGGCAATGGCCATGAACCACACGGTAAAGACGGGTCAGGAATTTGAATATGCAATTAGCAAGGCGTACGGGCACTGCCCATAGGGCTTTGATGGGCGATATGGCGTTATGGTTAGGTAACCAAAAGCCTACAATGTGGCATGAATTACGATGAAGAGGATACCTAAGAGGCTTGAAGCCACACATGCAGTAAGTTACAACATCATAGGCAGTATCGATACTGCTTGACTACCTTCCCGTTCCCTATTTCTGTCCTTCTTCTTCTTCCATCTCTTTTCCTAGGTAGCCTCTGTCAGCACCAACATCTGAACGATGTTGGACATGCGACGGCTGGTGATCTAGCGAAGCTGCACAGTATGAGAACCAACGATGCAGGCCTTGAGCCTGCAGGAGTCCCGTGATACGATACGGTGTACTCTTAACGGAACGTTGGGAAAATAAATACCAGGTAGAGAGCTCCTTCAAATGCCTGGCTCTCCATATCATGGTGCTTTGGGCGCGAGAGGGCTCTCATACAGATTCGATGCATGAGTACATCTTAGTGCAAACCCCCGTATTGAAGTATTATAGGTGCTTCATCTTGGTTTATGGTAGAGATGTACGGTTGAGGCATCCTCTATTTACTTTGCCCTCTGCTTGACATATATTGATTCATGCATGTATAGCCAGGGAACTACTCCTACCGACTACCCCACATGGTTGCTTCTTTTTCACCGGACTGCTAACCCCACACTAGTTGCAAGCCTAGGGAGATCTTGTTCACACCGCTTGTTACAAGAGATGCTTAGTGTGCATCTCCCGCAGCTGCCGCCACTATATTGGTCTCCTCCCACCGGAATGTGGCAAAACTCTAGATTCTAGCACTCGTAGAGGGTGGAGTGGATAGGTTAGGTCAACACGGAGAATTTGACTCGTAGAATGGGTCTCGGTGTTGCACATGTGGCAGCTGCATGTAGTTCTTCTAGATGGAGCTTCTGAACAATAATCTACTGAATATGTCTTCATGGTTTGTTGGAGTTTCGTGCGCATGTCTGGCCGATCTTGCCATGGCCTTGTTTGTCAACGTCCAATGGCAACCTCATATAGGCTGATCCTACTCAATCCTCCCAGCAGTGGCTGCATTAAGAACAACTTGGATGACTGCTGGCGCACATGCGCGACAGCGTTTCTAACATGGTGCCTGCCGTTGGACTCCGGTTGGCTTCCGCTGCATGACATCAAAGACCAAAGATAACGCTGCCGTTAGACTCCTAGGCTGGACGTGAAATGTGTTTCACCCAGTAACGATGCCAGCTGTTACACCGTAGTTCCTTGCCCATTGAAGATCATTGTGAGTTGTGGAAAATGCTGCACACCACGCAACGACGGACGCTGCATGTCTCGGCACAAAGCCGGTGGATTTAACGGAGAGCAGGACACGCAAGCAGTGGTCGAATACAGGACGCGTGGTTATGTTATCGTCAGCCTGAATCGTGTATATACGTCATAATGTAATCGAAAAGGCCTGAGCGCTGGAGGCGTGGTGGTGTTATAGGCAAACATGGAATAACTCGCGGTGCTCGCCTCGATGCGTCGTCGCTTACTAGGGACGAACGGAGATAAGGTAGTGTCACCTGAGATGGAAGGAGGCTTCGGAAGATTTTCGACCTCGAGCTCCGCCAGCTGCCCGCGCATCTTTCCTCCTTCACACCATGGCGCCTGCGACGACTCCTTCGTCCCTATGCATCCAGGCTATCTTCGGCTTACCCTCACTAAACACACACACACAGGGGGGCGCGGATCCGCCTGCGGCCTGTACACCCCCGCATGATGCAAAGCACGCTCGTCACGACCGGCTAGATTCCCCAGGAACGTTGATCGAAAAACAAATCAGTACCACATGGCAGAAATTGGCGTTCGTTGAGCGTGGCCGCGTTATGCAAGGTCAAATGTGTACTCAGCATGAGCAAAAGACTTGGCCTATGGCGCGAGGTTTTTCCTGCGACGTGTAGGGGCGGTGTCATCCTCTTACTCTATGCAGCCAGAAACATCCCACGAGATCTAACCACAGGGCATTCTAGCTACACCAACGTGGTGGGTTCTGCTAACTTCGGTCCACTCATCTCAGCATCTAGCGCTGGCGCACCGACTGGTGAGGACCCGCATGGGCTCTTCAAGCCTGCAAAGAGCGGGTATGCATGCTGAGATTTCGTATCCCAGTTTTCTAACAGCTATGCACGTCTCTTAGAGGTTGAGCTTGCTTCATGCGCTTCTTCGCGTCGCTTCTATCTCGGATTACTTATTCCTAATCGACTTGGTTAGCCCGCTGAGTGCCCTTGGACCGAGGCGCCATGTCAAGCCGAAAAGCTACACCTTCCCCTTCTTAAGTCCAGGAGTAATCAGTTTGGTCTATAGTATCTGTTTCTCCTTCCGCTACGAATCGTTGAATTCTCCACTCTGCCGCGTCAGACACCTTGCCCTTGTGCCAGGATACCTTGAAAGTCGCCAAAGAGGTCGAAAGTATTGAGGCCGCCAAGCGAACTTGTCCTGTCTTGTCGTTCCCAAAACCAAAACACACAGACACCCCCAAATCCACGAGCAGCGCACCATTAGTGGCGGACAAGAACGTGCCAAGTACATTTGAACCCACAGCCAGCCTCAAACCAGGTCGATCATACAGAGGCTTACGCACGCGAAACAAGTGCACCTACAGTCTCATCAATCAGCGGACGAACTGCGCCATCTAGAGCGGAGCATCCTTAGCGCACCGGACCCACGATCGCCAGGGTCAATAACAGCTCCACGGCCAAGACACAGCGTGCGGAAGCATCTGTGACATCCCGCGCTGCAACCCTAAGCTTCATATTGATTTTAGACCCAGCTCTTTCATGCTAAGCGGAGCTGTCCACGCTCAAATTACGCACTAAGCAGATTGACCGGAGACTTAAGCGCGTCGGACCTTACTTTTGGTAGATCATCAAAACGCCCCAGCCAGTTACAGAGGTCACTTGACACACGCGAGCCCCGGCGGAACTTGCTTGGCGACGCTATCCGTGGTACCCACGCACAACACCGAAGTTGAATACTTTCACAATTATAACTGATCTTCCGGACACATATAAGAAGTGCCGACTGCCGCTCCTCGTCCTCCACAAATCCAACATTACCTCTACCAAGACAACTTCCTCTGACCATTATCCTTACCTCCAACCAACACTCCACCAACCACATACCAACACCCAACATCCAATCTGGCGCAATGTCTTCCACTAGCTCAACCTACCACATCCCGTTCCCAAAGAACTTTCTCACTGTCAACACTCCCGTCAAGAAGCAGTCCGGTTCCGGTGTTCAGTCTCCCACCGAGCCCGTCGTGCCTGCTCACGGGTTTCTATCCAACCGACCCACGCGCCACGAGTCTATTTCCTCAGTCTCAAGCATCACCAGTGTCGCAGCCCCGCCCTCAGAGGCTAGCACTATCAGCGCGCCATCTTCTCCCGCCACCAAGGCTACCGATTCGCCGATCCTTGGCCCGAAGATTTTCGCTCCTCTGGCGGTTAATGCAAAGCACGCGCTTCCACCGAGCACTTCTTCGGAGATGAGCAACGCAGAGCGACAGAGGCGCATGAGCTTCGAGAGGCACACTTTCCTGTCCAACAAGTACTAAGTTGCGGGGGACGAAACACTATACGCCTTTGAGAGCAAGCCAGCGGCGTCATGGGATAGCGGGTGGAATCAGGCGTTAACGATGTCACGATACCTTTTTTTCCTCTCTTTCTTCTTTTCATACAAAATTCGATATACCACAAAAGAACCCTCACGGCCATTAGGTATTGGTGAGCTGGGCAGGCATGGGCAGGCGTTTACTTGAGGGGTCGACCAGCTGGAAACAGGCGGTGGTAAGACGGACTCAGATACTATGAAATCAAATTTGATTAAGCATCACACTTGCCCTGGCCTACTCTTTGTTTAGTGAGTGAAGTCATAACTTCTGTTGTCTACCTTGACGGCTGAACGTACGCTCCTCATATCGCATAAGAGCGACGGTAGTCTTTGTCCACTCTTCTCGAGGTATTTCTTACTGCGAGATACCTTCCCCACCCAAACTTACTTTCTCTTCTATTTTCCTTAAGCAAGCAACCTTGTTAGGTGCATCACAGAGTTTCCGGCACTTTGTGTTCTCCCCGCTCCTCCGCCCCCGCCCCCGCAAACTTACTTTGTGCATGCCCATAGGGATTCGGTGACATGGAACTTTAAGTCTACTTGGAGCGCTTATTGTTGCCCAATCAACAAGAGAAGAACGTGGACCGCTAAGCTGAGAGACAAAACAATCCTCATTACGTGAAACATGCAGACTCCCAAAACTTGAAACACCACGCCTCATGGCCACACTTGCAGTACCCGCTTCTCAGCCCCCTTTTCTATGGCAGATGTTCAAATCTTACATGGTTGTGTCAGCACCGAGGTTTCCACGTCATAGAGCAAATGATCATCTTCTTGTCGCTACATCCAATGCCGACGACCAAGCGACAAGAAAACCCACCGTATTCCTTGCATATCCCGTCTCCTCACGTCCCAGCGTAGTGGGACACGATAAGTGACGTGCCGTGTCCTCTCGTCAATACACGTTTCTATATCCATACTACAACATTCTACGAGTTTCTCCGCCCACTCGGTGCTTTTGTCGCCGTCTTGCGCATATGCGCAAATGTGCAAGACCAAGGACGCGCGGTTGCGGATGTTGCGGCGTGGCGGCGCTATTGATTAGATTGGACGAACAGGGTGCATGCAACCAAGGACGGAATGACAGTGGCACAGCCACGATGATATCGTTTTCCGGGTTCGGAGTCCGTGATCTCTCGACTCGAGTGTTGGAAAGGGATGTGGAATGGATGAAGCAAGGGTTTCACGTGAAGAATGTACGTGGTCCAATCTTGCACAGCAGCCATCTGTTCATGCAGAATAAGGGTCTAGCTACATACCAAAATTAAATAGTTATACATGCAAGTCAATATGATATACTGATATTCCAAAATGGTGGCGTACATTATATCTGCGCGAACGCTTCGAGGCCATGAAAAACCGTCGCAAAAGGTCGTGGTAGTAGTTTGATAAACTAGAGAGTTCCTCCTCGTTGTGTGACCGTGTCGCGGAAATGAAGTCGATGAACAAGACACAAATAAAAAAGACATATCGTAAAGGAGAGACTATATAGCATACAAGTTCTCTCCTTGGCGGGCGAAACCCCAGGCTACATAGAAAAGGTTTTGGAATGGTTGTGCACTCAACTTTTTCCTCTTTGGCTCTCTCTCAGTAGTCCATGGAAGATAAACCAGGAAACGGGAGAAGCGAGGTTGGGAGACAAAGGGCAACCAAAGTTTAGCAATCGATGGGAAAATCCGACTGAGCCCCCAAAGGGGAGAAAAAAATGTTGTGGTGAAGACGTTCCCATTATCCAAGACAAGAAGAAAAGGAGGAATTCCCAGGGAATCTTTAAACGCCAAAAACACCAAGCTGCGCTCTTTGTATGGATAGCTAGAGGCAATGATATCTCCCAAAGTTCCCGTTTCGTGACCGAGGATGTGCATCATGAGTGGCACGATCGGGAGTAATGATCGTAAAGGGCTCGTGTATTATGTAAGTGTATGGGTATGGCGGAAAGGAAGCTGAGCATGTCGCAGCACTCATAGGTCGTATGCCTGGCCGTTATGTATTGGTGCGGGTGTTGTGTGGACGATCATAGTATGCCAGAGTCTTTTAGCGCGTTTTGCAGTATTGTTTCCTTGACGGCGGCGAAGACGAGTCGGATGTTGGACGTATCGGTGGCTTGTGTGAGACTAGTGAGGTCAGCATGCGTGAGTTGGCTCGAGGAGGGGGATTGTTTTACTGTGGGTATAAGTTCAAGTGAGCGCGGTTGACCTGGTTGAACCTCCACAACAGATATTTGGCGGCGCGGTTGACATCATTGCCACCAGAGTAATCTGGAAAGTAATTGCCGAGTGGCGATCGTGCAAGTTTGGCCTTGAACAAGTCGACCTTGTTGAGGAACAGGATGATGCTCGTTCTCATGAACCACCGGCTGTTGACCACCGAGTCGAAGAGCACTAAGCTTTCCATCATCCGGTTCTAGGGGCGCGAGTCAGTCATGGCCAAAAATACTCGACTTGATTACCTACTTGTGAGCTTTCTTCCAACAGCACTTGATCGTATTCGCTCAATGCCACGCAGAAGATGATTGATGTGACGTTTTCGAAACAGTGTATCCATTTCTTGCGCTCACTCCGTTGGCCCCCTACGTCAAACATGCTGTTTCATGTTAGCCTGAGCACCCAAACACGGTTTGAAGGGGGCGCATGTACTGTATGCTGAGCTGGCCCATTGTGAATCTTGTCTCGTAGATACCGGTCGTTTTGGTACGCGCTCGTAGGACGTCGGATTCGATGGGGACATAGTTTGGGTCGGATATTCGCTCTACCTCGTCGAAAAAGCTAAAGAGGTCAGTGGGGCTGATGGAGAGGGATGCGCAAACCTACTATGGGGCGGAGTCCATCAGGTAGAACTCGCTCGAGTGCTCCAAGACCTTGCCGACACATGGATCGCTCCACATGGATGTGATGGCTTGGCCGACCCGTACATCGAGGGGCTTCTCGGGATCGGGGTCGACTGTGTAGTCGAGCAGGTAGTCGCAGAGCTCGGCATTGCCAGGCTTCTCGGGGACCACGTCAAACTGTCGCATGGCGCCAATGAGGGCTTTTGCGCAGTCGATGACATTTTTGTATATGGTCAGGCGGTACATGGCGAGCTCGTCCTGCGTGTAGCCGTTCTGATGTATGATCTTCATCTGCTTGACTATGGTCGACTTGCCGCTCTCTCCGGAGCCTGCAGGGCGTGTTAGCAAAGGCAGCGGCAGCGGCAGCCGGGCTGGAAGCTACTCACCCAGCAGCAGGATCTTGCATTCCCGCCGTAACCGTCGCGAGTCCTCCTCGAGCTTGCGGTCAATGGCCTGGCTGCGCTTCTTCTGCTCGACATCGTCGTTGTTGGTGCTCATGCAGATGCCCATGGTGCCGGCGTGTGGTGCGGCTCGCGGCCGCGGGCGCTGGGAGGGAGTCGGGCGCGGGATAATGGTGGAGCACTAGGCTCAGCGCGTGGCAGAAGCGTCGTCGTCGAGGGCAGGCGGCGATGCGACAGAGCGTGTGGTCCGGATGGCGGCGTGACGGCTGGCGCGTTGCTGCTGGAGCTGGAGCTGTGGTGACGCTTCCGTCGGCTTAATCCGACACGCAGCTCCCGTCAATCAAAGGGGGCCTCGCAGCGTGGGCGGGCGCGGCGGCGACGAGTGCCAGCGCGGAGGGCAGCAGCGATGGGAGCGGGGTCGGGCTGGGGCACAGGGACCGACGGGGGTTTGGTATGCGACGGTGTGGTGTTGTTGTATCGACGGTAGGGTCGTCTTGGTGAGCTAGATCCGACACTCCAGGGCTGCCTGTGGCTCGTGCGGAGGTGCCTTCCCCAGTAAACTTGACGAGGAAGGCGCGGGATCTGGACAAGGCGCACTGCAACTGCAATCACCACTCTGCCCGGCGTCGGCGTGGGCACACGGGGGGCGTCGTTTGCAGGTGGATTGGGACTGGATGCGTCGGGCAGATGCGCTGGCTGCTGCTGCTCGTCTGCTCCCAGTGCGAGGCGTGGACGGCAAGAGGGCGACCAAGACGATGATGGCAGGCGCGATGCTGCTAAGCCTCATTCAATCGGAGATGCTAGAGCAGCAGCGATCAGGGTAAATGGCACGAGCCAAGCTGCGGAACAGGGCGCGCTGAAGCGAGCGCTGGAGGGCAGAGTGCTGGCGGACACTGGCAGTGGAGATGCGAGGCGATGCCATGCAATGCAGTGGGAGAGATTGTTGGTGCCCCCAACCACGCTCGAGGCCATTTACCACGCCGTGGCTGCCATATCCGAGAAGGCATCCGTCCATCTCGGCTTACCACCCGCTCCTTTCCACCACCCACTACAGTCCACTGCGACGGCCCCTTGATACACCGGCCCCTGCACCACGCGCTGCAGCTGTGCCTCCAGACTTCTATATACAGGACCCGCTGGCTGCAAGTAACGCAACCTCTGCTCTGTGTTGGCTTCACGAGGCCACCCCGAGGAACTGAATGGCTCAGCCCCCAAGTCTCAATCTGGAACGCCTCCGTGATAGACTTTACCTCGTCGCCCAGCCAGCGACTGACGTGCAACGGCGCCTTCCAGTTAGCCATGTTCGCGGGGCTGCCCTCTCCAATCTAGAGCGCTGCTAATTTGAGTCTGGCCCTTTTACAATGGCCTCTTTGCTGGGTCCCCTGACTGAAGTTGAATGCGACCCTCTCGCCAGACTGCCCTGCCCTGCTTCTCCATCAATACTGGCTAGCGGCAAACGAGGCTAGCTGGGTGCTGACCACATACATCTGTCTGTCGAGCCCGGGTCCCCCCCACCTTTGGCGACTGCGGACATGTTTTGGTCGATGTCGTGCATTATCAAGACATGCACTCGGGTGGGCTACAGCAGACAGAGTTGACAGGGCCACATGTCAGCAAGCAATCGCGTGCATGTTTCAGAGCGCTACCATGTTCCGTCATAGCCGCAGCATATCATTGACACGCTTTCGGAGCGAGCCGCAAACGAAGCATTACGCAACGTCACGTCCGGGATGCCACGAGGGCTGGTAATCGGCCCTTGAAGTCAGGTACCGGCCATGCATCGCTGGTCTGCTTGCCACTGAGCATGGGGACGATGAGACTTTTGTGTCCACTGGTGGGGGGTTAGGGTCATGGGGAGTCAGGACACCAAGGGAGCGGACCTCGCGGGTGAGATGACGGGCTACTGGAGGTTATATATCAAAGGCATGCGTATGTGTTCTAGGTATACCTTCTCCATACGTCAACATTGCAGGTGTATTCGTGCCGTCAGCAGAGCCGAGCATGTCGACACAAGGAAGGGCTAGTCCGGGTTGTACAATCAAGGCAAGTCAAGCTGGCCAGACATATTGGTCGTCAAAAGAGCAAGGGCGGCTGCATGCCAGCTGCAGAGTCACCATTCGGGGTGGGCGAGTGGTGTGCACGGGCCAGACACGTGAATAGAGGGGAAGGTCGCGAGTGAATGCGGCAAGAGCGTCGCGGTCGCTGTGGGGTACACTGACAGGACTGGACACATTGCCTGCGACGGTCAGTCTTTTGCAGCGCTAGCAAAAGCGCAGGAAATGCCTGCGCTCGAGGGGATGCACGGGCTGTAATGGAAATTTCAAAATCCATCGTGACGTCACCAGAGCAGGCCGAAACCTGTGTGAGCGACACTTCCGTGCCCGGGCCATGTGCATGCGTCCCTCCATCGCATTTGGTGCCTGCCCCTCGATTGTCTTCTTACCTTTACCTCTTCCTTTCCGCCCCGATCTGCTCTGCATCCTCGCCACGTCCTCGAGCCCTCATCCTTGTGTAGCCCATAGCGCAGGTCATCCCGTCGGTGCCTCGATTGCCTTCTCGCCGACCCGCTTACTGCCAACGCTGAACATTGAAAGCGGCAACCAAAGCACCCCAACGAGCCCAGCCGTCGACGTTTGCGACATACCCCTAGTGCAAACTCTGAAGGCGCAAGAAAGATTCTTCGGAGCCGTGTCGCGCAAGCCCTTGATTGCCGGACCTACCCACCGAGCCCAATCAAACCTGCCCTGATCTCGCAGCGTCAACGTGCTACTAGAGAGCCCTGACGTATCCGCGGAATACCCCACGACGTCCTACTCGCCCTCTTCCACCACCACCACAACAACCCCAATTTTCGCCCAAGACCGCTTCTCGCGCCTGTCGCAGCACCAGAGCTACCAACAGTCACCATGGCGGAATTCGTACGCGCCCAGATTTTCGGCACCACTTTCGAGATTACCAGCAGGTGCGGATTGACATACCCCACATTGCGTCTTCTGGCATAACTGACACCGACAAGGTACACCGACCTGCAGCCTGTGGGCATGGGCGCTTTTGGTCTCGTCTGGTACGGCTCCCGCAACGCTCGACACGAATTGAATATTGACTCGGCCACAGTTCAGCCAAGGACCAGCTTACTAGCCAGGCCGTGGCTATCAAGAAGATCATGAAGCCGTTCAGCACCCCGGTCCTGTCAAAGCGGACATACCGAGAGTTGAAGCTGCTGAAGCATCTTCGACACGAGAATGTGGGCAATGCTACTGCTGTTCTGCAGCCAGAATTCTAACACCAAACCAGATCATCAGCCTGAGCGACATCTTCATCTCTCCCCTCGAGGACATGTAGGCAGCCACATGACCGCCGACCCCAGTAAATACTAATTCGCCCAGCTACTTCGTCACCGAGCTCCTCGGAACCGATCTTCACCGCCTGCTCACCTCCAGACCGCTGGAGAAGCAGTTCATCCAATACTTTCTCTACCAGATTTTGGTGTGTGGCAAACCCTCCAGATATGCAACAAAATGTGCTGACCGCAAAAGCGTGGTCTGAAATACGTCCACTCGGCTGGTGTCGTGCATCGCGACTTGAAGCCCAGCAACATCCTCGTAAACGAGAACTGCGATCTCAAGATTTGCGACTTCGGTCTCGCCCGTATACAGGATCCCCAGATGACGGGTTACGTCTCTACCCGATACTACCGAGCCCCGGAGATTATGCTCACATGGCAAAAGTACGATGTTGAGGTTGATATCTGGAGTGCAGGATGCATTTTCGCCGAAATGCTTGAGGGCAAGCCGCTCTTTCCTGGAAAGGACCATGTGAACCAGTTCTCCATTATTACAGAACTGCTCGGAACCCCTCCAGATGATGTTATCCAGACCATCTGCAGTGAGAACGTGAGTAGGCCGACGCAGACTCCCAAACAAGTCGCTAATTTTGCCAGACACTGCGATTCGTCCAGTCGCTTCCCAAGCGCGAGCGACAACCCTTGGCCAACAAGTTCAAGAACGCCGAGCCCCAGGCCGTCGATCTCCTAGAGAATATGCTGGTCTTCGACCCCAAGAAGCGCGTACGAGCGGAGCAGGCTCTCGCTCACCCATACCTCGCCCCATACCACGATCCCACTGATGAGCCGATTGCGGAGGAAAAGTTTGACTGGTCGTTCAACGACGCAGACCTGCCTGTTGACACATGGAAAATTATGATGTATGTTTGGCAGAAATAAAAATCTCGCATACACAAACTAACAGACTACAGGTACTCTGAGATTCTGGACTACCACAATGTTGATGCGGCGGCACAGGAGCAAGAGAACAACGGCAGCTAACTACACACAAAGTGTACCAATCTCGAGCTACAACCATTTGCAGTCTCCAAGACAACGAATCATGCAGTTGCCGAGGCTTGACGTATCATGTGCCTGGCGTAAGCGGAGTTGGCTGTTGGTAATGATTCCCGGGGTCTCGTCTAGTGGACCTATACGTGACATGAAGATGTGCAGTAGATGGGGCATGGATTTGTTATTGTCATTGGCATGACCATTGCGGGTACACGAAAGGAATGTTCATGATGGAAGTGAATGCTTTGGTCGACCTAGGTAGGAAAGTGAAATCACATTGTCAAATACAACGTTGTTCGTCGCTTTGCACAGGATGAGCAGGTGACTGTTTTTGTGCGCTCCAATCCATGGCGCAATTTGCTAGCAAAAGGCAACAGACAACAAGCCTCGACACCAAGACTGGGTATGCATGATGTGCAGTACCCTGGCACTGGTGTCTGTAACATGTCGGGCGTGATCACTAACTTGGGAACGGGTGGAGATCGCCGAGGCTTGGGACTAGCGCTGTACCGTAGGGCTGACTGAGGGACTGCTGTTTCGTCACCGCTCTGAGCGCGTCCGCATTGATTCAAGGACGCGAGCCTGGTCCCTATGGCCCTACGACCCTTCTCCCTATATTTCTCGAGTGCTATGCGATAGCATCTACATCGCACCATAATGGCGACCCTCAATCCGCTTGTCTGCGTCGTTGACTTCCACCATGCGCGGTAAGCTTCTCCTTGCAAGTAGAGTTGCGACCACAGAACGAGACCGGCCAGGCGATGCTGCGTGGCTTGCGACCGCTGGAATAGCCGTGCAAGTGTGGAATAATGGCTAACACGCACATGCAGGGGCCCCGAAGTGGAAACATGGCTAGGCGCAGAAGAAGGAACCGACCCAGCAGCGGACAATGACTGGTCGTTGCTGCCATTCATGGCCTTGAGCGACGGCGCGCATGCCTCTGCCGAAGACTATTCCTACTTCACCCTCCGCCGCGCCCAAACCTCGACCGAACCCGCAACATCGCTCTTCGGTATATCGTGTACGCGACAACTCGACGCGAGCAAGCTTATCGATCGGCCGGCTGAGGTTACCAGGAGCACGGTGCAGAAGGCTGTCGTTGTCATCAGCGACAGTCCGCAACATTTTGGGGCTATCAAGGCGCAACTAGGTGTTGTCACACAGTTGTGGTTCAACCAAAGGTAGATTGGGCCCTGATGATGTATTTTGGATTACAACGTGACGCTGACATATGCGTAGAGACTTTACGGATATTGAGATATTAGAGCGCTTCACAGAAAGTCTTCCACAGCTGCTCAAAAACCAGGAGGGGCAGCAAGATCACTATTTCGGCATCTCCCTCCGCGAATTCATACACGAATTCAAATGGCAGACTCTGGTTCTGTTCAAATGCGCATTACTTCAGCCAAAGGTACGTCTTGATCTGTCCGCGCTGGCATATCCAGTCGCCGTCACACACATTGTCTCATAATCACAGGTTCTCTTCTTCGGCTCCCATTGCGAACGACTATGCATGATGCAGTTTGCTCTTATTTCACTGATACCCGGCCTGATACGCCACCTACAAGACGCTGCCGATCCCAAGTTCAATTCCTGTGAGGAGAAGTGTGTCATGCCCACTTCACTTAAGACCTCTGAGCGCGCTTCCTGTCAGTCTGTCCTTGCCCTCATCGCTACGATCAAACATACTAACGAGACTCAGTACTAGCATACATGGGCCTCCCGTTGCAGCTATTCGGTACAGGCTCTCTATTCGGACCATACACACCACTTCAGCAACTCGACATACTCGCAGACCAAGACACAAAATCCTACATCGTCGGCTCCACAAACTCCCTGCTACTTCAGCAGAGAGACCGATACAGCGATATCCTCATCAACCTCGACGATCATACCGTAAACATTACCTCGGCCGCGCTGCGAAATGCATCGGTTCTGTCGACACCGGACCGGAGATGGATTGACTTCTTGACACAAACAATCAACGATACTTGGGATGAGAATGACCCAGCACGGCCAAAGGACCACGGATACGCCGGCAGCGAAGAGTTTATCCGTATGCAATTTGAAGAGTACCTCCTCGCCATGCTCAGCTCGGTGAAATACAAAATCTACATGGAGAAGAATGCCCACAAAGAGAAGTTGATCACAGAAGTCGAAGGGGATCCTGCAAGCGAATTCTCAAACGAATGGGTACATGCCTGGATGCAGACCGAAAACTTCCGCATCTGGAACAAGTTCACAGACTCACACCTCTTCGACATTGTCGATCCGAAACACCCTTGCTCTGGCGGCCTGTCGATGGAAGACGTTCAACGCCGATTGGCACAGTACGTTCCCTCCTTCTTTTGGCAGCCCCGTCAGCCCGACTAAACCTCACCCTTAGTCTGCTTTCCAACCCAACCTTCCAAGTCGTATCTCTCGGCGTATGTGTGCTGATATTTGCGTGGCGATTAGGCAGGTAGCAGAAATGCATCTAGACGAACGACTGGAGAAGTCAAGAGAAGTCTTGGGCAAACAGATTGCAGTAGGCCAACAAAAGGTCAGCTCTGCGTACAACCGCTTGTGGGCCGAGATGGAAGCCATGCGTGAGGCGCAAAGGAAGAGAGCTGAAGAAGCTCGACTGCAAGCTGAGAAGGAAGGAAGGCCGGTCGACGATGGGAAGAAGTGTAAGCCAGACATGCCGCTTCTGTGAAGATGTCAATACTAACAGTTGACTAGGGAAAGCACCTCAAGCTCCCGATCTCTCGAACGCAAAGGCAAGCGCAGGTGCTTACTTCTCCAGCTGGGGTACCTGGGCGAGTGAGAAGAGAAAAGGATGGGGGGCAAAGACGCCGGTGTCCTCGCCTCCACCGGGAGATCTTCAGAGGGCGGAAGACTTTAAACGAGAGAAGGATGCGACAATCGGTGATACTCCGGAAAGTCCACCACCGGCAGACGTCAAGAGACGAAGCTTGTTTTTCGACGCAGACGCAGAGAAAAACAAGGAAGGTGCTGAGAAGGATTGATAGATCAACAACGGACCATTGGGATGATTGCAGTTCAGGTTGGAGGGTAAATTGCTGCAACGATCTATAGCATCTATTTGAACAAAGTAAATATATGGTATCCTGTCATCCTAATGTAACGGTGGACATGATGTGCGTGTTAATTTCCTTATAGCTACCGTTTTGAATTCGACCACTAAGTGTCCCCCGGGGTTGCTAAGGAGTTGTAAAGCCAATAGAATAGTTTTGTGTGCACTGTGCCTGCCCGATATTGGGAAAGAAGGCGGGGTTGTCCCTGGCATCTCTTCGAATGTTTGGTTATCAACACTCTTCCCTCTTCCCAATCCTTAAACGTTCCGTCTTCAATCTCAGTCATCTGCGTCGCAGTAGCAGTTGTGGGCTGGTGTATCCAATTATCATACTCTAAGCCAAGGGCCCCTGATCTTTTCGACACGCTTGATAATGGTCCTGATGATGGTCCTCTTGAACGCAGACGCAAACCCATGGATAAGAGCTTCGGATATAACTTTATCACTCGATACGGAACGACACATTTACAGTGCTGCGCATCCTTTATTCAGAAAATTTGTTAGAACTGTTTCTCTTAGTGCTGATTTCTGGTGGCTGTCTTCTACTGCGGCTTCTTCTCACGCTTCTCTTTTATCATGTCACATGCTACAGTCGCAACATTCAGAGCAGTGGTCGGTCTACATTCACAGGATTCGCTTGCCATGGAATTGTAATGGATCATTTGGGCTGTCTATGGTGAGGTATTCTTCTCGTCTACATGCTTGTTTGATTGGCCTCAATGCCACGTTCGTTAAGAACTTGTGGTGTGTGCGTTTGCCCCGTCGCTACCCTTCGTTCTCATGGGTGCTACTGATCAGTGTCAGGCTCGAGGCAGACTCTCGAAAGCACCTGGTATCCTCGACGCAATACGGTCCTGCCACAGTTGTGTCGCAGTTGGCAAAAGAACCTTTACACCCATCGTCTCAACTTCTCCATTTCATGTCCATGCCGACGATTTTCGAGCAGATTGGCAGATATGTTCAGACTCGAAGTGCTGCCGATACGTCTGGCGTAACTTTGGTGTTCTCGCCTAGTCCCTTAGCCCGTCTGTCGTCTTGTGACGGTGAAGCCTAATCGGTCGACTCGAGTGCCAGTATCACCGCACCCTAGTCCTCACCACGCGTCTCTTATTTGGTAAACACCACTCACGTTCACCTGCGTCAACAAAGTTGCCTAATCTGTCCTATCGACGCGTCTTGGGTCCAAGCTTATGCTGGAAAATTTTCGTATATAAAGAGGCTCGCCCCGACGTCCACCTCTACCTCAACACCTACCTTTGCCTCAATCATCTCCTTTGGTCGAGACTTTGCCTTGACAGTCACGCCCTCTCTTGATACTTCAGGTCCTTCAAGATCATCTCTTACACCATGTCTCTGTTCGGCGATAGCGGCAAGACTGAGGTCAACACCGGCAAGACGGTCACCTTGAGCCAGCCGGACTACAACGATGCTGAAGACGCCAAAGCCGCTGCCAACACCGCCAAGCTTGAGAGCGAGTCTCATTCACTTTGGCCAACCTCTTGATCATACTAACGCCCTCAGAACTCGTTGGACGGATCGTTCGAAACCTTGCAAGCCGCGGATACACTCTCAAGAGTAAGACTTGTCCGACTCTCAATACTTCGACTCGATGCTGACATGTGTAGGCATTGGTCTCAATCCTTGCTACCAGCCTGCTCGCAAGGTCTTCGAATCCCTCAGTGACAAGCCTTACGACGCTGCCAGCGTAAGTGTATTTCGATTATTTCCTTTTTGTTTCTGCTTCTTCTCTTCTTGTCTTTTGTGCCATTCTTTCCATTCTTTCCATTTCCGAGGTTGGTAAGTTTAATTCGACCATAGTGCTTCAAGTTCCTGCCCAATGAGGTTATTGGTAAGATTGGCAGTGAGCTAGATGTCCGCGATCTCAACAGCATGCGCCTAGTGAGCATGCGATTCAACGTCGCCGTCAGCTTCGAGTTCGGCAAGAAGATCAAGGTGACAGAGAACGTTACCATCTATCCTACCTTCGCGAGCATGTCTTCATTCCTGGTCGGTCTTGGCTTGGATCGCACATATCCCGCTACTGTACGCACCATCACTTTGGTCGGAGAAGGACCCAAGACGCCAGAGTTGAGCTACGACATCTCATGGATCCACATGATGAGTGCCCACCGGGACCCGAATCGCTCAGCCCTGGACTCAAGCAATCCCAGCGAGGCTCAGAAGATCCGTGACACTGATCGACGCATCGTCTTGTCTGTCAATGATAAGCATGAAGAGTGGGACCGCATCAACAAGCCGTTCTGTCACAGTGGCAAATACCGCCAGATGCTTAGTAAGTTCCAACGCAGTCAACTTCCTGAGAAGGACTTCTGGCACAACCGTGATCAACAAGAACTGACTTTTGCCCAGGTATCGTGCTCTCGAGACTCCCTAACCTGAAGACCATCGTCATACGCAACCTCCACGCAGGCGAGCACATCCCTGGTTGGGAGGGACCCGAGGCTTTGAAGAAGCTGTCCTACTATCGTCCTGATCTTCCCATCAACGAGGTCTACTACGGGGACTGGCAGTACGACATTCTACACAAGCGCGTCACCATGTACACTGATGAGTACGGCGAGTACATTGAGGAGAACAACGCCGGCCCCCAAGCTGGCTTCATCGAAGATGTCTTCGCTGCTATGCAGTTGTCTGGTACCATGGCTAGGATTGTATAGATGGACTGGTTTGAGATGGTCGGACACGATGGTATGACTTGATGATTCACTGGTTTGAGAAGGACTGATCTGAGAGTCATTGGTTGATCGACACAAACTGGTTTGAGGAGGAATGATCTGAGATCTACTGGTTAATATGGACTGGTTTGATACGACATGCACATGACTGCTACATTGCACAAGATAGCTAGTCTCGATGGCAAAATATGATGGGTTTGTCCAACACTTGATATACTCTGAGTGATGCTTTCTTTCTTTTACCATACTAGATTTCGTCACCTGTCACCCAGAGCAAAAGCCATCCAGTTCTTTCCTAACTTCGCCACCCCCTCCTCCAATCTCCATCCTTTAATTTCACAAATTTTACGTATGATATCCTCCAACCTTCTATCCATCTCCTCGCCCGCGGTATGTAAATCACTCTCCACCAACAACATATCGTCTGGAACAGTCTTTATGATATCCTGAAAAGCCTGCGGCGTATCTTCCTCATCAGCCGCATCAGACAAGTTAATCGCCGTGCTGAACGACGCAAAGATCTTGGCCGGAATCTCAGGACGAAGGTATTGCGCAAAGTTGGAGGGTGAACCGGAGTAGGAATGGAGGCATATACGTGGTGGATAGGATTTCGGACCGCTGTCTTCTGCGCCAGTACCCTCATTCCGCGTCTCATCAGCAGACAGCGCGGCTTCAGCAGCAGGGTGGTCTTGGCCCCTCTTCTTCCTCTCGCGCTTGCTCAAAACTTGTTTTTCACAGCCCTTCCATGTTTCGCTGAGTACCTCTAGAACCAGACCATGCGCTTGTACGCCATGTACACTGACTGCCCTACCCATCTCTGCAGCAAGATCTAGCTGTAGTTTGAAAATCTTCTTTTGATGTGCAGGACTGCATCGGAAGGGCGTTAGGCGTCGGCCTTCGCGTCCACCTGGTGTAAGATTGTTGTTGCGCTTCGACCATAGATCTGGATTGCCGGTCCAGGACTCTGGGATTCTGAAGGAGCGGTCGAGACCGATTTCACCTACTAGCGCGAATGGGTATTGTTGTAGGTGTTGTCTTGTAAGCTCTAAGAAGGCGGAGAAGGGTGTTGGATCTGGCAGTGAAGCGTATATCTGGAGATCTTCTTCGCTGGGGTCGGAGCGGAAGGGTTGGAGGACGGATTGGTAGTGGGACACCTTTGTTTGACCGGTGAGGGGACCTTGGTCTTGCAGTGCGCTGTTTCCGGGTGCTCCGGAATCTGGGTCGGGGGATATGTACATTTGGTATGAGAACCATGGGTGCCAGCCGAAACAGGGGACTATGCATTCTTCTTTCGTCCATTGAGATGGGTCCGGAGATTTGATGCTGTGCTTGTTTGCTGCCGATAACACAAGGTCTTGGTCTTCGGATCTGGTTGCCATTACG
The DNA here is from genome assembly GCF_042100115.1 of Alternaria dauci. Lineage (NCBI taxonomy): Eukaryota > Fungi > Ascomycota > Dothideomycetes > Pleosporales > Pleosporaceae > Alternaria > Alternaria dauci. Next base: position 757,144 of record NC_091276.1, read on the forward strand.
GTGAGGATGCGTGCCTTCATGTTTTGGATGGTTTCGATGCTGGACATGGTGTCTGTTGGGTGGCAGTGTGCATCGTAGACTCCGAGGTGCCATGGGAAGGGCTTATCTCTGCTCTTGTCCGATGTCATTGTGTTCAGTGTAAGGAGGCAAGATTATAGTTGACGTAGAACCAGAGTCTCCAGAATTGCTAAAATGTCACCAAAATGGTCTGTTGTTCAAAGCAAATCTACACTAGGTATGACGTACATGCAAGGCTGGCCGGCTAGACCCGAGGCAGCATGTCACCCAGCCATAGAAAAAATGGGGTCGGCCATGCTAAATTTATTAGGACTAGCGCCTAACATATTCTAAATATATTTAGAATATATTTAGATATATTTATCTTTATTCTAATATATATCTATTATCTTTTATAAGAATAAAGATATAAAAGATAATACTAGTATTATCTATCTTAAAATATAAAAAATCTTTATTTTAGATAGAGATATTTAGAAAAAAAGAACTTAAAAAAAAAATTAAGAACATGTTTATATAAGGTGCTACGCTTAGGGAGCTATTATACAGGTATACTATTATTATATTTAATAGAGAAGAGAACTATAGGCTACCTTATCCTAAAGGTTAATTAGTAGTAGCTTAGATTATCCTTTAGTCTAAGGTTTTAGGGTTTAGTTTAAGTGTTATTTAGACGTATTAACTATAAACTATATACCCTACGTACGTAACTAAGATACTGTTAAGGAATAAGCTAATTAGGCTTTAGCCTATTATAGTTTAGAATACGTTAGAAATATATTTAGCCTATTATATAATCTATACTAGGCTATACTAGCATATGTATAGACCTTTTTTAAGATTAAAATTACCTAATATAGCTAGGTTATGGCTAACCCTATTTTTTCCATGGCTAGGTGACATGCATCCTGGGCTAGACCCTGTCATTGCCCCACGGCGACATGAGCCCCACCATGAACGCATCCCTACACGCGTATAACAAAACGCCGCCCTTTGGACTCCGCCAGGCAGGTACATAGAGAGCAGACGTATCCCTTTCACGAGGCATGTCAGATCGATAGTAAACGCCACATTCCGCTCTCCTCCATCATACGATACTTCCACGCGAACCGTAATCGAGGGCTGTCGACTGCCCCGTGCGGATGAGCAACGACGGCACGATCGCGCATGGGAAGTTCCCGCCTTGGAGACACTGGGCAAGCTGAACGGAGATGATACGATCAGGTGCTTGGATTGGCTCACATTCCTCTGAAAAGTCCCGATTCGAAGAACGTTGCTCATGGTCAATGTGCAAGGCCCCTTGTCAAGGACCAAGGATGTACCTTCTCCGCGTAAGCTAGCCCCTCACCAAGTGAGGCTGTTTGTCAGAGGGCTACCTGGGTAAGACAAGGACAAGTTCTGCTACCCAATTTCATTCATGTTTTGCATTTCACTAATTCTCCCGCCACCACGTGCGTCGAGTGTTTTCTCAATATAAAATACCCGGGTCTCCCCACTTACACCAGAAATTGACAAAGAACACCCTTGATCGACTTGGACTCAACGTGTACAACTACACCACCGACTGAACCAAAATGCCTGGTCGCCTTGAAAACAAAATTGCTGTTATAACAGGCGCCTCATCCGGCATAGGCCGCGCAATAGCCCTAGCCTTTGCCTCAGAAGGCGCCTCACTAGTCTGCTCCGACCTCCGCGAAACCGCCCGCGAAGGGTTTGCTACAGATACCTCTCCCTTGACCACAGTCGAAGCCGTCAAGGAGCTCGGTGCTAAAGTCATCTTCGTCAAGTGCGACACCGCCTCGTCGACCGAAGTCGAAGCCCTGATCCAAGCCGCAGTGAAAGAGTATGGTAGACTCGACATCATGGTAAACAATGCGGGTATTGTTGTGGAAACGACCGAACATGGGTCCAGGCCGATTTGGAATTTCGAGGAAGATGCTTTCAACAAGACGTGTGATGTGAATGTCAAAGGTGTTTTTTGGGGGACGAAGTATGCGAGCAAGCAGATGGTGGGACAGGAACCAGGGCCTAGTGGTGACAGAGGGTGGATCATCAATATGAGTAGTGCCTTAGGCATGAGAGGCATGAGAGGATTCTGTAAGTCGCGTCATTGTTCTTTCCTTGGTTATTTGTGTTTGAGTTTCGTGTGGTGGGGGAAATCGGACCTAGGATGAGGGTGGTTGCATCAACAACAAGAGAAGAAGCGTAACTAACGATACCGACAGCTGCTTACTCGACATCGAAACACGCAGTCCTCGGTCTGACAAAGTCCGCTGCACAAGACTGTGCGCCATACCGCATCCATGTCAACGCTCTTTGTCCTGGGTACACATCTACGGCCTTCACCGCGGTGCTGTACAAGCCGGAAGCAGCGGAGCGGAAGAAGTATTTAGAGCAGCGACAGCCGTTTGGCGGCGGCGGCCTGGGTACGCCCCAAGATGTTGCCAAGGCGGCGTTGTTTCTGGCTAGTGATGATGCCGCGTGGGTTACTGGCACAGGACTATCAGTTGATGGCGGATTTTGCACGTGAGAGGGTTGAAACTGGGTAGCCTTCAAGAGGTCGGCTGTTGGTAAACGAGAAGGGAATTTTGGTGCATTGCGTTGGGAATAAAACTTGACTAAAGGTAACAGTCAGTTATACGGAACATGTCATGTCAAAAATCTATGAAGGAAGTAGTGGGATGTACCTTTAGCATACCACTTAACGGCAACGAGCTTCTTGGTAGCATCAAGGGGTGTGTACGCGATCCTTGACGAGATCGGGGAAGCAAAGAGATCTAATCACAATACACGTTTACTGTGTGAGCGAGTGTTTGACCTGTTGCATTGTTTCAGGGGGTTTATACTAATCTCTCTCTGTACTATGCCGTGTCTCTAGGCCGTGCACTATCCAAAGAAAAAACACCGTATATACACCCGCTCAATCTGGCCAATGGAGGAACCCTAACGTAGGAGAGAAAATCGCCGATGCGGGAAATGCAGGACAAGGAAACCCAAACGCCATAGCTATGCTAGCTTTCAAGAGTAAAAAGACCTAATAGAGGGAGTACGAGAACGGAGTCGGCTAGGAAAACGGAGAGAGTGCGAACGTATGGGGTATCGCCGCTGGGGAGACGAGGCCGACATATGCAAGAGGTGGTCGTGCGCTGTGGTACTAAGGCAAGTGCGGATCAGTCAAGCTGGATGGTTGGAATGTAGTGCGAGGATATGGGTGGCACGATATAAGGGCCGAGGGAATGTAGGAGAATGTATGGAGGAGTATGAGGTGCTACCTCGCTACACGGTGGATCAACCTGTGCATGTTAGTGAGTAACGATGAGCTGCGAGGCTGTATGAGCTTACCTCAGAGTACTGATAGCAAAAGTAGCAATCCAGGCAAGCAGCGCGATCAATAGAGTGGCCGTCAGACCCTTCTGTCGGTCACAGATACTCTGTCTATATGGACAAGAATTCACCCGGTCTGATGTGACACATGCCCACTTGTCATCCGTGAGGGCCTGAAAAGCCAGGCTGAGGTTGGCAGACTCGAAGACGATGAAAGCCAGGTCGAGGAAGATGAGCGACATTTTGGCGTTGTGCGATCGCAGACCCAGAGGCTTCGACGTGTATTCGTCGTAGGTGATGTAGATGGTGTACAGGACGGCCACGATGTCGACGAGTATAGCCATCCAGGTAGACGAGTTGTTGGTGCAGCCGTTGTTGTCCGAGTGGCGGTAGATGGAGCATGCGAGGGAGAGGGCGAGGATGGAGAAGACGAGGATCATGGAGCGGGAGAGGGCGGGGACCATGGGGTGATTCATGACGGTCTTGTGGAAGTGCATCAGGCGGCGCTTTCTCTTCTCCGAGGTGAAGAGCCAGAAGCCCTTGATGTGGTCGTCGCCGTGGTCCTGGTCGATGGGCTCCCATTTTTGCTCGAGGTCGGGCATGTTCTCCTTGAGCCAGTCATCGTCGACAATCTGGCCGCGCGAGGATATGGGGCGGTCGAGGTTGGAAGCCTGGGTGAATTGCTTCCACTTGGGGGCGCTGTCGCTGACGGGCGTCGACAGCGTCACGGGGGCGCCCTCGCGAGCGTGGTCGAACTTGCGACCGGGGACACTGGACTTTGGGGTTGGGCAGAAGTTGTGGTTGGCATGGCGTGCGCTGGTGGGCGTCCGGGGCAGGAGGAAGCTGGTGGCATCGACATTGTCCTCGTCGTCGGCCGACTGGACCCAGGGCGGCAGTGAGCGGACGGCGCGCTGTCTCTCCCGGTTGTCCGCGCTCGCGGCGATGCTCCGGTTAGAGGACGCCAGCGTGCGAGGGGTGCTGGAGACGGACTGCGAGTGGCTCTTGCGGACGGGGACGCCGTCCTGACTGTCCTTGGAGTTGTCCGACACGGCACTGACTCGAGACTGGGGGCGACGCTGCGAGGTGAAGGAAGAGGCGGTAGGCGGCGGAATGGGCGAGGGAAGCAGGCGGTGGGCGGCGGCGGTGGCGGTAGTGGTCGTGGTCGAGGTCAGTGTCGAGGCCTGTGATATCTGGCTGCTCCGCTGGGCAGCTGCGTCGGGGCGGAGGTGGTTGGTGCCAACAGTCGTGCCAGCTGTGCCAGTGCCATTGCTGCTACTGCCATCGGGGTCGACCATGGGCTTGCTGGTCATTCTTGTCGGGAGATGTGAGGGGGTGTCCTCGTCGCACCAAGCACCAGCGGGTCCCTGGACCAAAACACCAAGCACCAGCCTGGGTGTCGCGCCTGGCTGAGCGAGCTTCGAGGGCTTGGCAGTGAATCAGCGCGCTGGGGGCAGGGGACAGGATTACGTGGGAGCAAAGTAGGCAACGCGCGACGACACCATGTCGGGGCTAGGGCGTGTGTGGGAGGGCAACAGTGCGGGATAAACAGGACTGGAAGCAGCAGTAGCAGGTGTTAGAGTTTGGTGGTACGGCTGGGGGTCGTGGTGGAGCGCCGTGGCCCGTGAGCAGGCGATGCGTATTTGGGGCAGATTGGGGAGATTGCACATTGTTCGCGACTGACGACTGACGATGCAGGCAAACAGGGATTGCGCGCTGGCAAGCTTCTCTTGGCCCAGAGTGAGGTCATGGGTCCGCATTCCCTAGCCTGCTCGTGCAATTCGACAACACAACACAACACTGCACAGCCACTGCTAGACAGTCGAGCACCGCCTGCCACTCCAGCTGCACTGCCTTGGTACGCCACAGTCTCGACCGCGTCATGTTCGACACGCTCCAAGTGCGCCTTTGTTAAATACCTGCGCCATTGCGCGCTTACCTAACCCCCCCTCCAAGACAACTCTGCCAGCCCGACCCCGCCAACCCCACGATGCGTCTTTTCCTGCTGCCCATATCCACGCGCCGCTCCCTCATTTACTGCGAGAAGCTGCACGAAAAGGCCCCCAAGGACCGCTCCTACTATGACAAGCTCACCATCAAGGCCAATGAGACATGGGTCGCCTGGGAAAAAGACGACAAGGCCATCTGGGACTGGAAGAAGAAGGTGACCTTCTACGGCAACGAGGCATTGAAGCGCATTCCCTACGAAGAATGGGGCCTCAAGACAATTCCCGCCCTCTCGGCCAAGCGCAAGCAAGACATATTGGACGGAAAGGCAAAATATGAGGTCCTGTTTCCGGGAAAGTACCTGCCGCAGGAGAGGGTTCCTGGCCTGCTGCAAAAGTTGGCCAAAGAGAGGCAGAGCATGCACCGCAGCAAGCTGATGTGGAGCGTCATCATTATGCCCTTCACTGCGCCCTTCATGCTCGTACCCGTCGTTCCCAACCTGCCTTTCTTCTACGTCCTCTACCGGGCTTGGAGCCATTGGAAAGCGCTCGGCGGCTCCAAGCACCTCGAGTTCCTCCTCAAGCACAACCTCCCCAAGCCCGCCCCATCGCCCATACTCGACCAAGTCTATACTGCCGGACTCATGTACCCCACCCGCGCACTCTCTCGCGCCGCTCCTAATCCGACTGAGCAACAAGCGCAGCAAGTCGCAAACGTAGTGCACCAGCAGACCAACAACGAAACAAAAGACGTCATGGTTCTCCAACGGTGGAACGGAAAGCTCATCGCTGAGCAATTCAACCTGCCCGACATGGAGGTCGAGATTGAGCGCGCCGTCTGGCAGGTGGAACAGGCAATCAAGTCAAAAGAGGAGCTAGAACAAGAAAAGCTCGAGCAGGAGAAGGCGGTCGGGCACAACGGCATGAGGGCAAAAGACGCACTACCCGAACACATTCTAGAGACCATACACGAAAAGGCCGAACATGTCGCCGACGAGGCCAAGGACAAGGCCAAGGAAGCGAACACGTCATGATTCCCTTTTATGCGCTGATGATGTACGATATCACGGGTCATTTAAAATCTGTAAACATAGCATGGGCGTTGGGAGGCTATGTTTGTACTATACCACTAGAAGAGTCTTCGCATTTGTACGATTGGATGCATTTACCACATGATATATGCAAATGAGAATACGGTCCATCTCATTACATGTCCTCCAACACGCTCACAACTCGCTCTTGTCCCCCCGACAGAATTTCTCAAGCTTCTCCTTGCTCCAAGTTACCGGCCCGTCATTCCCATACAAAGGATCTTTTTCCAACCACTCCACGTTCCCCACCGCCTCCGCCTTCTTCTTTTCTCCTGGCTTCCCATAGCACATGTCCCAACTACATCCTTTCGGATAACTGCCAACCATCTGAAAACCACCATCAACGTCTTCGATCAATCTGTGCCCAACACCCGCAGGCACAACGATTACGTCTCCGGCTTTGACTTCCGTTTCCACTTTCCCAGGATTGGATTCCCCACCGAACAATAGTCTTGCACGGCCGTTGAACACACAGAGTACTTCATGTGTAGTGCTATGGTAGTGCGTCGTGGTGTACATGGTGTAACGCCATTGTGGAGAAAGGTTGTTGGTGGGGAGGTGCGACTCTAGTGCGGAGGCGGAGGTTGAGGGAGGGAAAGCAGAGTGGTAGATGAAGAGGGGGCGATTATGTGGTGTTGTGTTGGGTATGTGAGCGTGTGTGGGGATGTAGTGGGTGCTTAGGCGGAGGGAGGAGAGGGGGGTCAGATTCAAAGACGGCATTCTGAAAGATGTACAAGTGATGAGAGTAGTGCTTGAAGTTAGGGTTTGATACGGAGTGTGTTGGTGGAGAAGGAAATCGCAAGCCCAAATCTGGACATGGCATAGCAGATGATGATCCTGCAAAGACGTCATCGGTCTGGAAGCCTGGACAAAGGTATAAGAAACCCCGTTGAATGCTGCTGTAGATGAGATGGTTTTCCATGCCAAGTGCATGCATACAACTCTGTGTCGTTGGAGCCCGAGCTTCGTCGTATGGAGCATGTATACCGACTGACTAGGTTTTATCAGCATTCGCCACCCGCAGTGAAACGTCCCATCAGACTGAACGACCAGCTCCGAAGAAAGCCAACGGTAATATCCAATTTTTGACTATTCAATGTCCTCTACTATTCTCAAAGGTAATGGGATTAGGCCTCCAAGGTTCTATTGGGTCGGTACCGTGACAGAACGGTAATGAGCTGTACTGCAGTAGTGCACCATGCGCCCGACTGGACACGTAGGTAATGAGTCGGTCTCTGAGCTACCATTAACAACATGCTGTTAATGCGTGGGCGAGAAAGAACGCGGCGAACAAGCACGAAAAACTCATTCCGAGCTGACAAAGATGCCGGTGACTTCGCGATATGTCGCGGCTAGTGCCAGGCAGCGTGGACCAGATCCTTGTAGATGCCAAGACCTAAGCTCGGTGCTGCCTGAACAGTATGAACCAACATCGACGTGACTACATATCAGTACGCCGCCGCCTCTTTGTCCAGGCACCTTCACTTTGCTCTTCTCCCTCTGCATTGTGCTTCGCGTAATTCCGAGGCGCCCATACCAGATTTTGCGGGAACCTACCGCTCGGTACCTCATAAGCATCCCCGCCCGCTCCATAGTTAAACTCCCCTCCACCCACCGCGCTCTCCACCACAACTACCTTCTACACACCAGTAGCAGTCCCTCCGCCCAAGACATCAACTGCAGTAGCGCTCAAAGCAGCCGATAAACAAATCCGACTGTCTGCGATACAGCGGCTCCGACAATAAAGTTCCTCACGCGCAAGAAGTCGCCTCCGAAAAGTGCCCCAGAGCACGCGACGACACACTCCACGATGGCTTCTGGTATGCCACCCGTCCCGGCTAAGGACGATGTAAACGCTACGTAAGTCTCTCTTCTTCCCCCCAACGTGTCCTCCTGTCCAGTGCTGCGAGCTGCGGAGACGCTGGTATGCTCCAGTGACGTCGCCAAAGGCTGGTGTCTAGTCCGCCGCGATCGGACGCCAGCTCTGCCTCGCCATGGTGAGCGCAGGCGTGGTTTATCGTCATGGGATGTGCCACCACGAAGCGACCCCACCCCACACGTTGTCATGGAGCTTGACCAAATGCTGACAGCTCACAGATGGAAATACCTCGAAGCCGGTGTCGACAAGATTATGACCAACTTGCGCGAGGGTGTCGACATGAAGACATACATGGGCCTCTACACCGCTATCCACAACTTCTGTACCGCCCAAAAAGCCGTCGCCGGCTCGTCGTTCCACGCCGCCAATAACCGTGGAGGTGCCCACCTTCTCGGAGAGGACCTCTACCAGCACTTGATCGAATACCTAAAGGCACATCTCGCCGAAGTGCAGGCAGCTTCACGGCAACATGTTGACGAAGCGCTGCTCCACTTCTACATCAAGGAGTGGAACCGCTACACAACAGCGGGCCAGTACAACAACCATCTGTTCCGGTACCTGAACCGCCACTGGGTCAAGCGCGAGATGGACGAGGGCAAGAAGCACATCTACGACATCTATACACTTCACTTGGTGCGCTGGAAGGAGGACATGTTCACGGGCAGCCAGGAGAGCGTCATGCGCTCAGTACTCAAGTTGGTCGAGAAGCAGCGAAACGGCGAGACCATAGAACAATCCCAAATCAAGTCGGTCGTCGACTCCTTCGTATCCCTGGGTCTGGATGAGGCCGACAGCTCCAAGTCGACGCTGGATGTTTACAAGGAATACTTCGAGAAGCCCTTCTTGGAGGCTACCGCGCAGTACTACGACAACGAGTCCAAGCAATTTTTGGCGGAGAACAGTGTGGTCGAATACATGAAAAAGGCAGAGATCCGTCTGGAAGAGGAGAAGGAGCGTGTGCCGCTATACTTGCTCAGCGAGATCATGTCACCTCTGATGCGGACATGCGAACAGTCGCTCATCACCAGCCACTCGCAAGCTCTTCGCGAGGAGTTCCAGATCCTTCTCGATCACGACAAGGAGGAGGACCTGGGCCGCATGTACAAGCTGCTCGCTCGTATTCCTGAAGGTCTTGATCCTCTGCGCCTTCGGTTCGAGAACCACGTCCGTAAGGCGGGTCTGGCTGCAGTCGACAAGATTGCGCAAGATGGAGACAACTTGGAGCCGAAGGTCTACGTCGAAGCCCTCCTCGAGGTCCATACCCAGTACCAGGCGCTCGTCAACAAGGCTTTCAACGGAGAATCAGAGTTCGTTCGCTCGTTGGATAACGCCTGCCGAGAGTTCGTTAACAGAAACAAGATCTGCAAGTCTGGGTCCAACAAGTCGCCTGAGCTTCTTGCAAAGTATACCGATAGTCTGCTGAAGCGCTCCAACGCTAAGATGAGCGAAGAAGACGATATGGAGAAGCTTCTGACGCAAATCATGACCATCTTCAAGTACATCGAAGACAAGGACGTATTCCAGAAGTTCTACTCACGTATGTTGGCCAAGCGTCTAGTTCAGACCACTTCCGCATCCGACGACGCCGAGACGAGCATGATTTCGAAGCTGAAGGAGGCCTGTGGTTTCGAATACACCAACAAGCTCCAGCGCATGTTCCAGGACATGCAGATCTCCAAGGACCTCAACACCGCCTTCAAGGAATGGCAGTCAAATAACTTGGATGATTCAGACCTCAAGACCAGCGTCGATGCCTCATACCACATTCTCGGTACTGGTTTCTGGCCTTTGAACCCGCCCACCACACCGTTCACCCCACCACAACTCATCGTCCAGACTTACGACCGCTTTGCCCGCTTTTACAACCACAAGCATCAAGGTCGCAAGCTTACCTGGTTATGGCAATTGTGCAAGGGCGAGGTCAAGGCCAACTACTGCAAGGTCGCGAACCTGAAGACTTCTCCAACCTTCCAGGTCTCGACCTACCAGATGGCCATCATGTTGCTGTTCAACGACAGCGACATTGTCTCTTACGATGACATTGCAGAGTCCACCAAGTTGAACAAGGAGACTCTTGACCCTAGCTTGGGTGTCTTCATCAAGGCCAAGGTTCTCCTCGCTCAACCTGAGGGTGCCAAGGCGGAGTCTGGTACTTCCTACAAGCTCAACACCGGCTTCAAGACCAAAAAGATGAAGATGAACCTGAATATCGGTATCAAGTCTGAGCAGAAGGCAGAGGCGGAGGATACGCACAAGACGATTGAAGAGGACCGCAAGCTACTCATTCAGGTATGTACCCACCGCTTCCATTTTTCTTTGATCAACAGCATGCTAACATTTTTACAGTCGGCTATTGTGCGTATTATGAAGTCCCGCAAAAAGATGAAGCACCAGCAGCTGGTGTCCGAGACTATTCAGCAGATTAAGAACCGCTTCATGCCCCGTGTTCCTGACATCAAGAAGTGCATAGACATTCTGCTCGAGAAGGAGTACTTGGAGCGTCTAGAGGCAGACGAGCTCGGCTATTTGGCATAAGTGGTTGGTACGTAGCTTGCGATCCAAGGGTTATCACCTAAGGGAGGCATTTTGAGTGATGAGTAACGGGTTCCATTTCACGGGTCAGGCTTTCTTCATCGTCGTCATCACCATCGTCGTCTTTTTCGATGTATCATTCGGGCGTTTCATTCATGGCAGCGGAGTTAGGTCACCGTGAGGGAAAGGCGTGTGGGATGGGGCTTTCATGAAGTACTTGTTAAACGCCCAACAGACAGCGCGTTTGGTATCCCTTTCTTGAATGATAGACGGGTGTAAAATCCGGAGACGGCTCACAAAAGAAGACACGGTTTTCGCGCATCACATCGTCTGCACTTGCTCAGTGATGTATGTATCACGCTGTCGCACTATGCAGAACTCTATTCCGATGCGGTAAAGTGGGTCGTCCATTCAGGGCTTATCTAGCGTGATCCACAGATCCACCCAAACTCAGCTTTCTGCCTTGCGTTCGCATTCCTCAACTCAATTACCCGGGATACAGCGTCCCAACTCGCAGAAATGCCGCCCGCTTTGTGAATCCTCAACTCTTGACACGCTAAATTGCGAACAAGTCTCAGTACAGTCAAACATTCCAGAACCCCAGCATATGAACAACGCGGATGTGCCAGTGATTGTCGCCAGCGACAACGTGGACACAAGAGACATGGAAAGCGCATTAAAGTCATTACAGAGAAAGAGAAAGAGAAAGGGAACTGAAAGGGACATCGTTCACAAGGCAACTCAGTCGTAACCTTGGGACCAACCGTACCGTGGCATTGCCTGAGTTTCGTCGCCATCATCTATGCGGTCGCGACCGTTTGGTTGTCCCCCGCTTGCTGGCGGGTTGTTGTCCTGGAAGTGATTCCTGCCGTGCCGGTTTCTGTCGTTTTGGTCATCACCTGACCCGCTGTTACTATACGCTCCTGTTGCGGTGCTAGTAGAGAGTTAGATACTATCAAAATTACGCAGCAACAAAGGGTAAAGCCGTACTAGGAAGGAGGCGGCGGCAAGTGAGATTGGTATGCAGGTCGACTGTATAACAAGCTGGGTAATGCCTGCACATAGCGAGGATCTCTCGACGAGTGCCCTGACTCAGGCAGGCGCGAAGGCATGGGTACATAGATCGGCCCACTCGAGTGGTGCTGAGGGGAGGTAGCAGACGAACTGAAATCCCTTGGTGGGGGTGGAGGTGGAGGTGGAGCGGAATGCACGTGAGTCTGCCAGTCTGAATAATAGGTTGGGGGAGGAGGCGGAGGCGGTGGAGGCGGTGGAGGAGGCGGAGGTGGATAATTGGTATGCGGTGGTTGATCGTATCCACGATGTGCGGGTGCGACAATATGCGGTTTTGAGTAACTACGATAACATCAGCGTTGTGCTGGAGCATACAGCAAGGCGACGAGCCTAGCGTTGCGGCACGATCAGGCTATCAGCGTACACGTACTGGCGCGTCTGCGCGTCAAAGTGGTAGTAGGTTCCTCGCTGCGCATCAAACGACCACCCCCTGGGAGTTGGTCCGTGAGGGCTCGCCATTACCGACAACAGTTTTTGAGTTGGTGCAAAACATAGGCGGGGCGCTCCCTGCCTAAACTACCCGTTGCAATTGAGGCTCACCTGCTGTCGACAGGTCCTTCGGTGTGGATGCTCCCTTCGCTAATTGGTTGGCCAATATCAGCCGCTCAGCCTGGCCACGTCACAGTCTACTGAGACGAGAACACCGAGGATCGACGTCCAGTCGCAAACTTCGAAGAAGTACATATGAGCCATGTTGTTGGCTGACAGAATGCCACGAGTTGTGAGGGCTGGTGCTTTCAAGAAGCTAATACAACCCGAAATGGCCCGATAGTCTTTGAGATATCAGACATATCACATCAATCGATTCCAGAGACATGGTCGCCCTTTGCATCACGTGGAGGCACATGTGAATGGCAGCCTAGCCCCTGGACGAATCCGGTCAAAACTCGTGGCGCCTGACGTCTCGCGAGTGATCAACACCAGCCTGACCCTCTAGAACTCTGGAAAGGTCCGCATCTCAGATCTAGGGGCTACAGACGATCGTTGGAGGAAGAGCCCGGGCAATGCGCTTACTCGTCGCCGCGTTTTCTGTTTCACATTCGAGCGAGAACACAAACCTTCAGAAGTCGCCTGGGGATTCCGGCTTGTGATCTGCTCGTATCGCATAAGATCTTCTCCATTCACTCTAGGACGAGGTCGCGTATTTCCAAATTCGTCAGTCATATTCACACATTGCGTAGTGTGAGCAGAACAAATGTCGCTTCTCACTGCGCCACGAACTGGACGCTGGATAGATGAGAGTAACCATCATCGTAGGTTGTAACCAAAGCCTTGCAGGTCAAACTACCCTAAGACTTCGTATAGACGTCCAGTGGTTACAAAGCGACAACCAAGCCCAATGGCTCAAAGTCGCTGTGGCCATCTGCCTTACGCTCAGCACACCCTACATATTCCGAATAGTCGTTAGCAGTTTCCTGGGCTTTGCAAGATGTATCTCGTCAGGGAGACAGACGTCAGATCCGCCTCGAGACGAGGAGATACCGCCTTCAACAACTACAAGACTCGTGAACGAAGCGAAAACCGGACGGCAGATGCTACGACGCGTCTATGACGCTTTCCGCCAGAAGGAGTCGAAACTTGAGATTCGACACCAGTTCTTCTATTTCTTCGTTCTCAGCACTCTGTGCTTCGCTTTCTTCTCTCAGATTATCGCAAGCTCCATCCTCACAGATAAAATGACGACAAACCGCGTAGGCCTCCTAGCATCGGAAACTTGTGGTCTCTATGAGTATGACAACGAAAAATGGGGTGAGGAGCAAGCCTCTCGTGTCGATAGCCTAATGGTAAAGCGAGAAAACCGAGCAGCCATCTACGCTCAAGAGTGCTACGACTGGGGCAATGACAAAAAAGGCAAGGCTATGACATGCGACTTCTTCTATAACTCAACTTTACAGTACACTGTCACTCCGTCGTCATGTCCGTTTGACAACAATGAAATATGTCGCGCCGGCGCATTACCCGGTGGAGCAGTCACATTCGATACGGGCTACTTGGACTCCAGTCTCCTAGGCATCAACGCCAACCCCACTTACAACTTTCGACGGACAACAACGTGCGCTCCATTGAGTGACCAGCCGCCCTATGTACAACATTTCTACAATAGCCCAGTCGACCGTGGATATCTGTACCAATACGGTAAGCTGTACAATGTCGACGACAGGTGTGAGGGAACGCCAGAGTTGTTGACGGACTATACGATGCGGATCGTGGGCCATCCTTTCGAATGGCTGGCGCCAGTGTATCGCTTAAAGTAAGTTCTGAAGGTTCCAGTGATACGGCCTTCTACTGACTTTCACTTGTTTATAGCACATTCGCTACATCTTTGGGTACACCTGGTTGCGACTTCTATCAGCCTCATAGGAACCTCAAAGCACCCGGACTTGATACCCAAACAAGGACCAAGACCCTCACGATCGTCTTCATCACAGCTCTACACATCGTTTATACACAAAAGAGCATCGACCCTATTTTCCCCGCCGACGACACATACAAGTTCCAAGATGGTACCGTGGAGTACTACAAGAACTCGAGCCCGAAATCGCGGGCATTCGCATGCATAGACGAAACCCAGTTTTGCGATCCAACAAACACATACTGCTGGCATGAATATGTGAAGATACCAGATCAGGTATCACACATTGCCAAAGATCCAGCGTACTGGTTCATGGTGAATGCACTCAAGAAATCCAACACGTACGATTCTATCAAGCTGCGACTTGGGAGCAGTCTCCTAGCACAGCAGCGTGTTGGCGAAGCCAGATCACAGGCTCTGGCTAACAACCACTGGGAGCTCGAAGCGGAACATATGTTCAAGACATCTCTGGCAAGAGCTCAGTTCGACGCATGGAGTCTAGCGAGTGGGGAAGACCACGATCAAGACACTTACAAGAACACCGTTGATGAATTCGCGGAGGACATGTGTGGTCTCTTCAAGTTTCGTGCCGCGGGACATGTCAACATACGTATGTGGCCATTTTGGTTATTGTGCTCTGTATTACCAGTCACGTTCCTTTTGAGTGTCGAGCTCAAAACTTACGGGCAGATATGGCATAGCGCTATGCAATCAGCAAGAGAGTTACTCCCGAAGAAGAGCAATGGCTCAACAAATGATTCTGCGACAGACGCGCTTGCTGCAAACGGTGACATCAACGACGACCCATTCGTTGTGGGATCAACATCATCAACTCGTCGAAGCTCAGAAACATCGGCCGCTCCTGCCGTCATATCGGCGGAGCAGAATGACTTACAGAGTGCAAGCTCATCTACCGATGATTCGGCAATACCCACAGATGCCGCAAACGACAAACCAACACAGGAGTTGATGCCATCTACCAGCACGACAACACCACTTGTTGCTCCTTCAAAGCATAAGGCGCACGATTATGGGACGTCCAGCGCTGCATATAGTATGCGCGGTAGTCGAAGCTCTATACATACCAGTCGAACAGTCTCTACACTCAACCCATTGGCTCGGCCTTTCGCAAATGTCGGAGAGGGCAGTCAACCAAGCGAGCGAAACGATCAGGAATGGTCGCCGTTACTCATACACGGCCCTATTCTTATTGTCGCACTCGTTATGCAAGCTCTTAGGAAGAAGAGGACAGAGGAAACTCAATAACAATGTATCCTATCAGTTCATTATCCACTATGAAATGTGTGGAGTAGGATTCTCGACTATGTTCCGTAATCAACGCGTCTCTAGATTTTCATAGTAGCTAGCATTGTGCAAACTAGTCTGTGTAAACATGTATACATGCCAGACTATGCGGCGTCTTCGACTACCTAATTCGGTAAAGCTTGCGAACCCCGCGTTGGTCGCGCGACAATGAAAAAGAATAAAAGGGAGAATGCAGCCTCGCAAGCACATTCGCGTCCTCGTTAACAGGGCCGCTTAGGCAGATTTGGCGGTACATCAGGCCGCCTGCTGCGCCATTCTCAAGGTCTACGCCATCCGGCTTAGTGTCTAGGGAATTCGGAAACACAACATTTCCGAACGCGTGGCCGTGAAGTGCGGTCCTCAAGAGATATATCTCTGAAATTCCTTAGCCTTGATTGAATCAAATAGTTCATCTCGTTTGACATTATCCGCTTCGTGATCTGGCCCTTTGTGATAAGAGTTGTACAATATGACTGCATTGAACACGATCGTAGCAGACGAGGATAGTAGTGTGGCTAGTAAGTCACATACAGCTTGGAAGCTCGGCTTGAGATACTGACCTTCGCAACCCAGGCGACGATACTCCTCCATCTTCAGTGCACGTTGATCAAGACGCGGAGAATGCCGACCTGTACACGATGGATCCCCCAGAGTACACTCATTTGGCAACAAGTGGAGAAATATCAGTAAACGCAGAAGCCACGCGAAATGAGAAAACACGAGTCTTGGTTCAGTCACCGGCGTACGATGCGGGCCCAGACCAATCTTTGCAGCTGCAGGTCTCGGACCGTCATAGCGAGGAACAAAGTCTGCTTAGGGAATACGAGCATCAAATGCAACAGGATGTCAGCGACCAAGGCAACCCATCGCGAACGCGACCAAGAACTGGACCAGTTCTAACACACTATCTTACAGAACCTGTTGCAACAGCCAGCCTCGCTAGCGTACGAGCGTGCAGCATTCTCAATGACAGACCCGCAGTATGGCTCGTGAAGAGAAAGAGCATGGCTCTATCACCACTCGCAGCAGCGGTGCTTACTAAGGAAGGACTCGTCCAAGCAAAAGACTTGCAGCTGTAAGCAAACCCTGTACACACTAGAGACTTGCGGGAGCTGACATCACCTGCAGCATCTCCCAATACGCAGACATGAAGCGAGACCCCACCGACCCCGTATCCGCCCTGTTCTTGACTACATACGATGTCGTGAGCGGTGTGATGCTCGGCCTTGCAGCCGGCCCTATCGAATTGAGTAAACAAACCACACCAATGCTCATGCAGCACGAAGCGAGACGGAAAGAGAAGCGAGACGGGGATGCAGAGCCATCCGGCGCTGAAGATACGAAAGAGCCGAGCCACGTGGCACGCCAAGTAGCTCTTGGTACCGCCAAAGGATTTGGGCGCATCGTTACGACTAGTCTAAAGAGCCCTGCAGTGATTATGCATGGAATTACGCGAGGCTTCCATAATCTTCCCAAGGCATATGGCGAAGAGGTACGACAGTATGAGAACGTGACTGGATTGAGAAGTGGGCTGGTGGTCAGCATGAAGAGCTTTGGATACGGGCTCGGTGATGGCCTAAGGGATCTCATGGTGAAGCCTATTGATGGCGCCGAGAAGAACGGTGTATTAGGTTTCGCCGCTGGCTGTGCGACAGGCATTGCGAATGCGGCCTTCAAACCAGCTGCCGGTCAGTAATCTTTCAATGCATTCGAAGACGGTCAAGCTGATAAGATATAGGCGCATGTGGACTTATTGGATACTCATCGGTTGGCGTCTACAAGTCAATCCGCAACATTGGTTCGGTAAAAGAGGATGACCCAGTGGAATTGGTGCGTAGTATAGGCGAGGTTGAGTACCGCCAGGCAAGTGACGCAGATAAACTGTATATCGTGCGTGCTTGGTGTCAGACGCAGATGCGAGTGCGTATAGATTAGCCTCTTCGACGTTACTGCCCGGACACGACGATGCTGGTGGTCAAAATCTCCAAATGGTGTATTGCTTTATGAACGAAGTTTCACTCGGCACGAAGTTGCTAGGACTCCCCAAAGGAGCCAACTGGGTATACGCATGTAGCATGTCGAACACTTGGCGCTCCCGGCCTCTAGATCGGTGGAGAGGCTTCCTTTTTCAGTCCGTAGACTCTCTTTGTCAAATAATGAGAAAGCTGCCATTTCTGCCTCTTGGTTAGCGACGTCCAACGACTTCCTACCGCACGAGTGCTGGTTGTTGACATACCACAACTTCTTGTCCCTCAAAGTATTTGGCCCACCTCTCGTCCTTGCCAAGTTCGACAACCACGTCCCAGGGCCACTGCTCAGACTCCAACTCAACAAGAGTAAAGTATTGGTGCAGATCTTCCTTTTTCTTGTTCTCGAACTCCCCACCGTGCAGGGTCGTTGCATGATCGATTTTGAAGAAGCGAAACCGCAGTACGTCTGGTGAGCTAGATATCGTGGGGCCGACGACTTCCTTGTAGTACTTCAAGACCTCCTCTTCTTTATCCGCAGCCACGTTCCATTCCATCGCCGCTATGCTTGCGACATATTCGGCGTCTATCGACATTAGTCCGTCATCGCCGGCTTGATCCTGTCCCGTGATCTTACCACCACCGTCACCTGACCAATCATCCTGTTTCCAAGCCTTGATCTCTCGATATGATCGGACATCGAAACGCAGTTCCTTGAGCGAGGTTTGCAACTCGTCGATGGGTGGGTGGTATGCTATTTCATGCATGTCCTTGTAGGTCTGGTCGACAGATTTCACCTCCCACACGGTCATATAGGGCCACGGCGAATCCAACTTGCCCACGGGCTCGTCCTCCATGCCGCTCGCTGTTACCTCGCAATGTATGCCATGCAGCGCATTTGGCGAATCGATTGATGGCAGCCATTCGTTCTCGTACCATTCCTCACGTCCCTCTGGGATGCTTGCCCACAGACAGCAAAGACCGGTCATACTGTTTCGATTTTGTGACGAGTTTGTCGCGACTCTGGAAGGCTAAGAATCCGTGGTGGCCAGGGGTGTGTGATGTATAGTAATCCAGACGGTTGTGCCGAGCTGTCAGTCAATTGTGGCAGCGGGGAAAGATAGATGAACGACTCGTCTGCAACATGACGCGGCTGGGACCAAAGTTATGGCCGGACCCTGAAGCATAGCTACTGTATGATAGTAGCCCTCACGAGACGGTCCGACTGCGTTTTGCTACCACCCTGTTTCGGAGAGCAATAAAGCGGTATGTACACCGGCAGCTGGCCAATGGGAGAAAGCGCGAGCTAACATGATTGGCCATTGATACCTGGGACGCAAGGCAGGAAATTCCTTCAGGGCATGGGCTAACATGCATGTGTCGTAGACGATCGACGCTCCCCACCCCCTTGCCACGAGTGCCTCAGGTCGGAGAATTGGAAGCGCGGGTAGCGCCGGGAGGATGTAGCATGTGGTTACAATGGCTGGTCGGTTGCTGCCGATTCCGCCACGGCTGTACTTGCAGATGGGATGCGTTTCCATGTCAGGGCTCGTGAAAGTTTATGGCAGCGTATAGCGCAAAGGGATGGGCGCTAGCTAAGGGGTTCCAAGGTTGGAGTTGGGCCTCCTTGCGGCGCGCTTACCCTAGCGCCGGCAAACAGGCGGCGTTACCCTGGCTTAGTGGCCTCGATGCTGCTTCCCACCAAACACCGGCCTGTCGAACCCCAACGGGTAGCCTGAAGGCAGGTCACGATGTCTCTTTGCTCTCTCTCTGACCTTCAGAATTTTCGCGTTCGCGTTGCGGAGTGGGCCCAAGCATACGCTCCGTCCCGCTGCCACATGTTCGACATCATCCCTGCCTAGAGTGCACAGCCGTGCACGGGAGTTCGCTTAGAAGGCGCATGGTAGCGTTTAGACATCGCCGTAACCGTTGAAAGAGCCCGGAACTTGCCAGAGCAGATCGGAAAGAATGCCAAGCGAGAGACGATAGAGAGATTGATGTTCTGGGGCCCTGCCCGGAGAGTCTCTCAGCCCATCAACACAGCGAATCTGAGCCTCGAACCAGAGTGAATTACTGTCTTTCGGGTTTCTGGAAGGTATGCGTCGTGCCGGTGTACTTTCAAAGCACTATACGCCCATATCTCTGCAGCATGGCAACGCCATAAACATCTCAACGAGGCAATGTCCGCGAAGCCACCTTTTGCGGATGAACGACCGGGCCATTTCAACAAATCGCTCGTTGCTTAATCTGGCACAGTCCTCAAAAACCAAAGGGAGATGTATTTTGATCAAGATCGGAGTGGAAGTTTGGCTCGTGGCTAACCGACTCTATGGTACCGGATGAAGAGCTGCCATCTATGGAAGACAGCCCACGGAGTCACGGTCCAGAAACGAGTGCAATCAAATCGTGTCCACACGAATCGGGCCAGTATTAACGCCAACATCATCACCTTGCCTAAGTAAGAATAGACCGAGGGAGATCGCATCCCACGCCTATTTCGAATGTGCACAGAAGCACTTGTTGATTCGCTTCAAGGTCGACGAATACTACTCACAGTGTCAGAAACCGTCTTAGATGCGCGAACGGCAAGAGGATAGCGGGGTACGGTCAGTGGATCTTTGGCTTCTCGACAGTGAACAAGTCATGCTGGTAGTACATATGTATTGGAGCATGACTGGATGTAGAAATTGGGAAGGTAGATGGCCGCAATGCAGGCTTACTTTCGTTGAGACTAAGTGGAAGACTGTCGTAACCGAGAACAGGATGTTGCTGGTGCTCGCATTGGTGTTGCGGCCCACCAGGATTTGTGTTGTATTTGTCCTTTCTCTTACCCCTAAACCTTCACAACTTTGCCTTCAGCCCGAAGCTTTTCTCCACGGCCTCAACACCCTTCTTCGCAACATCCTCATCCTGACTCGGCAACCCAGTACTACACCCCACAGCCCCAACAACAACTCCATCTTTAACGATCGGAACGCCTCCCGCAATCGTCATAAATCTCCCTTGGTTGCTGTGATTGATGCCGTATGCGGGCCCTCCAGGGTACACGTTGTCTTTGTACACCGAGGTTGGCGCTCGATGACCTGCAGCTGTAAAAGCCTTGTCGATGGCGATGTTGATAGAAGTGAGCTTTGCGCCTTCCATACGTGCGAAGGCGAGCAGATGGCACGCATTGTCCATAATGGCGATGTTCATTGGTACATTGATCTCTTTTGATCGTTGCTCGGCAGCCGCAAGGGCGATGCGGGCCCCGTCGAGGGTCAGCGTTGGAATTGATTTCGTACTCATGATGGCTTTTGGTGATGGGGCTTGGATAGTGTGCTGGAAGAAATGCGTTGATGAACGCGCTGATAAGGTGTTGAAGAAGGACCTCGGATATTACAGGAGACTGGCGTGTATGACGTAGACGCGTCATGATTGGCTGGCGATGCGGGAGCCGCTTGGATCATCGTGTCCCTTTCGCGGGTCCGCTTCATCCTGCTCCATCAACTTTGAACGTGCATGCTTTCTATCGTCACACTTACGACAATATACCGGCACTTCAGCAAAAATACATGGCTGACGCGAACCTGCACAGAGGAGCTTTGGTTGAGGCGTCCAAGAATGAGAGAGATCCATGCGGCCAGCCCCAAAGAACACGGCAAATTCGAGCTCAGAATCTTGTGTGTATCTTAGTCTGGGATGTCTAACAACTTTATCCACGAGACTGCCTGTATCACTTTGTCCACTAGTCATGATGGTAGTCGTCAGTCGTCACTCACAGGTTGCTTGGCCGCCTTATTCCATCCTTTGTTCACGTCTCCAAGTTTTCAGGTTACAGTCCTCCAGTTCCTTCAATGCTTACAAACCAGCAGTATCCGTTCTTGTCATCGTATCGCCAGTTTTGGCAGCTTCCTCTCTTGTGACGGGATTGCAGTGTGATCACAGTTTGGCGGAGCTCACCGTGGACTTGGTGTCATAAACGCGAAGTCTACCGTCGAACGAGCACTACCATGGAGCGCTATCAAGCAAACATACGCCCTATTGCTAAGATGCCGCTTAATATCTCCAGATTGTCTTGTCTTTCTTTTCACTTTAGTGTTATAGATATCGGTATGGATAGTACTCACGTGCCTCTCCCACCTTCACTTACGGTTTTGCAAACCACCACGGACGAACCCCGTGCGTAGTACGCCAATCGTGACACGATTTTCCGAAACTTTCCCTTTCGACTGTCCCAACCAAACACGAGTCTCGACGTCTGCGAGCGACTTTGCGAGCTACTAATCTCTACCTAGATACACACCATGAAGGAAGAGGATATTCTTGCTCGCCATGCTCGGCCCCAGAAGTACTCGACTTGGATACCGAAGAAACGCGACTGGCGTTACGCGACCGGAGTCTTCCAACATGACGATATCGAGGGTGCGCCGAGAGATCGATCAGCGTGGGACGACATGGACTACGAGCGCCAGGTTGCAGACACACGGAAGAGTAAAGAGTGCAGTAGTGACGAGCAGAATGACGGCGACTGCACGGCGCTTAGCAAATACGTCTCGTCACCGGGTACCCTGGAGGACACGAAGGGCAAGCACTTCCTAGAATCTCCAAAGACCACCGTCAGTATCGAGCCGTTCAAGAAGAGGGCAAAGACTGCGAAGAGGAATGTATGGCAGTCGGTATCGAAGTGCCACAAGATAGGCACGTCCGAGACAGAGGGCGAGCAGCTGGCCTACGAGACCTACAGCTTGACGGTCAGATTACGCTTTTCAGGCAAACTCATTATCAAGGACGCGCTTCCGCGCATGGCGACAGCAGGCTCCGTCGGATGTCCACAGCTACCAAGCACACCTGCAAAGTTGAAAATTCATTATTCTCTATATACACCAACCACTTCTCGCACAACAAAGTCGCGTTTGCTTCAACATGCGCTGGAATCTATCGAATCCGTACACGAAACCCCTCTTTTTCAGCGGACGTGGGTCGATGAGACAAAGGATTTCAATATGCGGTCAGTCCGTGGGGTGTTGCAAAAGCCAGGATCTATAGGAAAGGATCTCGGGGCCAACTATACGTGGTATAAAGATGCCGTTCCAGTGGACGCCTTGTTTCCTCCTGGGGTACCTCTATCTGCCAAGGAGATCAACGCGTACTATCCTCATCACGTTCGATGGAAAGGCGTAATGCTCCGAATGACAAATAACGACTATCGTGGGCCAGATATCCTGGGCATGCAGGTAAGCCGGTGACTTCCCAATGATGGCGAGGTCAATCATACTAAAACCTGTCCAGGCATTCTTCCGTGGTCCTCCTACGACAAACATGTCAGGCGCGATGATGAACCAGATGCAACGTGACTCAGTCAAGAATGTAATACTAGGCTTCAAGACCGACACCGTTCAAGGAAAGCATGATGCAAATCTGTATACCGACCACCTCGAGCCGGGCAGATTTATCGCAGAGAAGCGCAACGGGTACACTCTACCCACATTTGACGACCTTCTGAATGGCCTCCATCATCTACCGTCCGGTCTGGACGCTCGCGGCCTCACAGGGTGTCTGAGCTGGTATCTTAGTTTCCGGGACTCTTTTACGCCTAAACTTGAGTTGAACGTCCTCCACACTCAAGCTCTAGTTCGTGCCCTTCGTATCCCACTAAAGCCATTCGGTCCTCAGAACCTAGACCGCAATGCACTGGAAGAGTGGAAGACATGGGGGAAATTTGAGGACCGAAAGGTGTTCTACGAGCCAGCAAAGCCTACATCAGCCAAAGTCGAAGACACGAAGCAGAAGAGGTCGCAACTACACATGAACCTGGATGACCACGAAGTCAAACTTGATGTCCAGCTGCCACTCCGTCACGTCCTTGTGTTCCCCTTTCTCGCACTACATGGTGTTGCAGGCGAGGCGCTCAAGCTTGGGATTGAGAAAGCCGAGAACCGCAAGACTGAAAGGGAGAGCGTAGAAGGACGAAGGAAGCTCAAAGCCAAGAGTACTGCCAAACTCGCTGGTGCCACTGGTTTGGGAGGGGCTGACCAAAAGACGGACACTGAACAGGCACAAAAGATGGTGGTGAAGCCTGAGATGGTCGCCAAGGCAAAGAAATGGACAAATGAATCTGATCGTGTCCCAGAACGCGCTCTTACGACCGAAGCACTACGTAACCTTGCTCCAGCACAGAAGAAACCTCCAAATGCACCGCCAGCAACTGGAGGGCCACTTGGTCGCCGTGAACCGACGGAACCACTAGCTGCACCGCCATCAGCGGAAGCTTTCGGCAGACATCTTTTCGCGCCGTCTAGATCTATGCATCCCGATAGGAGTTGGGGTGTACCGGCACCTCCTTCTGTATATGCGCCTCCTTCAGCGTATGGACGGAGGGGATATGAGCCGAGAAGGCCGACGGATCAGCGTGATGAGAAGAAGGATAGCAGCGGTGCACGATACTATCAGAGCGGTCGATAGTATGGAAGCTTTGAGTTAGTGATGCGACTTCTGGCATGGTGATCGAAATGGGACCGCACGTCGTAGACCCAGTCGATACTAGGGATGAACAAGAATACGGTCTGGAGCTTCGAATAGTGGATTCGTAACTATACCCGTAGCTTGTAAATACCAACTAGAACTCGGGATCCCCTAAAATGAGGAAATGATATACAGTGCGGTAAAGCACGAAGAAGCTTATCTGTTCCAAGTCCCACCCGCTAAAGTTGAGAATCCCCCTAAAAGGATATGCACATTTTGTTATCACCACCTTGACAGATGATAGCACTGTATACCTTTAGAGCAAATGTAATCCTGGTACAGATCGCAAAAACAAGCGCCTTTGTACAGCTCACACTTTCAACCCCGCGGATTCGGGATCGGAAGTGTCTTGCCCAGGCTGCAGCCGTGGCTGTGCTAGACGAGGCCACATCTGACGTGTATCCTTGTAAAACCCTACATGTAACTACACATGCAGACTCCGTTCGCCGAAGAGTCGAGTTGCATATCCAGATTCGCTTGTGTCGTATACCTGGTACTATTTGTGTTTGTAATTCTGCATTCTACACAGGTCATATCAATTGCGGAACGAAAAGGGCACAAAATGGAAAACGCCATGTCGCAGTCTCCGCTAGTCGGTGTGGCACTCACTGCAAACCATGCGACTGCATCTGTGCGATGGCCTGACGGAAGTTTCGAAAGCCTGGGTCGCGTGGAAGGAACGTATGAATACATTGAGATGATGCAACGTCTTTCCATGTCCTCGTCAGAGTACATGAGGTGAGCTGCTAAGCCCACACTCTTTGCGACTAGATACTGACAATCTCTCTTGTAGTTCCCCATATGGTAACATGGAAGGTCTGTGGGACGGCATCCTACGAAGAGTCTGGCGCGGCGTACGTACGACATTTGGTCTGGCAGCGTCTGCCGACCTAGCTGTGTTGGCCAGGATGCTCAGAGCAACAGCAAAGATGGCGGAGAATAAAGTCGGATACCCTATATCGGTAATCCTGAGCTTTCCTGCATTGCCTGCCTTACGCCAGGAAGACGTAGCTTCGGCCATCGAGTACGCGGGATTGCGCACACCGACATTCTGCGGAAAGCAGTTAGATGAGCTCGTTGCTGCATATGCCGGCCATGGGATGGGCCTGTCCGACAGCGAACCCGAACTCGCAAGCCATTTTAAGACGCACGAACGCCCGGGACATCATGTCGTCCTCGTGGAGTACACCGAGGTTGCTGTTCTACTTTACTGCGCAGTGGTAGAAAGGATAAGCGATATCCCCATTGTCGCAAGAGGAATTCGAACAAATTTTCAACTGGACAGCAACAGCGGAGCCTCAGTAGAAGAGGTAGGTGATTTTATCTTGGAGTACCTGCATGATATAAGTTCTACTCACACGCACTGGGGGTTGCCGGAAGAAATCAGTGTCATGATGACGGGAAGCGTGGAAAGTGTTGGCCGCGCAGGGATCCGACAGGCGATTGTAGGGGCCGTTGAAGCATTTGGATCGCGGGCCAACGTTCTGTGTTCTGATCCAGAATATGTCGCAGCAAGGGGCGCGGCTGAGATGGCATGGCAAGCAATTCCACAGATGGAGAGTTTCGAGGTGTGAAGTCCATCTCTAGCAACGGATTCGGTCTTTTCGGTGCAATGTTTTGAATCGCGATTTGCCTACGTGGCTCAAAGTAGCTAATCGCAACTTCCTTTTCATCCTTTGAGATGCATATCGTCTGTGCAACTGAGCTGTAGAGATCGTGGTGACTGGGAAGACCCTCGTAGTACATGACGCCACAAAGCAGATCACCCGAGACAGAAATCAACAGGTATGCAGGAGAATTGCCGGAATGGGCAGGTTGAGATGTGAAACTGCAAGTTTGGGCGAGATTGTGGTTCGCTTGGATGAATCAGGACCGAATGGTGTTTGTGGGACCAGAACCTGGTAGGCATGCAGGCAATGGCTGGGAACACCTGGCCAGGGGAGTTTTGGAGGGGCAATAATCAGTCTACAGGTACGGCGATGCTGGGGTCGTCGAGAGACGTGAATGTATGCGCATGAGAAGGGTAGAATGACTTCCAGTAGTGGAGAGACGCTAAGAGGTGGCAGGTAGTTGTCGACTACGGGTGTTGCAGCCGCGTTGTGCGTTTTGGAGCGTTGCCAAAGTCATCGATGCGCAAGTCACGGGCATGACTGGCACAAGGGGGGTCCAAGTTCCTCAACGATGACGATAGTGCCGAGCATGGCTCAACCTCAATTCGGACGGCACCTAGGCAGCACAGGCACCTCGCCCTCGTGGCTGCCACTCCCTACGCGCAGCAGCTGCAGCTCTCACTAGCCTGTTAATGTATATTGTTCAGTGTATCCATGTCGTTCGCCAGCACTCTACCGTGACCTTGAAGGAGCGCATCTCGACGGCCAAAACAAGATAGGAGAGGTCCGATGCCCGACCAGCAGCGCCTCTCATGGCACCAGCCCGACGTTAGCAATCTGCCCGCCGACTCGTATACCGCGCAGAAACTGGTATGCATGGCTACGGACTGTACACGTCGCAAGCTAAGACCAGCAGAAACATGCGACGCCCGAGCATCTGCATCTGACCTCGAGACGCTACTTCATCGGCCCTATCCCAGTATGCTTTCCCCATTTCCCCATTGGGGCTACCATGGCTCACATGCAAGCAGACAGCATGGCTCAACAAACATCGACGCGACTGGTACAAGCACCACCTCCGAATCAACTACTCGACGCGCGCGGCCACCTTCTCTTCCGACCCACGCGAGGCGCGTCAACGGCAGCTGAGCGGCCTCCAAGGACCCAGTGCCTCTGCCCTCTTCCAGCACAGTTTCCCCCAACCCGAAGAACTCGAAACAGAAGACGACGAGGATGGCGCGCACGACACGGAGGCTAGTGGAGCCAATGGCGCAGCACATGCGACTGCCGCGACTCCACCAGCCTTGCAGGTTCCGCGTGCTTCAGACCAAAAGAGCGATGTCGTGGAAGATGCCGAGTACGATGAGTTCGTAGACGCACCCTCGGAGCCACAAGACGACGATGCTGAACGCGAACCCCACGAGCGCACAATCCGTCGATCCAGCTCCAAGACCTTCGTCACCGCATCCTCCATACCTACAGACGGAGACGAAAATGGAGGGGAATCAGATCAGAGGCAGCCACACGAGCAACGGGAACAACAACAACAATCGCAGGCAAGTGGCTTACGTGTTCCTTCAGCCCAAGAGGGGGCAGGATCAAAGTCACTGGGCAAGCGCCCACTGTCAAATGTAGAGAGCCTCGGGAATCCTGCGTCAACTTTCGGAGCAGCTTCTGTAGATGCAAACTCCACATCTTCATTGTTGCGTAATGCTGACATGGACAAGACACCGGCCTCCGCTGATGTCGATTCGAAGCCGCCCGCGAAAGGTATACTGGAAAAAGTGAGGAGGAAATCAGGCATCATGTCTTCTTCCTCAGAACAGTCACAAGAGGTCGACCCTGCCACGGGAGAACTGACGCGCAAGAAGTCAAATCTACGAAACCTTGTAAAGTTCGACATTCCAGAAGACTCCAGACGCGCTACCCTCCATCTCAAAGCGAAGAAGGCGCAGATGACTGTTCAGCGAGCAGGAAGCAAGGTGAGACGACAGAAGATCAAAGATGGGCTGGTCGTCAAGATGGAACGCATGCTTGTGCGAGTTGACGCTGCCGCAGAGGTTCCCGAGGATTTCGACGAGAACGTCAACCAAAGGGTCGTCTCCCGCGTCAAAGACAAGTGGCGGGAGTACATGATCGTCTGTCGCCACAGCCACAGCAATGATGCCGATTTTGTACTGCAATTCTATCAGACTCGGGTGCGTCTCTCCGCCGATTCTCTTCGCACCAAGTTACTAACTTTGTTGACAGGTTATCCCTGAGATTGAGAGAGCGGGTGCAGGCAAGAAGGCTGCGTACGAGATTCCGCTGGGTAGGAAGACTTGCAAAGTCAATCTCTACTCATCATTGGACAAGTCAATGGTCGTGTCCTCGCCGGGTTCACGCGAGACTCTGATCTTTATTATGCAAGCTCGGACTGCATCTAATGCGGTAGAATGGTATACCTTCCTCCGAAATGTCCTTGGCTGGCAACGCGCTTCCGAACTTCAGATCAGCATACCGGATATGAGCTTGAGCATTCAAATATCTAATCCCTTCGAGAAGCTAGAGGCGTCCCAGAATAAAGTGCAGAACGCGGACAACATGGAAGAAGCCCTGCTCAGAACCATGCAAGAAGAGCAGGCCGTTGCGGAAGAGCTGATTAGGCGTTGCCTGGATCAGCTGCAAGATGCACCCGAGTGGGCAGATGTGCTGGCGTCATGGATGAAGGATCAGCGCATCGGCCTCGCTTGGAAGCGCTACGATCGACTGGAGTGGATACATGGAGCCAATGAGCGAAAGATGTATGGCACGATAGCTATGCTCAAGTCGCACGAACTGGAGTTGAGGCCGAAGACACACTACCCTACGACTGCAGTGACAAGGAAGAAGCACAAGACGTTGACTGAACCAGTCCCTGTAGAAGGTTTCCTCATCAGGTTGACAGGGCAGCGAGGACGGGCGCAGCGACTAGGTCTCATGTACCACAAGCAACTCTACTTTGCTAGCCACGATCAGTATCTTGTCTTCTCACGACCTACAAAGATCACACCACCTCCGCCTCCCAGACTACCTGCGACGGAAAATGCGAACGTACCGACAGCACAAGCGGTCAAGGACGCAGTGCCAGAAAGCTGGGCGGTCGATCCCTATGCTACCCAGGATGGTCAGGTCGAGTGGTTGATGGAAGGGCATTCAGGCACGACCGAGGCTAGACGATTGCATGATGAAGACGCAGCAGACGAAGCGGCTCGCAAAGAACAAAATCTGCTCAACTGCGATGGCTACATCAACCTTGCGGACGTTGTCAAAGTTCGAAAAGCGCAGCTGGGCGCTAGCCCCGCTGATCAGGACCTCGAGGAGGGTTCTGACGTGGACTTTGACGAAGAGATTGATGATTCTATGCGCAACGACGGAGCCACAAAAGATCTTGACATTGATCGTACTCTGGAGTTGGTCATGAAAAATGGCCTCATCATCCGCCTTCAGGTATGTGATCTTCCGATATGCCATCTGCTTTCTTGACTAATCGAGTATTCAGGCCGCAGACAAAGCTCGCCGGAAAGAGTGGATACAACACCTACGCGCTCTCGCCAAGTACTGGAAACATCGCACCGCCTCCGATATCGCGCTTTACAAAGCGACACGTAGTCGCAATCTCAGCGCCCTTAAGATTGACGAAGAGACAGAGGCACACGTGGGACAGTTTGCGAGGAAATGGGAGGTGACCCAGTCGTTTGCTTCTCCACAGCTCTACAACATGTGCGGCATCGCTTGCTGCCGCAGTATCCATATGAGCGGAATGTTATATCGGAAGCCGCGCATACACGCGCCCTTTACGCGATGCAGCGTTTTGCTGACCGCCGGTACCTTGCTGATCTTCCGAGACGTCTTGCGAAGCAGAGTCGGCAAACAACTGGCGCATATTCACCACGAGCGCATAGCGAATCTCGATCTCAAGGATTGCTACATCTATTCTGGTCTCCTAACGGAAAACGACCTCCTCTACCAGAACCTGACGTTTGACGCGAACAAACCAGGTCACCACGCCCTCCCACGTATCTATCTCGAAGACGGCTGGACGTCCACTGACGAGGATGTCATGACCACGTTTGTCATCTGGCATGGCAAAGCAAAGAGCTGGTTTCGCGCCGAAGAGGGAGCAGGTGGCGGCGAACAGAATCGGAAAGAAGGCAAGCGGACAAAGTTGAAGAGAGTGGCTAAGTTGGGTAGCAAAGGCCGTAGTGTGGTCTTTAGGGCTCGATCGCGTGCCGAGCGAGACCATTGGGTGCTGGCGATACAGAATGAGATTGAGAGGATACAAGGTGATAATGCCGACTTCAGACTCGAAGAGAGTGGTGAAAAGGGGATGTCGAATGGTAGTGTTTGTCGGGGTGATTCGAGTACATAATAGGAGGATAGCTTGGGCATGGTAAAGGAGCTTTGCATTGTACTTTGGCGCATCGGTCCTGGCTGGTATTCTTGGTCATTGGCAGTTGGGACTGTACACGGTGGCCTACGTTTTGAGTATATATAGTGTTGTATACTTGCTGTTCGCAGTTTACAAAGCATTTTGATTACACGCACATTCTAGTATCTGAAGCACTACAAGACAATTCTAGGTATACGTGCACGCCATAGAAAGGAAAAATCGAACGCCACTCCTGTAGTCGCCTAGGTAGAGTATTGCTCTACAAAGGAAGATAGATTACTCTCCTGTAGTTGCCTAGTAGGGTGTTTGATTTTTCCCTTCTATGGCGTGCGTGCATCAAACACAGTCTTTCCATGTGAACACAGATGTCATACAAGAAAGTTCAGGTGGAGAATCTCGCCACCCGCATCTGCTGTACCGCCCCGAAGCTAGCGCTAATCTGCAGACTTTGGCGCGAATGCTCTCACATTCACCCCCAATTTGCGGCCACGCGTTGCTCCTGCCTGATACGCTCACCCACGCTGTAGCCTTGGCGATATCAAAACGCGCTCGGCCCACCCCCCGCCCGAACAAACGGCCGCTGCTATTCGATAAATACGCCCAGATTCTGTTCTCATCTTCTCTTAACCCACTGCCTCTTCTACACTCGTTTCAAAGAACTGGCTCTATCACCATCAACTTCGAAACAACTCAATCAACACCTTCGATATCTCCAACCACACTCACTTACAAAAAAGTTACCACATCTGCAATGTCTATCTTCAAGAACCTCCTCGCGGCCACCGCCATCGTCAACATCGCCTTCGCAGGCACCGCGTACTCTTCGGATGTAGCGTCCGTTGTCACGTCCATCCAGCTCGTCACTTCGGTCACCTATATCGACCCGCCAGCGGCTTCGTCCAGCACTCACTGCAACACTTTGACCGTTACAGAGATTGCTCCTCCTAGCACTGTGACGGTCATTGCTCCTCCTCCTGGTGCTAGCGGTACCAAGGGTTTGGGGTCTTCCGAGATCGACCGCGTGACCATTCAGACCTCTATTCCGTCTACGATCTCAAAGGTATGTGGAACTGATTCATGCACCCGTGTGACTTCTGTCAAAGTCGTTATCGTCTAACACCTCAAAGGTTCAGCCGACAGAGACTTGCGTCAACAGCCTCCGCACTGTTTCCCATAGCGGCCGGGCTTTTACTATCACTGCCTGCCACATGCCTCCAGCAGGCCTGGTGTCTGTAAGTACTTAATTTACTACATGCACAGATCTTCAAGCAACCAGCTAACACGTCCGGACAGTCAACCGTCACTGCCACCGTGAGCAAGACCGAAGATGTTCCCGTGCCTTCGGCTAGCGCTACCATCGAGACGTCTCTCATCCATGCTACTGTTAACTTTACTGGAAGCCTTGTCAAGCCGTCTTTGAGCCGTACAAACACCTACTCACACACTCTCCACATGAACGGCACCAAGACTGCTACCGCTAGCGCCTCTTACACGGCTCCCGCTCTCCCTCCCTTTACCGATGCTGCGGACGCTACCAACGTGGGTGCTGCCGTTCTCTTCGGCGGTGTCTTGATGGCTCTTTTTGGCGCCTAAGCGTTTGAAGTGTAGGGTTGCATGGAGACAGATTTGGAGTCTTCAGACTGGAAACTGGCGAGTTTGATGGTGAGAGTACATTAGGTATAGCCTGAGGTTGATCTATAAGCCCCGTCTTTGGATCCCCACACTGCATGTTAGATGACGAGTAACGACATGCTGCTCGATAATGAATTTCATGATCCCAAAGCTCTTTCTTCAGTCATGTGGATGCCCATGACTAACTGCCTGCTTGATTTGACATGATGACGCTATAATATGATACAATATGCCTGTATGACTACGTGCTGAGAGACTTTCCGATGCTGCAGCAGCATAGTAGGACGATGAACAGATACCTAGTCTGTATCCTTGGGAATGAAAGTGGCACGCCATAGAAGGGAAAAATCGAACGCCACCTCTGTAGTCGCCTAAGTAGAGTATTGCTCTACAAAGGAAGATAGATTGCTCTCCTGTAGTTGGCTAGTAGGGTGTTTGATTTTTCCCTTCTATGGCGTGGTGGTGAGGTCGCAGAAAGATGGGACGGAGGTTGCGCGTTACCGAAAGCGGCTTGGCGTTTGTTGCCCCACGGCGGCGGGCGATCTCACACAGTGAGTGGGCAAATCTAGGTTGAGTCACTGCGAACCAACTACTTTGACGCTTCCACTTGGTCTCCGCTCAGCCCACCGAAAGACATCGCACTCGATCCATCCCCAAAGTCGCCCACATCGTCGGCTGCACGAAAACTCTGAAAATTCCTGTCCACAGGCGAGGAACAGTACTTGAAGCGACCCCACTCGGCGACAGCCCAACGACGTTACCCAAGTCCACGCAGGAGAAGACGAAAAGCACACATTCATCATGTCTCTCACAAATTGCCGATTCTACGAGGAGAAGTACCCGGAGGTGGAGAGCTTCGTCATGGTCAACGTGAAGCAGATTGCAGAGATGGGCGCATACGTCAAGTTGCTGGAATACGGTGGGTTCAGGACATGTTGAAGGTGTATTACGAGCGAGACTAAGAGGATCTAGACAACATCGACGGCATGATTCTGCTCTCCGAACTCTCGCGAAGACGTATTCGATCGATCCAAAAGCTCATCCGAGTTGGCCGCAACGAAGTCGTCGTCGTACTCCGTGTAGACAAGGACAAGGGTTACATCGATCTGTCGAAGCGCCGAGTGTCGCCTGAGGACATCGTCAAGTGCGAGGAGCGATACAACAAGTCAAAGATGGTACACAGCATCATGCGCCACGTCGCGGAGAAGACGCAGACACCCATCGAGGAGATTTACCAAACAATCGGCTGGCCGCTCAACAAGAAGTACGGACACTCGATCGATGCCTTCAAACTCAGCATTACGAACCCCGAGGTCTGGAACGATGTCACGTTCCCCAACGACGTTCTCAAGGAGGAGCTCCAGAGCTACATTGGCAAGAGGTTGACACCTCAGCCTACCAAGGTCCGATCGGACATTGAGGGTATGTTGGAGGAACCAACACAGTACAAGCACTTTTACTGACGTCTGTAGTCACCTGCTTCGGATACGAGGGTATCGACGCCGTCAAGACAGCCCTGCGGTGCGCCGAGGCGAAGAACACGCCCGAGAACCAGGTCAAGGTCAAGCTCGTATCTCCACCTCTTTACGGTATGTGATGGTCGAGCAAGTATACACGTTGTTTTGCTAACTTTCTCAGTCCTCACCTCGCAATGTCTCGACAAGAACGCCGGTATCGCATGCCTCGAACAAGCTATTATCGACATCAAGGAGAACATCTCAAAGGCCGGAGGTGACTGCCAGGTCAAGATGGCACCAAAGGCTGTCACGGAGAACGACGATGCCGAGTTGGCTGCGCTCATGGAGAAGCGTGAGCGCGAGAACCAGGAAGTCAGCGGTGACGAGGACGAGAGCACGAGCGACGAGGGTGGTGTTGCTGAGGCCGACTAAGGGGCCAAGGAATGACTTGCACACGAGCGACCATGATAATGAAGACCAAGGGGCATCTGCAAAAGTGGGCACGGGCGTTTGAGGCGTCGATTTGGTGGTTCACGAGCATGCACAAGAGGCGTCTCGACCTGTACAGCACCTTGTCTTCACCCACATGCATATCTGCGTTTGAGCATAGAGCGGAGGGTTACAAAAACGGCTTTTAGCGGCTCTAGCAGCAAATCAAGAACGAACAAGTAGTAATGTCCCAATTTTCTTACTCAACCGTCGAGTCGGATGCAGCCGTTGGTGTTGGCCCAGCAGTAGGCGGGAGCTTGGACCGTGTCGCTTGGTGGAGCGGGAGATGGACATGGTGCGATGACGCCGTGGGCCGCCGAGCATTCAGGTGTGTCAATCCAGGTTTAGCCAACACTAGCACGGCTTTATCGTGGATCCTCCTGCTGCTTTGTTGTCTCTCTGACACCGCAGCTTCCCTCCTGCCCACCTCCCGGGCGAGTTGTGCTGCATTGTTGCATTCGCGCATTCTCGTTTTTCGAAGCTCGACGCTACCTCGGTACTTTGCTGCTGGGTACTTGACTTGGATAGCTCGACACGGTTCTTGTTGGCCCAAGCTTGATAGAACTTGAGCGAGATAAAAGCGCTTACCGAGCTACGCCGCAACAATGGTGCGATGGAACGAGCTGTTCAGTTCGGACGGTCAGAGGGGAAGGCACAGGCTTCAGGATGAAGCGAGCGCGCGTATGTCCCTCGTATTGTTTCTTCCGCCTCTAGAACTAACACTCGCCAGTCCTGCCAACGGCGCGTCGCGAACACCTCCCTCCTCCACCCATCGACCCCAAGGATGTCACCATAGTCGCCCTGCGATTGAAGCATCAGATCGAACAAGTCGTGCCCTGTGAGCTCGAAGAGGACCTAGTCACCAGGGCGCATAGCAGCATCATCACCGACGCAGTGCTCGAGACGGCCAAGCAAGCAGGCGCTCCCGAGCACAATGCCTGCGTCGTCTTCTGCCTGCTGCAGGTGAAGAAGTGGTTTAAGAAGCAAGCCACTGCAGAGCTATGGGATGCCGACCTACACGAAGTCCGCGCTGTGGCGGCAGAGATCATGGCCAAGCGCCTGATTGAGGCCGAAGAGGATACATCATATCTGTTCGAGGAGGTGCTACTCAAGCGCTACTCGACACTGATTGATGGAGAGCCAACTACGCCTGCCAATGTCATCGAGAAGGCTGTCGATCTCCACGCTGTGACAGTCATCGGATCGTCCGGCTACCAGAAGTGCATCAACTACCTATGGCGCGGATGGGTAGTCCAGGACGACCAGGACCCCAGCCGCTTTGTCCCGTACGAGAACAAGACCAACACCAGCTACTGGGCCCATCTGGACCCAGATCGCATGCGAGTTCCAAAGTACCAGAACTGGGTGCAGATCGCCATGACCCTCGTCTTCCTGGCTCTTTATACTGCCGCCATCAACACCATCAACTCCTCTGGTGACCTGGATGTTGTCGAAGGTCTGCTGTATCTCTTCACCCTGGGCTTCATCTGCGACGAGGTGAACAAGTTCTGGAAGGTCGGACGAGTCTACATCTCCTTCTGGAACATGTTTAACAGCACCTTGTACGCCCTGCTCACTGTCAGCTTCGTCTTGCGCATGGTAGCTCTCGGGCATCCAATGAGTGATGAGAAGGACACGAGACGCAACTACCTGAACAAGATGAGCTACGACTTCCTGGCCTTTACCGCGCCCATGTTCTGGATGCGTCTACTGCTTTACCTCGACACCTTCCGCTTCTTCGGCGCCATGCTCGTTGTCCTCAAGGTCATGATGCGCGAGTCGCTCATCTTCTTCATGCTACTGCTTGTTGTCATGATAGGATTCTTCCAAGCTTTTATTGGTCTCGACGTCGCCGACGATCAGCTTGCGGACGACACTGTCTTTGTGTTCCAGGCCATGTTGAACGCCGTCATGCAGTCTCCTGAATTCGAGGGCTTCGACAACTTCTCGGTACGCCACAACTTCTATACTCAGATCAAGTATGAGCTAACAAGCAATAGCCTCCCTTTGGTATCATTCTTTACTACATCTTTACATTCGTCGTCATGGTTATCCTGCTGAACGTCCTCATCGCTCTCTACAACTCCGCCTACGAAGACATTACACAGAACGCCATTGACGAATACATGGCCCTTTTTTCGCAGAAGACGATGCAGTTTGCCCGCGCTCCTGACGAGAACGTCTTCATCGCTCCTTTCAATCTCGTCGAGATGTTCTTTCTTATCCTCCCATTCGAGTGGTGGATGGACGAGAAGCGCTACGACAGACTGAACGACATGGTACGTATTTTTTCTTGTATATCCTGCTTACCACTCCGCTGTCTAAATGATGATTATCTATGTATTTGCTACTTCAGAGCTTCGGCTATGAGACAATTATCACCTAGTACTGATTACAGCACCTTTTCATTCATCTTTTGCAAGCTGTACTGCATCCACAGTCAAACTGACACCAGAACAGGTCATGGCAGTGATATACTCTCCCCTTCTTGTCGTCACTGCTTTGCTTGAACAGCAAGAAGCCTGGGTCGTCAAAGAAAACCGTCGCCGCGGCGAAGACGACGAAGACACTACCATGGAGTGGGAACAAGCTCTCGAAGGCTGTGACTTCGAAGCCGATGGCTGGGATAAGAAGGTTCAGGCTACGCGTCCTAATGTCGAGGTTGACACTGCGGTCTTGGAAATTCGACAGCTGAGGAAAGAAGTCAAGGAGTTGAAGGACATGATGAAGATGCTAGTCGAGGGCAAGAAGGAAGGCTGGGGCGGCGACACGCTTGGCCAGAGCGGATTGGCGCAATTGGACGCGGGAAAGTTGGGTATGCAGGGTGAAAGTAGCGAACACGGGGGACGGGATGAGTAAGTGCGTTTCTTTGGCAGATGTGCTTTTGTTATTGATTTGTTGTCGTTGCTGGTGTGTTGACTTCTGGGTTGTAGGCGCTATAGGAGCGAGTTTGGAGAGAGTAATGCGAGTGATTGGCATTCGGATTGAGCATGCTCCTCTCTCTTCCTCGTTCCTCTTCTTCGGTTACATATTACGGAATACTACGCGATACGATATACGACACGATTCTAAGCGATGCGATACGATGCTTTGGCCATATACCCCTCCTTTACCATGGAATATTGTACGTACGTTTCTACATGGAAATGCAAGAATATTAAGCAATTTGTTTCTTCTCCACGTGCTGCAATGTTCTGGATCGTTGTTATTTGTTCGACGTTGCGACGTGTAACTGGAATACGTTGCTTATCTTGTGGCGGTGCTGAGATGACGTGGCGGTCCACCAATTAGCGGCTCCACGCCCCTTAATTCAGGGCACCGTCTGCCACCTTGAGGCTCGGCTCCCGTTTCCCTATTCGTGGCTTTCTCCTTTTTGGGCATGTCGCTCAAAGATAGCCCGTCATGACATATCGGCCGAACCCTTGCAGCCGTGTAGCCGCAATACCAAGATGTCCATTCTTCCTTCATAGTACAATGTTCATCGCTCTTTGCACCTTTACATGATCACATCTAGATTACTTGCCAGCATAACATTCATTTCCGTTCGGCGGCCTATGCTCCAAACGCTAGTTGTACGAGAGCACGCAAAAGTACAAACATGCGCATTGCCCTCATCCAGGGTCCTCTTTCTATTACTTATCCCTTTCCTCTCGTTTCCTTGATTGATTCGCAAAACTCCAGACCCCTCTTCCTCACGAACTGAGAGAGGACAAACATGTCTCTCTACACAGCCCCCCTTACTACGACCAAAGGGGACGAAGCCAAGACGACCCCGAAAAGACTCCTCCAGACTTTCCAAGAAGTCCAGGCTTGGCAACGCGACAACGAGTACCTAACAAACCATTATCGGTCGACCACGGGCTCCTATCGAGAATGTCTGAAAAGTCTGGCGTACCTGCACAACCAAACTGGCAACATTTACACACACCTCATCGGCGCCGTGCTGATACTCTCCTACGGTACATACGCCTACAACAGCGTCAGTGCGCGATACGACACCGCTGATATCAACGATGTCCTCGCTTTCGGCGTCTTCATAGGCAGCGCGGTTGTCTGCTTCGGAATCAGCGCTACGTTTCACATGTTTGGGAACCACTCTAGCGCCGTGTACCATACCTGGCTTCAACTCGATCTTTACGGGATCTTCATACTAATCGTTGGAACTGTGTATTCCGGGACATACTATGGCTTCTACTGCGAGAAACAGTACTGGATGTTGTATTCGGTTGGGATTACGACCATTGTTACGGGTGCGGCGACACTTTGTTCGATACCAAAGTTTCGTACGCCAAAGTGGCGGTGGGCGAGAGCGACATTGTTCTGTGCTATTGGCTGGTCAGGCGCGGTTCCTATGACGCATGCTGCGCAGTCGTTTGGTATCGAACAGGCTGATAAGCAAATGGGGTGGTGGTTGATGATCAGCGAGGGATTGTGCTATATTACTGGTGCTTTTATCTACGCGGTGAGTACATGGCGAAGAGAATTTTCTATAATTGCAGTAACTGATATGCTATACAGATGCGCTTTCCTGAGAGATTTCGTCCTGGGCTCTTCGATATCTGGGGTTGCTCACATCAAATCTTCCATCTTTGTGCTGTTGGGGGTGCGGCTTGGCATCTAGTGGCTCTTCTCAAGGCGTTTGACTATAACCATGATCCGGCAACGAGAAGATGCTGAAAGTGATATATGTTTAGGTAGTAGGATAACTCCAGTTTCGGCGCATTCCAAAAAGATCAGTTGCATACACTCCAGGGCTTCGATTCGCAAGTCTCAAGTGCCCAAGCCGTCTCGTCAAAGTTGCAAATGTTACAACTCCGTTCCGTCATCCGATTTGAGGACTCGCTAGGCCATCTCCGCTGCCCACTCCTGTCGCGACATGAGCTGGATCCCCAACCGCGACGTTCGCCTGTGAGCCAAGTGCCTCGAGCATAACCTTCGTAGCTCGTTGCACCTTGCCACCACTAACGCTATTGGGATCACCCACCAAGATGACAGTCCCGCTCGGTGTAATAACTATATAAAAGTCGGAAGATATCATTTCGGACATTTCTTTTATCCGGAATCCGAGAGCTGCCCAGATCGAAGTATGGACCGAACCACAGATCTGGCAACGACAGAATTCCCCCTTTCTCCATACCCTGTAAATGCAAAAGGGGAGCTGGTCCCATCGAGTCGACCCGTTCTACCGCACTGACCATTGCGCTAAGTTTTGTTTATCATCGACTGGTCCTCAGCATCGTCAGCTTTCGTTTTTGCGAGAACTTTGTCCACAAGCACCCTCATCTCCTTTTTGACACTGCTGGCGTTAGCAAGCAATCACCTCTTTACTACCGCACAAAGATAGCCTTACATATTGCGAAAGTAAAGGTTGCCAGAGTAAAGCGCTGAAGAGCACAGGTTGAACCGTCTGCAAAAGACTTAGCTCAGATGAGGAAGCATGGCAACATCTGTGAATACATACATGCAGTACAGTGCATTTCGATCATCGAAGTCCTCGGTTGGCTCCGACCTGGCGTAGTGCTTCAGGTACTCGGTCACATAAGGTTTCCCGATTTTGTGGCGGGTAGGTCGCCAGGGTGCTAGCTCATCTGACGACGCACAGTTTTGATCAGCGCAGCGCAAATGAAAGAAGATGAAGTCAAATTACTTACACTCATGGTGGGCGTATGAAGAGCAGGCGTCGAATATCACTGGCCGCTTCGTGGCAGAATCGACAGAAGTGTTTCCATCCCAAAGATCGCCGTGCACCAGGCAAGGAACAATGCTCCTCCCCTCCGTTTCAAGCGGACGCAACAGCTTCGGGATCACCTTGTTCATGATAGCTTCACGCAATTCTGTCATCTCCTGCTGTTGACCCTGAGAGCTTTCTTCGAGTTCGAAGAGACGACGAATGCCTCTTGAAAAACTTTCCTCCCAGGTATCACACTCAGTGGTATCCTGTGGTAGCCGTCCTTGGTATGTTGGAACCGGGAACCCAAACTCCCCAGATGGCGACACACCATTCTTGTGTAGTTTGGCGACCATCTCGGGAAAGTCTGCGGCATCAGGAACTTGGATCTTCATGTCATGGAAATCGCATAGGAAGAAATACGTTCCGGCTTCGTTCGCATATTCTCCCCACCCAATTGGTCTCGGTGCAAGTTCAGGCATGGCGCCATGGAGTGCCGACATCGAGTGGAATTCTCCGTACATCATGCCTCTCCCTGCCTCGCCTTGCGATACCTTTTGAGCTTCCGTTAGGGATACACACTCCTTGAACCTAGAGAAACTCACCTTGAGAAAGTAGGACACAGCTTCTCCATTCTGGTTGATGGTCCGGATATGCGCTGTTCGAGTCCAGTACAATTTTCCGTGTGACGAGATGCTGTCAACAGTTGAGTCTTGTGGGAGCTCTAGAGCTCTCGTCAGTACAAGTAAGTGGTTGACTCAACCGTTGCTGTGCACAGGGCTTGTCGTTCGTCCAGCTCTACCGATGATATAATATACTCACTTTGTTCGACGTTAGGATCGACATAAGAGATTACTACTTCAGGGACGGCAACCTCCTCATTGATGATATATCACCGTACCAGGAATGGAGGCAGGACACTGGTTGTTTCATGGGAAATCATCTCTTATACATATGATATCTTTTCTTTCTCGGCTTGCGCTTTGCGCTGGCGATGATCTCGAACACATTATGTTTCGTATGATTGTAAGAGTTGAATTCTTGTATTTCCTCCATTCTTCGTTCCATCTCAAGAATGTCTCGCCAGCCTCCATTTCCAGCCCCACTTTTGCAGCAAAACAACAGCAAAGATACTGAGAATACCGTCAATCAGCCCAATTGATGTGAACATCCACCCATTTCCAATGGCATTCTTGAGCGGCTCAAGTATCGCCACAGCGACAGCGGATAGTGCACACCTCGTGATGTTATTGGAAGCCGCGGCAGTGCCGGCCTTCGACGGGAATAGATCGACCATCAATGTACTAAAAACCTGCAAGACAATGGTACATCTGGCTCCTAGGAAGAACTGAAGGACCAGTGGTACACTTGCATGGACCTGACGCTCGATAACCCAACCATAGCCGACAAGCCCGCCTATTGACAGTGCGTGTAGTATGTATGAGCCGCGAGAACGCGCGGCTTCGATGGGGAAATTGTCAAGATCGTCCCCAGATACTCGGTCTATTGGCAAGTCAAACTTCTCCGCGGTCCTCTTGTAATTGAGGTCCAAAAGGCGTCCTGCAATGAAGGCGCCAAATATGACTCTAGCACCGCCAGACAAGAAACAAAGGCTGACAGCCAATGGATCATAACCATACTGCTGGCTGTATATGAGGGGTATCGAAGCCTGAACGCAGTATCATACAGCGTAAGGAGAAGCGGCCAACCAGAGTATGAGGGCTGTATCAGCATAGAAAATCAGGCGCAGGGAAGGAAACGGGTCCGGAAAACTCCACACGCCCATACCGTTCTTCCCAGCATTTTCATCGTTCACAAGTTCGACGGGGTTTATCTGTTCCGGGCAGTTCAAGCGAGAAGGCTTCAGGAAGGCCCACCACGTCTTCCAGATACTTTGGGCTTGGACTGCCCCGTTGCCCACAACCTTCCTTGCAGTCTCAGGCATGGTCCATCCAATCATTATGAATGAAGTCACCCCAAAGATGACGAGAGTCCAAAAACACCACTGCGTTTTCCCTGTGGCCAAAACAACGCCTCCGCCCAACACAGGCCCAAAACACGGTCCGGAATTCGTGGCAGCAAGCATCGGTCCAAGAACCTTGCCTCGCTCCGCGGGGATCGAGATATCTGCGACAACGGCGTACGCGAGTGACATAACAGCCGAACCGCCGATGCTTTGTAGTGATCGCAGAATTATCAAAGCGGCATAGTTGTGTTTTTTGAGTGCTAAACCGAGACTTGCTGCACAGTAAACGAAGAACGTAATCAGGAATACTGGACGACGGCCCAGCGTGTCGGACATGGGACCGAAGAAGGCTGGAGATATCGCCTGGAACACCAGATATAGTGTGATTGTCAAATCGATAGCAAAGATGGACGCATGGTATTGTCTGCTTAAGGTCTCGATTAGTGGAAGGTATATGGTGGCCGTGAGGGAAGAAGCGAGTGTCAAATAGCCTAGAAGATATGTGAAGTAGATGTGCTGACGGCGATCGAACACGGTGAAAATCTGGAATGGCTAATCGTGTGTGTGTGTGATTGCTTCCTGCAGTCTTTTCATTCGACGTTGTTCCGTGATCTAGAGTGTAAAGCAGATTCAACCACGCTTGCTGAGCAAGGCGCGCTGTTGTTGACTGTGCGGGGATGAATCAGTCAGCCCTCCCACGAATGACGTCTTGTACCCTCTCGTACAACTGTGCCACAACCACAGCCTGCTCATGGTGCGGGGTAGACACAAAGATGCTTCGATTGCATTTAAATTGACTGCCTGCAAACAGATGATAGATGTGAATACCCGTGCCGCTTTTGTGCACTACTACACTTTGACAATAAGTCTACAGCACGTGAATACGAAGTACGCGGGGTAAATTCTTGCACTTACGCTTCCTCTAGGGTCGAGAGACAATGATGGATGTCTGTGAAGGTATCCAAAAGCCATCAAATAGTCCAAGTCCTCGCGATTTCGTGTTAGCCAAACTTTGGTCGGAAATCCAATGACGGCGAGGACGAAGCAGAACTAATTCAGCAAATCTGTAGCAAACGCTGCTCTCCAGTTTGACCAGACCTTAAGCTTTACAAATAGCTAGTGTAAAAGCATCTGCCTGGTTGTATAGGTTTGTTTCGAGTCAATATAAATCGTTGGTCGAGGCAGCAAACGTAGGCGTTACAAGAAAAACAAAAGCACCTCACGGGTTGAGCTAACGAGAGAGTCTTCATGGAGCCATATTGCAGGATTCTGCACCGGGCGCTGAAAGATCGAAAAGCTCAGCAAAAGGAGGGGTTGGCAAAAAACAAAAACATACAACAGCGGGGATTCGCTAGTGGTCACCCACCTAACTACTAATCCGCCGGTATCTTGCTTAAATAGGGCTGAGCGAACGGGAAGCCTTGCTCTCAAGATCCTATGGTCGTATGTGAAAGAATGGTTGTGGTGTTGCGCTCATGAAGTCAGTGAAGGATGCTGCTGATGTTTGTGATAGAATGATATGCATTAAAAGA
Source organism: Alternaria dauci (assembly GCF_042100115.1). NCBI lineage: Eukaryota > Fungi > Ascomycota > Dothideomycetes > Pleosporales > Pleosporaceae > Alternaria > Alternaria dauci. The sequence goes on from NC_091276.1 coordinate 799,896, forward strand.
TTCTGTGCTTAGAACGCCAGATAATATATATGTATAGGGTATCGCATCAAATCGTAATCATGATCATGATCAATGAAGTTAAGAAGTCGAACTCGTGGTACTGCGAGCTGGGGAAAGGAAACTCGACGTCAGCGCTATCCGGTACTTTGGAATGCGGTCAGGAGTAGGAGTGGCTTTGATGCCGTTCTGAGGTTGATCAGCCATCTCTGCCGTTACGCTCTCCGATGTGCCCTTTGTGGGCGTGCTCTCATCCTCTATTGGTGAATCCTTCCTGCGTTGATTTGGCGTAGGGGTGTCCGGCGTCAATGGTGGGCTATCCTTGGAAGGTTGTGGTGTGATGCGCTCGCCATTCGTCCAACCCTCGGAGACAATATTTAGGTTGGCCGGCGTGCTAGCTGTAGATGATGCAGCGACGAGGTCGTCGGAGGAGCGCTTCGTCTGCGAGAAGGATGGCGACGTTGTGATGTGAGCATGGGACAACCCAAATCCTTCCATTTTGGCCGCCATTGCCTGGTTATATTCTTGTACGTTGTTCGCTTCGGTAGCCGTTGTGGACGGGATGCTGAAATCATCATGTATCTCGGGAATGGTGCTTATCCGCGAATCGCCATTCGCAACGACTTCGTGCGACACTATCGGACCCTTCCATTCAGGATGCGGTATTCGTCCGATGATGTTCAGTCTGCCCGTTCCTACTTTGGCCCATTCCCAGATTCCTCTTCGCGAGGGTGTTCTTTGTGGCGGTTGCACTGGTCCTCCTTCAAGCTCGCCGAGCGCTTCGTCTCCATTGTGACTATTCTGGTGCGGGGGAGACGCGTCGTCTGAGCTTCGGCGGCGCTCTTCTAGGACTGGGCGTGATTTCTGTATCTCCGTTCCGCTGCTCTGAGCTCGCTCTAAGCGGCTTCTCTCCGGTGGCGTCACTTTGCGCAGCCTCTCTCTGTCCTTCTCCCTCTCGCGAATCGCGTCGGGATTGGGCTGCTGACTGGCGACTGCCATCTCCGTCGACGTGACCACGGTCGAACTCGCCGGGCTGGTCAGTCGACGGCGGAGAGGACGGGCGCCGCCTTCTTGTGGGCGAGCCGGCGGGGGAGGAGGCGGGTGAGGCGTCTTCGGGGGAGGAGGGCGGGGAGGGCGGCTCTGCTGGTCGGAGCTTATGTAAGGGACGGATTTGGCGGATGACGGGCCGGCCTTCTTCTTTACTGGTTAATGGATGTTATTATGCGTGTTGTGATTGTGACAGCAATGAGACGGCTGACATGAAATTGAGAACGGGCTGGGTGGAGATCAGAGTCACACACCTTGCTTCCCCTTGCCCTTGCCCTTTATGTGGCAGTTGGGCCCAGCTTCGTGGTCATGGTAGTCGCACTCGTTGCCTTCGTCTGTAGGGTCGTCAAATAGCATGCCGCCCGTACCTGCCCTGATTGCCTTGACCAAGTCGATGGCGAAATCGGGGTTGTTCTCAAAGCATTCGCGATAAGTCTCGACATCGCGCTCATTGCCAGGATCCATGATCTGGCGGGCTGCGATGCGCGTCATGAGCTTACGGAACGGCGAGCCTGCGGGGCTTTTGCGATAGATGTCGTCGATCTCGTCAGCGTCAGGTACCAGTTCGGCTTCATTCAGGCCTTTTCTATACTGATCCATGGCGACGTTCTTCAACTGAGCCATGTCGAAGCGATCGCAGAGGAGGTAGAGTTTATGGCAGCTCACGGCATACTCGTACTTGAGATTGGCATCCGCCATGTCCGAGACATCGTCGAGGCTGCCTTGGTAGAGCCATTTGACGAGCAGCTCGAAGCCGGCGGGGCTATATTCGGGAAGATGGAGCTGGTCTTTTCTAGTGTGGCCGTCTGCATCACCGAGCAGCTCGTTCTCGAGGGTCTCGGAGTGGTGGCACAGGAGGTTGCGGTGCAGCGACCAGTGGCGCTTGGAGTCGCCTACGTAGATATCGATCATAGGGCCGGAGAGCAGTCTATCGCGTTGCAGCTTAGCTTTTGCCCGTACATGCAGGCGGTGGGAATAGAGGCGGTGGGTCAGCGCCGGGCGCAACGCGATGCATCGCGAAGGTGCTTCGGGCCTTTGCGCCAGGACCGACTGCGGTGCATCGGCAGACGGCGCATTCTTGGTGAAACCATGGCCGTCTTCCCTCGACGTATGCGATGCACCTGGCCCATTGCCGTGTTCGAAGAAGGGATCGTCTACGTACTCAGCAAAAGTCGCGGCAGGCACGTCGCCAATGCTCCCAGACGCCATCCGTGACCGTTTGGAACCCGGAATGGCAAAATCACGATTGTATGATCGCAGAGTCTGCCACATGCAGCGCGGTGATGGCACTCATGTATGCGCGACGGCTTCTGTTGGGAATAGTACGTGTCGCGGTGCGGTGTGGGCTGTGAGGTGTCTGGGTGAAGTGTACCGTGGAGACGGCGTCGAGTGGAGACATTCATCGATCCATGCGGGCGTGGCTGGGTGGCTTGCCGTGACGTCGTTGGCCCAATCCGCGTTAGCGTCCGCCCTGCCTAGACCCGGCCGATCGTGATCACTCCAGGACCTGCATTGCGACGGCCAGTAGCCATGTAATATTAGCCATCAGCCGTTTACCGTGTACTCGTATCAAATGTCTGCTCCTCGAGAACCCCATCTGTTGCATGGCGACGGTAGCGCCGACGACTATTCCGCCTATCAAGACGCCGCCGCACAGAGCATCTGCAGACGCTCGTTAGACAAGGGTTGCTCTCCCTGCCTCTGGACCGTTGTTTCCAGCCACGGCAAAGTTCCAGCTAACACGGGCCTGCAATTTGACTCTTGTGTACATGATCAACAAACATTACTAGGACGGATCATACAAATTGACCCTTTGCTTACTCTTGAAGCTTCGACCCGTGCACACCCTGAGCACATTGCCCATTCTCAGTCCTCTCTTGTTCTGCTTTCGTTTGAAGAATCTCTGACAAAGCGCTTTTTGTTCTGTTCGCATGTCCTCGGTCTCCACCAAACTCGCATATATTTCTTCTTCGTACCCACAACACCTCCAGCATCATGCCACCTACACTCAAAGACCATACACGGTTTGCAGCGATCGTCCAATCCGGCCCCTCACGAGACACTCAGCTCAAGCAAATGTGGAGAAAAGCAATGCTGTGCTGTGGAGACTCGTCGCCCAAGCGGCCGTCAGAAGGAATTTCTGCTAGGCGAAAGCTCGCCTTGTACATGCTGCCACGACCCTCTACCCGGAACTTCGTTACGGATTCTAGGGGATACCTTTCGCGATAGTTTCAAATGCTTACGCTGGGTCGGTTTGCAAGGATCAGTATCCTGACCAATGGTAGAACGACTGTATGCGCCAGGGTCAGCGTGAGTCTACGACCCCATTCCGCGGACGTCCTCATACCGCCTCCCGTTCTACGGTTGCACCACTCTCCGACGCGGCCACCATGGAAAAAGGCACGCAATACTGCATCCTCCACCCCAGCTCACACCAAATCGCTCGTATGGCCAGTTTGAAAATCTTACACGACACTTTCGGCTGCGAGCCCTTTGATCAGCTCCTCCGGTACGCCTGGTCGCACTCTACTTGAGCCAGCTAGCCAGGACGGCTGATGCCTCCCCCGTCGCGGCTGACGCGGGGCAATAAGAAAAATGGGACCCAGAATCGACCCTGCACCAAGACGAACCAGAACGAAGTTTTGTCAAAGCATGTATTAGCCTTGGCCAACGTGGCCGCTATGTAGCATCTCCTCGTCCAACCATGGGGATACTCTGCATGTCGGCCCACTGATACGCACGTCAGTTAGCCTCACCTCGAGCGGTCCAGACAAGTCGATGTTGCTTTGCCCGCTTACATCCCTTCAGAACTGTCAATGCTTGAGAAGCGCCAGACAACGCATCCAGACAACTGGCGTGTTGCTGGTGCTGTCTAGGTTCGGACATGGTACGGCAATGAAGCATTTCTTGACCATGTTTCAATCAAAGAGACTATCACGCGTGCGAGTGCCGACGCAGCATATGTTTGGCTGTGGTAGAAGGGTGGAAATATTTGCCACGAGCTCTGGGTTGGCGTATAGATGAGCAAGAACCCCCACGTTTCTGAACTCTTATTGCCACGCATAATACTCGTTGTTCACCCACAAAGGCGCCTCATGGTCAGCACCACCACCCTCGTCGTACCAAAGCAGGCTGGCGATACTATCGTTCTTGCGCTCTACAATCTCATACTCCAGGCCACTCTGAGCCAGCATGTCTAGAACCAAGGGCGTCGGATCCCATAACTTGACGATATCTAATCCCCACTTCTTCGCTTCGGCCTGCGCTGTTTGCAGAACTGCTCTGAGGTACTTCGTTTGCTGGTCGTAGACATTAGAACCAGGGCGCTTTGCGGCATCTGAAGATAGCCTTGTTGCGGTCTCGTCGATCTCTATCACAAGCCGAAGTATGTATAACACGTTTTCTGGTGGATCTTTGTTGGGGTGATTGTAGTACCGGCGAGTCCAAACTGCCCAGATTTGACTGCTGGGCGGTCCGACGATAGCACCTTTCACGTTGGGTGTCTTATTGAAAAGGTGTCTGGTAGCAAACTCTTCTTTAGATATGTGCCAGAGCATGTGGTCCAGGTCTGGAAGGATTGTGAAGCGAGACCTTGAGTCTTGTGAGGGCATAGCCATACGAGACCGCACCATCCTTTCATCCCGCTTACACAGTGCTTCTAGTTCATCTTTTATGATTGGTGAAGCGAGCGAAGGCCACGACGTTGCATCAGGTTGAAGCTCGATCTGTGAATTAGTTGTGTTTGGTGGCCAACCCAGCTTCGTATAGAACTGCTTGCCGATATCAGAGTATAAAGTGCTCCCTACGCACTGTTGCCCATCCGCCTGCCACGTGTGTAACATTTTCGCCAACTCACGCATCATGCGTGCTGAGTACCCTCGGCCTCGATATGCCTTGGAGCAAAAGACACTAGCTATGCCGTGCACTATGTTCTCACTGACCGCACCGCTGGTATCGGCGGTGAGCGAGCGCTTGTAGAAGCTCTCGCAAGAGCATAGGATCTGACGTTCATCTGGGGCTTGATCCCGATGAACTAAGATCCACATTGTCATGCCTCCATTGCGGGCCAAAGACACGGTGGTGAGGAACTGCGACTCTTCCAAGAACAGCGTGGGTGTGAGCGAATCTTTCCATATGGCGGAGGTATTCGTCCAAATTGCCGTGGACTCATCAGCGGTAGGATGTCGCAGGACGAGGTAGGAACTATCGGCCGGCGATAGGTCTTCGTCAGCGGACTTCATCATGGTGGCGGCTTTCCAGTGCGCAGCACCAGTTTGGATTTGATAGTCTTGCCGGATATCGTTACTGCGGCATGTGTTCTGTTAGAAGCATGCTTGGGTGTCATGGGCATTGGATACTTCTGTCTGCACAACCGGGAGTGACGGCGTGATATTACTGAGATCAATATGGGAAGCACATGTAGACACAGCCTTCGAAGTCGACGGACATTCTTGGTATGGGATGACTGCCATGCAGATGTATTCGCCGGGGGAGGGGGTCGGAACGCGGAAGTAACGCGCTAGGTGGGGCGTGATGTCATCGTCATCTGGACAGTTGAAACCGCTTGCCGCATCTGCCACAGGCAAGGCCTTCTCCCTCACCCCTCTCCATCAGCACTTACACTAAACCTTCGCGTCCTCATGATGCACTTTGCACGCGCGTTACACAGAGACCGTCGCCCTCTATGGCACACTGTTACCCGAGAGCCTTGCGAACACCACACTAGCATACGACGAACCGGATAAGCGTGCATGAACGAATCGGTCCTTGCGACGAAGATCCATAGCTGCTGAGCAGAAACCGCAGCGTCTCGTGGCCCGCCAATACTGACACATGACATATAGCTCATTGCCCGTTCACTCGATAGCCTGCGCTCTTTCAACAACACCGATACGTTGCCTACCACCGGATCGCCCACGCGCCTTTCATCGCGATGCGCCGATATACACCTCGTCGGGTTCTCATCTAGATTTGGATCTACATATATATCTTGCGCTCCCTCGTCTGCGAGCGTACCTTGGCACCTTTCGAGTTGAGCTAGCACTGGACCATTGTTATAAAGTATAGCTTCGTCGATGAGAATGGGAACTAAATGTTGCATTTACAAAATATGCGTGCTCGGCATAGCAGCATCGCACGTCGGCCGGCACGCACAAAAAGTATCCATAAAATCTGCTGTGAACATTGAGCTCGTCAGACACGTCAAGACTCTAGTCAACGGGTACAGGACAGCGCCGTAGAACTGTCCGCGCCAACCATGAGACGAGCTGCAACCTCTGAGATTTAAAGCATGGACTCCATCTTGAGTCATGTCTGTCGCTCTTTGAAAGACTGGGCCCCGCTGCTCCAAGACGTGCTTGCTGAGAAGAACAAGGTTGGTACTTTGAGCTAGCAGAAGGCAGCACTACGGTGAGGAACCATGGAGTTTCTTTCCAATGTTCTATATTATCAAAGAGAGCTTTCATATCAGTGAAAGTGGCCTGTTTACGTTGGTTTTCGGCCCTTACTAACTTTCTCATATCGCCCGTCACATCCACGTGGTCACCGTGAAAGAAGACTATCAAGAGAGCAGCGCGAAAAGAACAAACTTCGAAGTGTCGAGCCCGATATCATGTTCAATCGCATCATGAGTATGATGAGGGTGTAAGCGATATCACGTCGCTTGGCTGATTTCTTTCCCGATTGGCGCCCGCCCAGGCTCCATCGGCGTTATCAAAGTCCACCAAAAAGGCGCCTCCAAGTGTAGTGCTGCCACTGCAACTAGAAAAATGCCCCGCACACGAAGATAAAAGTTCACAAGCTGCGTGGAATTAGGGGTGGTGTCTTATGTCCGATGCAGCACAATCGTCCGTGTCGTCAGCCTGGCCGGAGTTAATAGGTGGAAGAAGGAGAACGGGGCGTATCTAAAGGATCAATTACGCCCCAGCTCTGGAGTTATCTAGCACAAACACCTCAACTCAATCTCCAACACATGAACAAGATGTCTTCCTTGTCCGCCCCTAAGACAATCGCTGGGAAGCCTGTTGGCCCCATCGGCTATGGTCTGATGAGTAAGTGGCTAGGCAAAGGACATCGGTCCGCTACCACAATCGCTAAACATTGCCTGTATAGCCCTCACGCTGTTCGGCGACATTACTCACGATGAAGCAATCAAGCCAATGAGGACCGCTTTGGAAAATGGCGCCACCTTCTGGAACGCTGTACGAAACCCACGAGAGATCTCTCCATACAATATCTGCTGACATCCTCATTAGGGTACCTTCTACGGACCTCCAAATGCGAATTCTCTTCAGCTTCTCAAGTACTACTTTACCAAGTACCCGGAGGACGCATCTCGCGTTGTGCTCAGCATCAAAGGTGCCTATGATGGAGCTACGCAGTCACCAGCCGCTAGTCCGGAGCAGATTCGAGCCTCCGTTGACGAATGCCTCACCTTGCTCGACGGCATCAAGTCCATCGATCTCTTTGAGCCCGCACGCGTCGACCCTGACATTCCCATAGAGGAAAGTGTCAAAGCGCTGGTGGAACTGATTAAGGAGGGCAAGATTGGGTCCTATGGCCTCAGCGAGGTGAACGCTCAGACCATCCGTCGTGCTCATGCCGTATATCCTCCCGCCGCCGTCGAGATTGAGTTGAGTCTGTTTTCACAAGGGGCTTTGGAGAAGGGAGGCGTCGTCGACACTTGCCGCGAGCTCGGCATCCCAATCGTCGGCTATAGTCCCCTCGACCGCGGCTGGCTCACTGGGCAGTTCAAGACTCTTGATGATATCCCCAAGGACGACTTCCGCCGTTGGTATCCGCGCTTCCAGCCAGGAAACTTCGAGAAGAACGTGGAACTAGCAGAGGCTGTTGAGAATGTTGCCAAGAAGAAGGGGGCTACCAGCGCTCAGGTCGCTATCGCTTGGGTACAGCAGCAGGGTGTTCTGCCTATCCCTGGTTCCACCAAGATAGAGCGTGTCATGGAGAACACCAAGTACGTAGAGCTTACGCAGGCCGAGACTCAAGAGCTCGATAAAGCTCTTAGCAAGGCAACTGTCTCAGGCCATCGATACCCTGAGATGTTCCGTGCTCACTTGGACAAATAGAATGGCAGTGTGAGCATAGTAGTCCGTCGTAGTCTAGACAGAAATTGCTAAACGCCTCCTTGACGGACAGTGTATCGTTGCTAGACGGCTGACAATAGAAGAAAAGGCGTACCATTTGCATCACACGGCCACAATTAGTGAAGGGTGCAAGCAGCATCTGAATTTGGCGGCAGCTATTCTTTGCTCTTCAACCCCCCATACGTATACATTGTCAAATCTCGACGCAATCGGGTTCCCTTGAGTGGACAGGGAGGCAGTCGTGCCACCAAGACATCGTTTATCTTACTTATGTTGGCATAATATTTGCATGTAAGTAATCGTAGAAGAGTGATAACTCGTGTTCAGCGTGATTAGCTTGTAGGCTATTAGTCACGTGACTGCGGCGTAATCGCTATGCCGCCATCCTTCGACTGTGTCGTACGATCCTTTAAAGTGATTACGTAACCCTTGGGTGTCCTCTAGGCAGTCTAGATCGTAACACTCGCGTCCGCAGAATCCTTCAGCCAAGAAAGTATTAGGAAGAAAGCTTGACGCAGAGGTCTGTAGAGTAGTCTACTATGTTTCCTTGTGATAAGTGCTTATGAGTAGCCTGTTTTTGTGATGCGCGCAAAACAGGAAGGACGTATAGGAGCTCTCCCGTGTCACTCTAGATAAAAGCCGATTGTCTGGGTCTTTTCCTATCAGTAGCAGCACTCGTTCAAAATTCCAAGCATGCACCTACGCCTTGCAAAGCCCTCGGATGAACCGGTCATCGTCGACATCTGCGCACGTGCGTTCCTGGAAGAAGACCTCTTTGGTCGAGTAATGCATCCCTACCGAGCACAGTATCCTGACGACGTGCAAATCTTCTGGCACGGTTATGTGCGCAATAATTGGGCCAATCCACGAAACAAGATCATTGTTGCCGTCACGACCGCCGAGGGTGGTGAGCATGAGAAGATTATCGGCGCAGCAATCTGGCAACGGCAAGGCGACGACCCAAGCGCGCAAAAGATCATCACAGAATGGACTGATCCCGGTACATTTCCCGCCTTGCTTTCAACCCACAATCGCGCACTAGACCCCTCGAAGAAGACGATCCTAGCCGATTCCGCGCCTTACACTAAACACCACTGGGCCGGTTCGTGCGCAACCAATTGGTACCTTTCGCTGTGCTGCGTGGATCCAGATTTCGAGGGTCGCGGGGCTGGACGGCTGCTAGTGCGGTGGGGCTTAGATCATGCCGAGGAAGAGGGTGTTCGGGCGAGTGTAATGGCGAGTGAGGGCTCAGATGGATTTTATTTAAAGTGTGGGTTTGATGAGGTAGTGGGGAATGCACACGAAGGGGAAGGAAATCCATTAAAGAAGGAAGATGTGAAGGGCGGGAGCATCTTGTTTGCGTGGGTTAAGGATAGCGAGGCAAGGCAAGAGAGAGCTCTGTAGTCGTTGTGGTCATTGTACAAAAAAGTAGGCACTATCACTTCTGTTCACATCGCTCGATCTTTTGGCAATTGTATGCGTCTTTCACGATGTTCGCATAATCGACGGCCCTGCCGTATGACTTAACACAACTACTTAGGCAAGCGAAGTAGCCCTGGCCGATGCGGATCAACTCCCTTCTTTACAGGTTCACGCTTGACTTCAAACTGTACGTCCTTCCGAATAAAAAGCTCTTGAGTGCTGTGCTGACTTTTCCGGTCGGATTCTTGCGTACTCCTGCGCTCCAGCTCCCCGATCTCATCATCTGTGCCAAAACTGCGTTCAGGAATGGATGGCTTCCTATTGACCCTGACTGCGCCTTCGCTGGCGCCTCCTCGCAGTCGCGATGTACCGTTTTGACCACGAATAAGCCGGGACATTGGGTAGCTTTCATCTTGATCGGACTGCGCAGTTCTGTGATGTACACTCGACATGTGTCCATAAGCGTCAGGATCGGAAGAGTAACCAAAGCCTGCTTTCTGACCGCTGCCGGTATCAAAGCTCTGGATGAACGACTTCAGACAGGGTATCGTCGCGGCTATCAGCGAGAAGCAGAGCTGCGATTGCTGATAAATCAACGCTGTTGTACGCTCGACACCCGGGTTTTCGACGTGTAACGAGCTGTTCCAAGTTTTGTAGAATAGCCCAGCAAGCATAACAAGGGGCAGCCGTAGCGCAAAAAGCCCCAGGACCTGCAGCTTGAACACAATGTTCATTTGAAGACGGCGACACAGGTATGTGGGTATGAAGGCCAGCATTACGTCAGTTATTCCGTCAGTGATTACCACGACCAAATAGCGAGTTTCGATGCCACGGCAGATATCAGAGGGTTTCCTTGGAGATAAGCTCTCACTTGTGCAGCTAGCTGAGACCAGCACTGCAGATACAAGTGTCCACGTTACGGTGACCACGGTGCCCACATTACACACTGCCCAAGCGTGCTTCATGTCACGTATGAAGATGCGTCTTACCAACAATATCAAGGCAGTCTTTGAGAAGCCGAGGGATATGTAGATAAAGACTTGACTGCGGGAATAGGTCTGTCCATGTGTCAGAAAAGTTTGTCGCGCTGGTTGGAGTTGTATTACAGAGACCATCCATAAGTATTGCTCGTCGGTAAGGGACTCAAATGATTGTGCCAACCCAGCTGACAGAGAAGCAAGAAGTAGCGAGAACTGAACAATGTTGGCGATCTGTTGTTGTTAATACATCGATACGAGCAATGCCATGCTGGTGGCAACCGTACCTGCGCAATCAGCATCGCTGCGTCGTCCAGTCCCAGCATGCGCCATCTGATGAATATCCGTGTGAAAAATGTAAGGCTGGTATAAGTGAATGTGAGGAATGTGACAATATATAGGCTCCCACTGTGGTCATCAGACGTAATACGCGCCCAGCGATAGCCGTCTTGCATTATTGCGGACATGCTGGAGCTGTTGGGAGATATGTGTGACGGCAGGCTTTGACTGTTAGACGATAGCTTCGACCCTGGAGTTGGTAGCGTATGCTACAACCCTTGGGCTGTCGTCTCGTTGGAATCGCATCTGTGCTCCCTTGTGCAGAACGTTGTCCGTCTCTCATCTTGCGAGCTGCATGGGCTAGTACCTACGGGCCGGACAATGTGATGCAGCCGAAGCGGGTTTCCGCACGCGAGCCGTGTTGACAAGGCATCCAGCATCGATGGCGTGTCGCAGAGCACTCGGTGATTAGGTAAAATCGCACACCCCACGCTCAGCTATGTAAGGGGACGGCGTTCGGTTTTTCCTCATCACCGAGTGGAGGATGCGAAGGGGTCCAAGTTGCATCGGCTCGAATGCCGCTTACCCTGCCGGGCGGCGTGCTAGCCTCCCCCGGGGCTTTGGCCGGCCCGTCCCCTGTACCATCAACCTGTATCCACCCATCACGTCCTCTGAGTGGTTTCGTCTTGCAGCTGGCTTCTCAGATATTTCCCGTGCTATTGAGCCAGGTGCATTTCCGCCATCTTTCCCATCGTTCTTAGTGTCATGCAAGCAATTTCGGGTCTTCGCGATTGTCGTGTCGCTTGGTCGACGCTCCAACGCTCGCACTCATTCCTTTCAACTCTCCACGAGTGTCTAAATTCGCTCTTCAGTCTCCTGGTGGAGGCCTATTGTATCGCGATAATCATTTGGTTCCTTTCAACTCTCACACTCATTCCTGTCAACTTACACTCTTCATATTCGTTTTTCCATTATGTCAGACCTAAAGAATAAGGCTGCTGCTGTAGCCCAGCCTTTTGACAGTGAGTTACAACAGGATGGCATAGTTTCAGAAAAGAAAGGGACCGCTGGCGACCAAAAGGACATGTATCGTATGGGAAAGCAACAGGAGCTGCGACGAAACTTCCGTTTTGTGTCGATATTTGGATACAGCATGGTTTTGATGGCGACATGGGAAACCATACTGACGTGAGTACTCATGAGCATTTGGTTTGCGCTGTCTGACGTCCAGCAGAACTCTAATCATCCCATTAACGAATGGTGGCACCGGTGGCGCTATTGTCATGTTCCTCGTCACAACGGTGGGCATGGGCTTTGTCATCGTCTCCATGGCTGAGATGGCTTCAATGTGCGTGGCGGCCCGTTGCTGGAGTTCCTTCGAGACGAGACAATTGCTAACTAGAATGAAGGGCTCCTACTTCCGGAGGACAGTATCACTGGGTGTCTGAGTTTGCGCCGAAGAAACACCAGAAGTTCTTAAGTTATCTTGTGTTCGTTGCCCTGAGCACCTTCACGAGCCTCAATACTGATCACATAGTAGTGGCTGGCTGTGCGTGCTAGGTTGGCAGACCGGAATTGCATCCATCGCCTTCCTTGCTGGCGGTCAGGTCCAAGGACTTGTCATCCTCAACAACCCAAACTATGTCCCCGAACGATGGCACGGTACCCTCCTGGTTATTGCCGTAGCAACGTTCTCGATTCTTTTCAACACGCTGTTAGCTCGTAAGCTACCACTAGTCGAAGGCATTGTCCTAGTCCTGCACATCTTTGGATTTTTTGCCATCTTCATCACAATGTGGGTTCTGGGGCCGCGTAGTCCATCCAAAGAGGTTTTCGGTGGATTTCAAGACAACGCGGGATGGGGCAGCATAGGTCTGTCTGTGTTGGTGGGACAGCTATCGCCTATCTTCTCTCTCTTAGGTGCGGATGCTGCGACCCATATGTCTGAAGAACTGAAGGACGCCTCACACACACTTCCCCGCGCCATGATCTGGACAGCGGTAGTCAACAGCAGCCTAGGTTTCCTCATGCTGGTAACCTTCTGTTTCTGCCTCGGCGACGTGGAGAGCGCCATCTCATCGCCAACAGGGCAGCCCCACATTCAGATTATGTACAACGCTACGCAGTCCATCCCAGGGGCTACAGCTCTAGCATCGATTACGACTATCATGGCCGTGTTTGGATGCGTTAACAATGTGGCAACATGCTCGCGCCAGCTCTTCGCCTTTGCTCGCGACCATGGCGTCCCTTTCAGCGCCTTTCTGTCCCGAGTTCGACCAGGCTGGGACATCCCTCTCAACAGCGTTCTTGTGTCTTTTGGTATTGCCGTTGGACTCTCTCTCATCAACATTGGCAGCACCGTAGCGTTCAACTCTGTTGCGTCGCTAGGCACATGTGCTCTCCTCTCGTCCTACATCGTCAGCATCTCATGCATGTTCATCAAGAGGTGGAACAAAGAAGTTCTCCTTCCATGCAAATTCTCGCTCGGTCGCGCTGGTATCTGGGTCAATGGTGTGTCCGTTGTGTACTTATGCGTAGTGTTGGTGTTCGCCTTCTTCCCCACATTTCCACACCCAACACCTGACCTGATGAACTGGAATATTCTGATCTACGGCGTTGTTGTGGTATTCTCGCTGGTCTATTTCTTTCTCAAAGGGCGCAAGGTGTATGTTGGGCCTGTAGAGTATCTTAACAAAGATCTTTGAGCGGGGAGTTGAGATTGCGGGACTCAAGGGCAACAACAGAGCTTAACAAAAACTTACGAGTGTGTAGAGTTACCTTTGGCTTTCGAGGAGGCTTGGTTTAGCAATCATCATTAGGTTGTGGTTTGTAGAACGTAGCTAAAATCGAGTAGGATAACCAAACCAAACCAAGCCAGACTAGCACTGCTGCTGTATAATAGCTCGTCCCACCTCTTTCCCCACCTTCGACCTAGTTTCCTCCGTATCTCATCCAAGTCCGCATGGTCATCTGGTTGGGGGATACTATACATCCAACTCTCGCAAGCACAGTGAGCAAGAGTCATTACGAGACATGTTGTGTATCGCACTCGTCAGACGACTGATGAATCCATTTTTTTTGGAGAATCCATTGTACTGCAATCATGCCGTAGGGTGATGATGTATGCGTGAATGCTCATCTCGCGCTTTCCTTGTGATAGCGTCCCGGGCGACAAACGTCTCTACTCTTGTCTTTGTGCGCAACAATACCGCCAGTTCGGATAGTCTGGTTGCGACGCCAGACCACTCGCTAAATCTCGCGTTCACTTTCGGTATATCCTAACACTGTTCTTGCGCTATCCTAACAGTATTCTCATGCATACCCATTCACATATACTGCTACCTTACGGTCTAAGCAGCCAGTATCAGAGTCATCTTGCGGGGAGCGAGGGCTCGCAAACACAATGCGGGCCGCCGCAATTCCGCATAGCATCGTTACTAGAGCTGTCAAGACTCAATCACCCTGTTACGCACAAATTCCTTCCCGCTCTCGGTTCTGTCACCAAGCGTGCAGGCGCACAACACACACGGCAACGACAGCTCAAGCCTTCCCACGAGCAACAAGATACCATGGGGTTTCAGCGCAACATCAAGAGGATCAATATGGGTCCAGCGACGGGGAAAGAGAAGCGCGGTCGGGCAAGGCGAAAACCTCAAATGCCAGTTCGGAAGATACCCAGGGCTAGCTCTAAAACCGAGTCCAGTACCCGAGTAGGTGCCTCACGAGAGTTACCAATCACGCTCGATAGCGACGATGATTCGCGAGCAGGAAACCCTTCGCGGTAGGTTCGAATATGTGGCACCCACGACACACCTTGGGACCAACGCTGACATTAGTAGTCCGGGCCATCATCAATCTGATACCTCGCTCATCGATCCACTCGAGAACTCTCATACTCCCACAGGCTTTGTTCTGCGACGCTCATCACCAGCATTCACCAGCCGCACAACGCATCAGAAAACGGCCATTTCGAAAGGCACTACAAAGACACAGAGTTCAATCAGCAACTTCCTGTATCCAGGCGCGTCTTCAGATGCTTTCCAAAGCCCTCTTCGTCATGAGAAGGCAGGAGCGATTCGTAAGCCTGCCATGACCACGATGGCAGATGCCAGGACCTTGCGTCTTCCCACTCCTGTTATGCCTGATACGCCAACTACCCGAAGAACTCAGTCGGGGACCAAGCGTCCAAGGGAGAGCAAGACTGGGGATACATATATGAGTCTCATGGACATTGATGACTTCAGTATAAGAAGTAAAGTTGCTCAACTGATGGCTGTGGCACCCGCGCTTGCTGTCATTGATCTCTATCATCTCATTATCGATAGTGAAGGTGACTTACCGCGAGCCAGGAAACAAGCCATTAGAATGAGTGAGGCACCAGCAGTACAGTATCGACCTGGAGTTGACAAAGATGGTGATGAGATTATGGTCAAGATAGACCTGAATGATCCAGCATTCGAATGGGATGACGACGAGTCATGTCCTGGGTTCAATACTACTACAGCGGCTCGTACATCAAAGCCCGCCCTGAAAGCTACAAAGTCTAGAGGTCTGCAGACTTCTACTCGAGTAGCTAAAAGCACAAAGTCAAACAAGAAAACTCGCTCAAACGTAGGCGCCAAACGAACGAAGCCAGCTTTCACGAATCCTACGCATGCAAGAGAGACCACCAGCGACCGCGACTTTGTCGTTCCAGACAGTGCAGTCAACTACAATCTCAACTCGGATGTCTACAATGACTCCGATCACTCTATCAGCACTGATACGCATGATAGATGCGTGAATAGCGACACTGGAATACTAGATGGTGACGATCAACTAGATCTAGATATAGACATGCAGCCGCGTTTTACGTATAACGCAGAACTGTTGGGGCATGTAGGAAGAGGTGGAGATGTGTAAATGGGGGCACAGCTGGACTGTATTATGCGAATAGAGCGGATTTGATTTGAAAGCCGAGAGTATATTTGAAGAGCTGTGTTTTGGTCATGTTGCGATATCATGCTTTTTTCCACATGCTCCTTTCGGCACCTTCTCGTCCATTCCGTTACCTGTCAAACGTTCGCCGAGATTCGGCAGTCTCAAAGTTAAGAAAACAAAGATGTAAAACAGTCCTCGCGCAAATGATTATTGCGACAAGCGATCTCTCTCACTTTGGAGTAGCAACCTCTCATTCACCTCACTTTTCCAGTAAGACTGGCTTTGTTTGTCATCTCTCCCTTTTAATCATACTATCGCTACCTTGAAGTCTTACTACGCTAGACCGATCACTTTTCTTACTTCAACCTCTCGCCATGGCATTGCAATGCCCAGAATTCTCATATACCAAGCCAAGACGACTTCCTAAGAGAAGAAACAGGCCGTCACAGGCCGCGTTCCGCGCTGCAGAAGCTAATCTAAACTTCATCAATCGCGGAGCTGGAAACTTTCTTGTTCCTGCGATCGTAGAGCTCTTGAGCGACGAAGAGATAAGCCCTGAGGAGGAATACAGAATGGTACACCATGCTGCGCAGTAAGCTCGGTACGTGCTAAGTGGTATTCGTATTGACTCATCACATCACACAGGAAAGCAATGGGGATTGAAGATGATTCAACGATGAAAGATCATATTGAACATGGAAAAGCCAGGAAGGGCGAAGCTACATCAAAAATCTCCCCACGTCAACGACGAGTTGTCATAGACTCTGATGATGAGAATGACGGTAAGTTTCGATATACCATGTCTTAATTTCGTGATATTTTTCTCACTCATGTCAGCACCATCAGTTCGTTCCTCACCACCTAGTAAGAAGATCGGCAAAAGAAGGCGATCCGTGAGCCCGCCTGCTGGAAATACAAAGCAAAGCAGGGACAGTTTTCTGTCTAGCACCGACAGCAATGACGACCGTAAGATCAGGAAGTTAAAGAAACCACGGCAAGACTTGTACGCGGAACTCGACGATCTCGACATCGACATGGAAGGATGGGCTGCATCTGAACATGGGTCTAGGACATTAAGGCGGCGAAAGTAGATGCGCAGGATCCCAAGCGACATGTCGTTCAGAAGTAGTGGAAGATGGTCGAAAATCCTATCACCTACCGCTTGAGGAAGAAAAGCAAAACAGGGCCGGGAAGAATATAGTCATCTGATCATCATCGCATCTGATTGAATCCTGGACACATGGCCTCCTCGCTACACAATCATGAAATTCCTCCTTTAATACAGCGCATTCTTTCCGAACGCCTGTTCATGACCAACAAACCACCCTCTTTACTCAATAATGACACACTTTCACAACAATGACAGCGAGAACAATGAGGAAGACGATCCCAGCAATGATAATACCAATAGTAGCACCAGTCGATATACCGCCACCACCAGCTCCTGGAGCTTCGGATTTCATAACCAAATCAAGTGTTGAGGTAGGTTGAGCAGCGATATCTGCTGCGGAGATTCGGTGCAAAATGTCCTCGATAGCGTGTGAAGACACCGTTGTCGAGAAGGTCGTTGGGGTGTAGACTACTGGCAATGTGGCCGTTGGCGTAAGCAGAGAGAAGGGAGGAATGGAAGACGCGCAGTTGTAGTCGTGGGTGAGCGTGGGCGCAACGGCACTGGGTGTGTAGGGGTAGAATGGCGGCATATTGTTGTGATGCTGGTTTGTTGGATACAGGGATGATTGGAAGTCCGGCTTTGAGAGGACCTTATGATGCGTCGAGAGAGATAATAATGAAATGTGGAGAAGAAACTCCAAGAGTCTTTTGTAGAGTGAGCGGCGATGCGATGCAAAGACTTGTGAGACACATCGCATTCACAATAGTCGCTGTAAAGGCTCTAGAATCATCTTGTAAGTAAACAACGTGATATCCGTAAGGTCAGTGTGCACTACTCACTGCTGGTTTGCGTGAATTAAAGCCGGCATAGAACATCGTCCTTCACCTCGCCTGCATTCTTCGGGCCATGACATTGCATCCTCATAATGCTGGCTCATCTCGACCCTGTCTATCTTCTCATCGCTCTTTCTGGTGCGCGAATGTTTGCGCTGTGTACACTGGCTCCGATAAACTGTTGCATCTGCATATCCATCTCTTTCTTTGCCAGGTGCTGCTGCTCTCGTTCCGCCTGCAGTTGCTTCTTATTCTGGTATCGCTTTACAGTCTGCAAGTAGACTACCCATGCTATAAATGTAAGGAAAAACGGCGCAAAAATGCACATTGGAATAAACCATGGTAAGGGAATTGGACCGATCTTGCGGTCTTGTGCGTCGATGGGCTCGGCGCGGTGCTGGAATTTTATTGTTGGCATATTGTATTATCTAATGTAAAGAACGTGACAGAAGTATTATCCGGCTGAGAAGAAATACGTAGAAACGACTGTGGGCGAATTGTTGAATGAATGTGGATGAGGGAGCTGACAAAGGGTGGTTCACGATAGTTAAGCTGCGACCAGAACAAAGAAACCAAGAAAAAAGCAATATAAAGAGACGAACCTTGTTGGAAAGAACTAATGAAGGCGTTTGAAGTAACGAGTATTGGCATTAAAAGCAAAATTGCAGGACGGACGTGCGAAACTCAGAACCCCCGAGGTCCACCCGCTGAAAACGCGTCTCTGACAAGTGCTTATGTTTCATCTCCAACGACCACACCACATCTTCAGGTAGGACCCTCACAACCACCCAGAAGGACCACGACGCATTGCAGGCAGATTAAGAGGTGAGACATTGTTGCGTTCTCGCGTGCGGTTGTGATCATTTTGGCCATCGTCCGAACTCAATGGAGAGACTGGCTGACCACTCATGTAAGGGCGCGGGCCGGTTGCGGGCATCAGCAGCTGGCTTACAGGACGAGGTTTAGGTTGCAACCTCCATGTTGGAATGAAGCTGGGAAGCTTCGGAGGTACATGCGGGCCACTGTTACCGCCTTCGGAAATAGGGATCGACTGAAAGTTGTCAGCGCCGACGGCTTCATCTACACAGGCCCGAGTAGCATACACACATTTTTCAGAAGAACCGTCTTGCCAGTTCTGAGTGTGAGCAAGATCAACGGGATCCATGCCATAGCCCTCTGAGATTGGAGTGTCGTCAGGACGAGTGGTTGGAGGCGATCCGTCCCTGTAGCGACGACGACCGCGGGTGTACGGATAATCTCCCTTTTCCAGATCTTTGGGCCCGGAACTTCTGCGTAAGCAGTACTTGACTAACAAACACAACGCAAGAGCAATACTCAGAACGGTTATCAGAGCGCCGAGAA
Source organism: Alternaria dauci (assembly GCF_042100115.1). Classification (NCBI taxonomy): domain Eukaryota; kingdom Fungi; phylum Ascomycota; class Dothideomycetes; order Pleosporales; family Pleosporaceae; genus Alternaria; species Alternaria dauci. The sequence goes on from NC_091276.1 coordinate 818,947, forward strand.
TTGGCCCTGGGTTGCTCGCGAACCTGGAAACCTCCCGCTTTGTAGGAGCTGGCGGTAGCCCCGTAGGCATATCTGTCGCTAAAGATGTAAGATTGGACATTTCAAATGTTGTTCCACGGTCGAAAGCAAGTCCAGCGACTTCCGATAACGCAATTGGTGGTGTGCTGTAGTCCACGAATGACGGCACAGCATCAATCGGCGGTGCCACATTCGGGTTCAGAGGGTTGTCGAGGTGTGCGGTTGGGAGACAATGGGGACTGGCGTGTGAACCAACAGTGGACGTGGGAGTGCCAGAAGAAAAGAACGCACCGCCATCTAATGCCGTAGAAGTCAAGGTGGAGACGTCAGAAGAATAAAAGACAGCGGAACCTAGCGCAGTCGAGGTCACGACCGCAGAATTAATAGCAGATGTCAACACGTCTGATGAAAAGAATGTGGCCCCATCTGCTGCAGTGGAAGACGATGCAGGAACGGACGATGCATAAAAGGTACCAGAATCTGGTGCGGTTGAGGTCGGTGTGGCGGAGGAGACGTTGGAAGAGAAGAATGCGCCTCTGTCTGATGCCATTGACGTTGTTGTAGATGTTGTGGTAATGGCACCAGGCCAGATAAAGCCAAGCATTCTACCCTGTGAGGATTGTGTTCGCACGGATGTGTTTGAATGTCTCTAGTTTATGGTTGGTTGATCTTCCAGTGTCGTAGATCTGATGACTATCAAATTGCTGTCAATTTTGCAGTTGAATAGCTTCGCCCGGTCTGATACCAACTGGCGGCAGGGCTTGGGAGAGGAAATGTATAGAGGCTCATAATGAGTCGTAAGTCGGAGAGTGTTGTATATGGAGGATGGTCATCGTACAGCTACAGTGACAAATAGCAAGGTATTACTGTTCACAATGTCGATATGGATGACTCTAGGCTGCTTAAACTTTGTCCTGATAAGTTGTCCCCTTGCCTGCTTTTAACCTTAGGGTACTGCTCAAAAGCGAAGAATGCAACTTACAACTAGAGCAATCAAAGCGTTGTCTTCTATGATTGTACTCGACGCGGCGCTCGTTCAACCGTTCCCCAAAGCTCAAACCAATGATTATCGCGATACAGTAGAGCTCTGCCGAGACCGAAAAGCGAACTCTACATACTCGTTAAGCGCACATCTCGCGTTCTGGGCCTGTGTGGAACACTCGACGCTTCTAATTCCTTCTCTAAAAGAGCCGCTGTGCACAATCGCAACCCGTAATCATGCGACTCTTATACCTGACCTGTTATAGGTTTCCTGCAACCCCCTGGCAAGGTAACGTTTCGGAAGTCTCTGCGGACCTGATTAATCACGACCCTTGTTGCGATTGGCCCTGCTATAGTAAGGGTACGTAAGAGACCCACGTAAAGTTGTACAGTCATGTGGTATTGCGCAGCCTATCAATCTTGGCTTTCGAAAAGAATAATGGTTGGTATTTGAGGGCGAAAAGTGTGATCACCAGATACCTTACGAAGACTATGCTGAAACGCAAGCTTCTGCACTTTGCATACAATTACCAACGTTTCTTTCGCATCGAGGTAAGGTGCTGTAGTGAAGCCACGCGGTACCTCTTCTTAGGGAACCTGCGCTGGCTGCCGCTAGAAACTTGGCAAACGGAAGGTGCCGAATTGCACAGCAAAGCGGCCAAAGACAATGCCTTGTGAGGGAAGCCATAGATGGTATGCCTTACTTTACTTGTCTAGCTTCGAGGAGAATCGGGCCGTTACCGATGTAAGGTATCACTTGATGAATTTCGATTGCATCTACAGTACTTCAGCACCTTCAGCGTGCCCAACGTACTCCTCCATTATTCGCTTCAGAGACTGGTCAATTATGCCTTAAAATCGCATCGCTGTGTACGGCCATCGCGGCCTATTCAGTTCCCGAATCGTGTCAGCGCTTATTGCTTCCGACGCAAGCATTACTATCCTCTACCGTCCTGGTTCTGACACATCTAACCTCCCAGAGAGCGTCACAAGAATCGAGGTTGACGTACTTGATCAACATGCTTTAATAGCGGCATTGCAGGGAATCGACATAGTGATGTAAGCTACGGGATCCTCACATGTTTGCCTTCTAACAACGGTCACTAACTATAATCAGCTCTCTAGTAGGGGATGAAGGTGTCAGTAGGGAGTTTGGCTTTATTCAGGCGATTCCTGGAATTGACGCTAAGCTGTTTGTACCGTCCGACTTGGGTCTCCGCTACGGCAAAGACGGAATGGCTATTCCACTCATCAAGAAGAAGGAACAGGTTCAGGAGGCTGCTCGACAAGCTGGTATTCCACTGACAGTCATTCTTATTGCAAACTTCGCGGGGTTCACCCTTGGTTCTATGTAAGTTGGCCTCTTAGTTAGTTGCATCAATGCTCTCCTTGCTGACAATTTGGGACATTTAAGCGCAATGGGAATTGATGTTGAGGGAAATCGACTCCTCTACACTGGTAATGCTGTTTCTGAAAAAGCAAGCATGTGGTACGACCTAAACAATCTTCTCCAGCCAGTTAACATTAGAATACCAGCTGACTAGACTATGCACGTACAGTACAGTGGAGTACGTCGCTGCCGCGTATGTATCGATCTTCACCACAACTCCAATTGCCGAAATAAGCAACAGAGCGATTGACCTAGTCGAACTTGCTCCTACAGGCGCAGAGATTGCTGCAGCGCTCAAAGAAAAGCATGGAAAAGAGCCCAAGATCTTCCAGCAAAGCACTGAAAGGGTTATGAAAGAGTTCTCGGATCGCCTCAACTCGGATCTCTCCGCTCTTGCTCCTGCATGGTACTATCGCAAGCTATGGGGCACAGGCGAGTTGACCAGTTTGCTTGGTTCTGACATCTGGGATCTTCCCTGGTACAAAAAGGCCACGTTGAAAGATCTCATTGTTGATGGAAAAGTTGGGCAGTACCGGGATTTGTCTCGAGTCCTGCCGTATTTGGAGGAAGCAATGTTCTCGTAACCATGCCTGTCCTAAGCACTACTTTGAGTGGTCGTGATATCTTCGTAAGAAGTACGGATAACTTGAATCGATGCTACGCTCGTAAAAACATGTTTAGGAAGCATATATCAGGACCTACCACGCTCACATTTGTAATGCCGAGGTCTTGCTAGTACATAAGTAAACTCTACTACGGAACCTGCTCCGTAGTGGTTCGTCTCTAGTCTAGATTGGACAATGTACCTACTCGTGTATAGTTCCTGTGCATCCAGTATCCCCAATGCTCGCAATGTCTAACATGAGCGGGACGCGTAATGGCCTAAAGGGGTCGTCACAACTATTAGCAGATGTTATTATTGCTGTTGTGGTGAGTGGACTAGAAACTAAGTTGTCCTAGTTTGTCGCTCTTTGTGTCAGTTTAGTGTTCACTATCGTAGAGTGACTCCGACTATGAGCGCGGTCTTTTGCGACGCTCATCAACAGATGTTAATGATGAGCATGTCTTTACAGCCGTCGGACGTGTTCAGGAAACACCAGACAGGGCACAGAGGTAAGCCAGAATTTGCGGTCATTGTTGTCGTCGATGTAATCAACACCAGAGAGTGTTCAGATGGAACAAGTGTGCGTGGTTGTTCAAATGCACGAGACATCTAACTTATCATCGCGTTCATAAGCTCAGAGGCAGATTCTCCAAGTGGCTCAAAACGAGCTGAGGATAACAGAGGGTGTACTTGACACAAACAGGTAAGCACGGGTATAAGCGCATACTTTACTTGACGGACGCATGCAGGAGCTCTTGCTGTTGCAACGACGACGCGGGGCACAGCAATAGTCATACACTCAGCGTGCAGCCACTCAATCGTAGGCCTGCTCACCTCAGCTTTTCGGTCTTGTAGCTGTCCCTCCTTAGGCTCCTTGAGCTGCTGTTGATCGCATGCCTCCATCACCTTCCTTGGGGCCGAACTGCACCTCGACTGCAATGTCCGAAGAACCCGTGTCAATTCCGCAACGCAGCCCTACGGTGTGAGAATTTGGCCGCCAATCAACAAAGGGGACTAGCTCGTTCACGGTGCTGCCTTTCTGCGCATCGTTCCATAGTTTGATGGAACACTAGTGTCATTATGATTTTCTGATATTGACAATACACACCAACCAGCTACCAAGAATGACCACCCCCTCGTCTACACTGCAGACGCCACAGAGCTCCGTCTCGATCTTGTAGAATTCTCACTAACCCAGCCAGCCGCCCTCTCGAACCCGTTACTCCTCGTCCTGAAATCCACAACAGCCTGCATTGCCTCTTCCCTACTAGTCGCCACAAACGGCCCATACTGCACAATCGGCTGATCGAGCGGCAGCCCAGCAACCAAAATGAAATTCGCATCCTGCTTCGCATCCGCTGGGACGCCAATCTCCACACTATCGCCATCTTGCTCAAACACGACAGTGTTAAAAGCGCCGAACCTGCGCTCCAAGGCTCCACCATTAGTAACCACAACCTCGCCTTCGAGGACATAGCAAAACGCATTCCAGCTCGCAGGCAACGGCAACTGGAACCGGCCAGACTTCTGCACTGTAAAATGGAGATACCACATGGGCGTGTATGCGAGCTCCGGCACGCTCTGCGTGCCAAACGCCTGGCCACTAATTACCTTCACGCTTACTCTGCCGTTGTCCACCAACACGCGCGGTATTGCCTCGGCTTTTAGGTCTCGGTACCGCGGCTCGCAGTACTTGAGTGCCTCAGGTAGGTCCACCCACAGCTGTAGACCAATATTGCGCTTCCCTTGTTGGTCCTCACGGGGCACCTCCGAGTGCATGATCCCGCGGCCGGCGGTCATGAATTGCAGGTCGCCGGCATCGAGCGTGCCGCGGCTACCAGTGAAGTCTTCGTGGTCGACACCGCCTTGCAGGATGTATGTTATCGTTTCTTGGCCCTGCGCATCAGATGTTACCAAGGAGGCGAGTTGGGAATGGGGATTGGTTGGGGAATGTTTGGCCTACGTACCCGGTGAGGATGGTCCGGCGCAGCTGCATCTTCAGCCCCGCCAAAATTGCTGTCGAAATGGTCCAGCATGACGAACGGGGTGAGATTGGGTAAACGGGAATTTCCAATCGCGCGGCGCACTCGCATACCCACTCCTTCGTCCTGCTCAATGGCGATGAAGTGCTTGGCTATGCGGCGCGGTGAGTAAGTCGTGTAAGTTTCCGAGGGGATGACAGGAAGGCCCCGGAATTCTGGCATGGTTGTAGAATTTCTAGATGGGGATTGAGTACTTGAGTGCTGCGGTGAGAGAGAGGAGAATTTAGGGAGACGCTGGGATAGGCGGGAGAAGAATGGGGCCATGGAGTGTGAGTCGGAAGAAGATGGAGGAGATGAAGGAGGTCTGGTATATGAAGAGTTTCGATAGACCAAGAGCATGACACTATCGCTCAGCAAGCGGCCTACCCGATTAGAGTGTTCATGTTCAGTTAGAAAGCCTGCTCAGCGACATCTTGTTCCTGTCCAATCAAAGTATCAATAATCCGGCTTTTACCTACTCAGAACTCCGACCACAGATTGATCGACCCTAACCCTCTGACGTTCCTAGTGTCTGTGGCTATTATTCCTCGCGCAACCAGACGTTGTGAGTTATGGAGCTTACCAATCCAACTAAGCTAAAATCGACTAGTCCGGCGTCGGCAACTCGCCAACTCCCGTTCCGGGGCATCACGCAACGCGCTTATCAGATCAAGGCGGTCATTACTGTACGATAGGTGAGCTAGAGTAACTGCGTGAAAATCAACATCAACTTTCCAAGGTGGATTTGTTGACGTACGAAGGAGCTGGTGTTTTTTGAGTCCTTGCGCATTGACTGACGCCGTGCACTGAGTGCACGAACACGGCATTCGTGGAGTCGCTGCGTCACTTGTTTTCGATGGACTCATTCCGATATTGGAATTAGGAAGATAGTTGCTGCTTCCGTCGATGACCAGGGCTTACTGGAGATGGAGACATTGCTAGTTGTGGCTGTTGAGCGCCTCCGGGAGGCGCGTGCGGGTGGGCGACACTAATTGGTTACCTAACTATTCTACATGGGAACTCTCCACGGCTAGTAGTCCCTAGCGGACACTTTCCGCGCACCCCACCACAATGGCGATCCCTGTACTCAACGCGGAACAACGCAACTACAACGCACTCAATATGGCTGATCACGAGTTCCTTGTACGACTGCCATCTTTGATCTTGGTGCTGGCATTTTTTCGAGCCAGCGACAAGCTTGTTGGGCGTACAAGATACCTGAATCAACGCTGCGCGGCCGGCGCGCAGGCCAACAACGCCACGCGACAGTTCGTCAGCAACAACGGAGACTCACTCCAGATTAAAAGCAGTTTCTTGTTGACTGGACTGTAGATGAGGATCTTTGTGCTCACCCGCCATCTCTGCGTCACTAATTTCCTTCGTCGCAATCTACGCGTACACTCTATCGTCAACCGATTGATTGAAGCCTCGCGCGCTCAAGCAGCTACTCTTGAACTAATACGCAACTTTCTAGAGCTGTTTGAGCGTACTAGACTCACAGCACACAGACGCTGCATCTACTGGACGTAGTCTGCTTCAAGCCACTCACTATCTACTACCTATCAACCTAGGTAGAGCTCCTTTACAACAAACTAGATAGCTTACAGTACAAGCTGTTTCTAAAATAGAAGCGTTAGGAGCAACCAATCAAGCAACTAATCTTTCAAAAGCACTAGGAGTATCACGGCGGAGCGATAGTGTAGTTTCCTTGAGCTATCTAAGGGAAGGTTGCGTGTCCGCATAGCAGTTACTAAGCAGGAGAAGGAGTAAGAAGAGCTAAGAAAGGCAGAGACGAAGCATTTAGCAACTTCTAATAAGTTGTAAAATGAGAAGATTAAGGAAGAGAAGCGTTAAAAGCAGGCAAGTGAGAAGGCAGAGCGTGCAAAGGTCAAGGCACAGGAACGCCGAGCATTAGACGCGCGGAAGTATGCTAGACTGAGAGATCTCGCGACAATAAGTATTATACATATCTCTGTAGCCTTATGTTTGTAATAGGCTTCAAGACTCGGAGCGGGAGTTGGGTGACTTCGGGCGTTGGGTGCATATAGTATGCTTAACAATTCTCTGATGTGCGGTATTTCTCTTGATGAGAGCCTTCTTGCGCCTTGAACATATGGGTTTCGGAATGGTGATTGGGTCGTCGGTCATAGGTCATCGCCACAGTGTGCTTAACAATCACAAGGTAAGACAATACTATCTCTTAGCCAAGAGATGCTAAGATGTGTATAGCAGTTGCCGGCTGTTCCGCTACAAGCAAGGAAAGAGTAAGCCTCCGGCTCACATTTGGTAGTCCTGTAGTGTTACCATACTCTAGCTTCTAGTTTAGCAATGATCTGGTTCTACAGTAATCCAGACACGAACTAAAAAAGTGGCAAATTGTATTCTTAGGCGTGACTGAATAGCTATAAAGGAAGCGCTACCTCTTAATCTTTCCAGATATTCTGTCCATCAAGCCTACAATCCGCATCTCCTTCAACCTACAACTACTGCTATTGAACCATGAGGTAATTGCTTCTCTTTCTACCAAGGTCCATCTGTGGAAACTAAAGTGTACAGTCTGAAACTCTTCGAAAACGGTACCATCATCACTTGGGATGATGGGGTTCAAGACTTCAAGATCCTCCGCGGAGGATCCCTCCTCGTTGAAGGGAACCGAGTAAGCGCCATCTGGGAGAACAACACCCAGCCGCTCGATTGGGCGGCTGATGTTGAGCGAATCTCGATTGAAGGAAAGATTCTCTCGCCCGGTCTTATTGATTCTCACCGACATGGTTGGCAAGCCATCTTTCGTACCCTTGCACCCAATGCTCACCTGGGAGATTATCTGGAGCTCTATGGACCTTTTGGCGAGCCTATGAACCACCTCACTCCCGATGATCTCTACTGGAGTACTCTCGAGGGTTATTTTGAAAGCATTGACTCTGGCACTACTACCATTGTTGAGAACGCTCATCACAACTGGGATGAACAAAGCGCGCTAGCAGGGTGGAATGCTTCACTAGACAGCGGCGCCAGGGTTCACTGGGCTTACTCTATCGGAACGGGTCGAGACGCCAGCTACGATTTCAATACACAGATCGACTTATTTGAGAGGCTGCACGCCGAAGACCGCTGGCGCAATACTACTGCAGAGCTGGGCCTTAACTGGGAAGGATTCGGCACGAACGACACTGCCGCAATTGAGACGATTGTCAGTCTAGCCAAGAAGCTCAACGTTTCCGCCGTCCACGCCAACCATCTTGGTGACCCGATTTTTGGAAACAACAACAAACCGAGGCAACTCCTCGATGCTGGTATTCTGAACTCCGCTATCCCTGTGTTGATTACACACGGGACTTTCATCGACGACGAGGACATTGCACTCCTTCGGGAACATGACCAATATGTCATCATAACTCCGGAAAGCGAGATGCAGCATGGACACGGGCACACGCAGCAGCACACCTTCCTCGATCAGACTTCCCTGGGCGTCGACAACAACATCTTCTTTGGTACCTCGATGCAACAGCAAGGACGTCTCTGGCTACAGACAGTCCGAAAGACCATGTGGCAGGAAGCTCATGCTCTCGGCCGGGCCCGCAACACGACGGGCATGGAAGTCAGCCAGGCCTTCCATCTTATCACGCGATCCGGAGGACTTGCACTCAAGCGTCCAGACCTCGGCGTCATCAAGGTCGGCGCCATGGCTGACTTGACAGTCTGGAGCGGCGAGTCAGCGTCACTGCTAGGCTGGACCGACCCGATCGCTGCCATTGTTTTGCACAGCCAAGGTAGCGACGCCCAGCACGTCCTTGTTGACGGCGAGTGGCGGAAGTACGACGGAAAGCTTTTGAGCACCCGGAACGGTCAGACCTGGGAGACTGTCAAGAGAGAGTTCTTGATGCGTGCTAAGAGGGTACAAGCACTTTGGCCTACTCTTCCTCGTCCGTATCTCCCCGAGACCGAGAGGATGTTTGGATCGGGTGCGAACTTCATTTCTCTGCCCCAAGTCAATGTTACGAGAGAGCAATACCAGAAGCAGTTTTGATAGTCAGCTGGGCAGTTATGCAGCGAGCTGTTGCTCGGGTTAGCGCTGCATAGAAGGTAGAGGTAGAAGTTGATAGTAGTAGTCGCACTCGAGATGTCAAGATTGTACGTAACGTGCTCTACTATTGTATACTTAGTGTAGGTAGTATAAATTGAAAATTAGCTGTTTTCAGAGTACTATTTTTCCTAAACATAAGCAAGGTAGAATAAGAGGTATATAGGATAATACCTCGACTATGTTTTCAAGGCCTGTAGGGTTACGTAAGCCTCCTCTTTAGTGTTAGGAGCTGGTGCTAGTGCCACTCTGCTCTCTTACCCCATTGTCGTATTTGCGCTGGATTGGCGTGGTAGGAAGGGCGCTTCAGCGGAGCTGACGATGAATGAGGAGGAGATGCAGACGAGGGTACCGAGACCGAAGCCCGCTGTGCTGCATTAAGAGGCGGGTGCAACGAGCGGTTGTGTTGGTCTATTGTATCCTGGTCTTGGCGAGTGATCAAGTGCATGACGGAAGGGACCGGTTGGACGCACACAGACATCCCGCGGCCGGTGGAGCTCTGTTTTTCTGTATCCGAGCTTTGCGCAACCCTCCCGCCGCCGACGCTCCCACCCTGCCGACTTCGACAGCAAAAGTGTGTAGCTTCAATTGGACTGTAGCCACACTGCGAAACCCTCACCATGTTGGCTGCTCGTTCCTTCGCCGCCCCCGCGCGCCAATGCCTGCGCCAGGCCAACCGCGCACGATGGGCGCCCGCGCTTTCCCAGGTGAGCGAGCTTCTGGCGGGACAGGCGACGAGTCTTGCGCGACCGGGCACAGAATCATATTGACGACGGCACAGGTCTCCGCCCGCACATACGCCTCCGAGGTGGCCAAGTTCCACGGCACAAAGGGCAGCGACGGCAAGTACTCGGTCACGCTCATCGAAGGTGACGGTATCGGGCCCGAGATTGCGCAGTCGGTCAAGGACATCTACTCGGCCGCCAACGTGCCCATCAAGTGGGAGTCGGTCGACGTCACCCCGCGCCTGAACGAGGACGGCAAGACGGTCATCCCCGACGAGTCGATTGCCAGCGTCAAGAAGAACTTGGTCGCCCTCAAGGGCCCCCTCGCGACGCCCATTGGCAAGGGCCACGTCTCGCTCAACCTCACCCTGCGCCGCACCTTCAACCTCTTCGCCAACGTCCGTCCCTGCAGGTCCATCGCCGGCTACAAGACGCCCTACGACAACGTCGATACCGTCCTGATCCGTGAGAACACCGAGGGAGAGTACTCTGGCATTGAGCACATTGTCGTCGACGGCGTCGTGCAGAGCATCAAGCTCATCACCCGCGAGGCCTCGGAGCGCGTCCTGCGCTACGCCTTCCAGCACGCCCGCGACATTGGCAGAAAAAAGGTCCGCGCTGTGCACAAGGCCACCATCATGAAGATGTCCGACGGTCTCTTCCTCAGCACCGCTCGCGAGATTTCAAACGAGTTCCCCGACATTGAGTTTGACGCCGAGCTGCTCGACAACACGTGCTTGAAGATGGTCACCGACCCCGTCCCCTACAACGACAAGGTCCTCGTCATGCCCAACTTGTACGGAGACATTCTCTCCGACATGTGCGCTGGTCTCATCGGTGGTCTCGGTCTCACTCCCTCCGGCAACATTGGTGACAACTGCTCCATCTTCGAGGCCGTCCACGGTTCCGCGCCCGACATTGCTGGCAAGCAGCTCGCCAACCCCACCGCGCTTCTTCTCAGCTCCATCATGATGCTGCGACACATGGGCCTCACCCAGGAGGCCAGCAACATTGAGCAGGCCATCTTCAAGGTTCTCGCCGAGGGCAAGGTCAGTCGTCTCTCTTGTGGTGAAATGAGTACACATGCTAATCCTTCTGCAGACCATCACCGGTGACCTTGGTGGCAAGGCCAAGACCTTCGAGTACGCCGACGCTGTCATCAAGGCCCTGAAGTAGACCAGGTTATGGATTTGACGAGCATTGAAACGACCGAATGGTAGCGATTGCATACTGTGGATATGTACTAGTCCTTGTACTATAGCCGCCATTTAGCTAGATATACGCCGATACCTCTTGAACTTTGCACGTTATCATCAACACGTCAACTTGTGCCAGTGTCTGTGTCTGTGTCTGTGTGCCTTGCGATAGCATCTTCTAGTCTAAAAATTATACACAGCCATGGAACACCTAGATAAATAACATGGATGAGAAAATTATAGCTCTCTCCAGAAACATGGCAGGCACGTTGCATGTGCGTCCACAGACGCAACGCGAGCAAGTATTGCCGAGCAACTTCGCTTTGCCTTGAACATGGCCCCGTCGCAACGCCAATCTTCCCAATGCCACCCAAACCCCCCATCCGCCTCCCCACGAAACTTGCTGCTGCGCCAAAACAGCATGTGAAGCCCTCCCTACCGGTCAGACCGGCAAACCCAGTTCCGCGAGCCCCGCCGCGATCCCAATCCACCCCAGCATCACCGTCGAGCCCCGTCGCTCGTCCACCACCGCCGCCACAATGGCATGAGACCAGCCGTGCCCACACCGCCCGACGCTACATGAAATGGGGCACAAACGGCGTCGTGGTAGTCTGCGCCCTGCTCCTCTTCCGCGACCACTTTATCGAAATACAGCACGTCCGCGGCTCGTCCATGGCACCCACACTCAGTCCGGATGCGCACGAGACTGGCCGCGAAGACTACGTCATCGTGCGAGCATATCATGCTACAAGTAGCAGGAGCACGCCAGGAACAAGTGAGTCTTGGGGCTTAAACCGCGGCGACGTTGTGACGTTTTGGAAACCGCATAAACCGGGTGAGATGGGGATTAAACGCGTTGTCGCCTTGGAAGGGGATACGGTTTATCCTGCACGGGGGTATGCGCTTGATCCGGAGTCGTATGAAGCGAGGTTAAAGGGCGTGCCAGACGGGCTGGTGGATCATGATGAGGACAGTGTAGCGGCGAGAGACGGTCCGGAAGTGGGAAAGGTGGTTGTGCCATATGGCCATGTGTGGATTGAAGGGGATAACTGGAGGAAGAGCTTGGATAGCAACGACTTTGGGCCGATTAGCATGGGCTTGATTCAAGGCAAGGCGATAAAGGTTTGGAGGAACTGGTGGGGGTTGAGGGACGTGGGCGATGAGAGGGATAAGCGGGACAAGGCGATGAGAAGTAGGGTTGTCGAGGGACGGCCTGAGGTGCCTGCGACGTTTTTGGATTAAGAACCAATATACTCTGTGCAGCATCTGAAGATCTGGCGCTCAAGTGTTTTCATCTGTGTTGGTGGTGGGTATGTACACATATCTTATTCCGCCCAATCCTTCATGCTGACACCACTCAGCCGCTCTTGAAGAGTGTCTCAATCTCCGCACACACGGCATCTGTGACGCCCTTGGTGTTCTCACTCCCACCAAGATCTTTCGTCTTGACTCCTCTTGCGGTTACATTCTCAACCGCCTTCATAAGCCCATCCGCTGCCTTGTCCTCACCCACCCACCGCACCATCTCGGCAGCGCTCCAAAAAGCGCCTACTGGGTTCGCAATGCCCTTGCCGGCAATATCTGGCGCAGAGCCATGAATGGGTTCAAACATGCTCGGGTTCTTTCTTGTAGGGTCGAGGTTAGACGATGGCGCGATACCAATCGACCCACTCAGCGCGGCAGCAAGATCAGACAGGATATCTGCATGTAAGTTGGTAGCAACGATGGTGTCCAGAGTAGAGGGATGTAGCGTCATGCGCACAGTCATGGCATCCACGAGCATCTTGTCAATCTCAACATCTCGATAGTCCTTTGCGACCTCGTAGAAGACCTTATCCCAGAGAACCATGCCGTGTCTCTGTGCATTGCTCTTGGTCACCATGGTCAACTTCTTGCGTGGCCGCGAGCGTGCCGTCTCAAACGCATATCGCATGACACGCTCGATGCCGACGCGTGTGAAGATGCTCACTTCGGTGGCAACGGTGTGCGGGCTGTCCTCATGGGAGGTGCCGCCTTGGCCAGAGTACTCGCCCTCGCTGTTTTCGCGGATAATGATCCAGTCAAGGTCTTCGGTCTTGCAATTGGACAAAGGAGATGTGGTTCCGGGGAGGATGCGTGTAGGCCTTACATTGACGTATTGGTTTAGGGATTTGCGAATCGGCAAGATGAGTGACCAGAGAGAGATGTGGTCGGGAACATTGGGCCAGCCCACTGCGCCAAAGTAAATGGCATCATAGGCTTTCAACTGCTCTAATCCGTCCGGCGGCATATACCATCCTCGCTCAAGATAGTTTTTGCTGCTCCAGTCGAACGTGGTAAAGTCAAACTCAAAGCCGCCAATGGTCTTGGCGAGAACGTTGAGGACCTGGACGGCGGCTTCTGTTATGTCGACTCCGATTCCGTCGCCTGGAATGCAGGCTATGCGGTGTATATTTGCTACCGAGTGGATGTGTGATGGCATCTTAGTGGTTGTCGTTGCTCGTAGGTTTCGGGGATAGCCAGGGGCAAGGGTCAGAAGGTCCGACCAACGTTATCGTGGGTCCGATTGATGGTTCTTCAGGAGCAAGACGACTGTCGCAAGCTCGATGGTCTTATACCACAAGCAGGTCGTGGCCAGCGGACATTCTTTCTCCGCGCAGGACATGGTATGTGCGGGCCTAAGTCTACGTTCCGACGTCGCTCCCAAGACATTGTCCAAGTGCAACGAGCTGAGGTGGCGGCCTGCATGTTCCCCTCGTCGAGACCCTGAGCGTCGCCGCCTTCCCCGCGCTAGCTTACTGCAGCCGCATGCCCCACCAGAGCCACGCGTGTTGAACGCACCAGAGCTCTCACCGCTTGGGCCGAGACGACGCTCCTCTAATACAAACGTCTTCCGCCTCTCTCACACATTTTCAGACCTCAATTGCTTTTTTCACGCCACTACACATTCTACATAGTCCACCATGGCCGCTGCATACCCCCCTGGCGGAACCTTCTTCCAAACCCTCAACAAGAGCTTCGCAGACGTCCCTGTCGACGAGTCCAAGGACAATGCCATCTCGACGACCGAGTTCCTCGAGGCTGCTGAGAGCACCACGACTCTCTTCGATGTCTTGGGCTCTGTCGCTTTCAAGCCCGTCAAGGGTGACATGAGCGGCAACATCAAGGTACGTCGAGGCTGCGAGCTTCAAGTGATGCCGCAGCGACTGTGATGCTAACACGGCACAGAAAATCCGCGACAGGCAGCTTGCTGCACCAGCCCAGTCAGAGACGCTCCAAGAGCTGTGCCTGAACGAGCTCAAGGAGAAGAAGCACACTGCCACCGAAGGTCTCCTGTGGCTGACCCGGTAAGTCATCCTCCTCGCTCTCCAACATCACGCCACTAACAAGCGCGTCACAGTGGCCTCGACTTCACTGCTCAGGGCCTCCGTCACAACATCTCCAACCCTTCCAAGGAGCTCGCCGACTCCTTCCGCGATGCCTACGGCAACACCCTCAAGCCCCACCACTCCTTCATGGTCAAGCCCGTCTTCAGCGCTGCCATGAGCGCTACACCCTACCGCAAGGACTTCTACAGCAAGCTTGGCGAGGATGAAAGCAAGGTCCAGACTGAGCTGGAGCAGTGGCTCGCCGCGTTGGAGAAGCTCCTCGCTATCTTGAACACGTTTTTGGCAAAGAAGGAGGCCAAGTGGTAGAGCAAACCAAGGCAGCTACTAGCATGCCGTACTACATGAATGATGAGCATGAGCAGCTACAATATGCTGTATGATACAACCTCTGCTTCCTTTAGCCGTGATGCCCCCCTACTTCTTCCTTTCAAACACAAAAAGTGCCTCGTCTTTGCCCGCAAAACTCGGCAACGGCATCCTCAGTGTCAATTCAAACGCCTTGAGGTTCTTCTCCACCCACTCATCCACAATCACATCCTGAAACCCAGTGAACCCGTTCCCATTCTGCGTTCCCGCAACGACTATCCTGTCACCCTGGAAAGCTTTGAGCAACGGACCCGTGAAACCACCTGTCGCTTGCGGATAGACGAGTAACAACACACAACCTTTGCCACCATCGTTCTTCTTCAGATACTCCTTGCCATCTGTGATGATGGTGTCTTTGATCCACGAGACACGGTACTCGCTGATCTGGTTATCGATGGCGCGTACATCGAGTGGCTTCGAGGCCCCAATGTGAGCGATTGGGAAGTTGCGTAACATGTATGTCCAATACCCGTTTCCACTGCCAATGTCCAAGATCGGGAGCACATCTTCTTTGGCTGGTTTGGCTGGCTGAGCGAGCTTGGCTAGGACATGCAGGGCAGCGTACGAGGGCACCACGCACCCAAAGTGATGGTAAAAGATTGGCAGAATGTGATGAGATATCCGGGTGTATGTAGTCGACGGTAGAGGACCAGCCCACTCTAATTCCTCACACGAGTACTTCCAGAGATCCAGATAAGGGTTCTTGTGCTGTCGAGCTGGTTTCTTGGGATCTCTTTTCGAAGGGATTAGGTTGGTGGACTTGTTGAAAAAGCGGTCGCTGAGGTGGTTTCCTATGCTTTTCCGGAGCGTGTCGGCTTTTGCTGATTTGGCAAAGTTATTTAGCGCTGTGGGGAGGTTGTTTTGAGCGGAGAAGAGGGAGGTGTAGGCTTGGATTTCTTCTGGGGAGGGATGGGGCGGTTCGATGGGCTTTCCATCATTGTCATGATACCATCCATGCAGCCCTTGACTTCTCTTTGCGTCGATCGCTCTTTGTGTCAAATGCAGTGTGGTCTCTGCTTGTGCCCGATAGACATATTTGTCTGTAGGTGGGATGCCAAACGACTCCCCTATGCATTGCGCTAGGACTTTTCCACTGCAAGATGGAGAGTACTTTTCTTCGGACCAATCCTCGAAGAACGCATCTGGGTCAAAGTTCTGCAACGCCATGATGGTAGCGCCGGCTCGGGATCAACGACGTTCGCACTTGCCCAAGCACAAAAACGAGTAAAATTAGTATCCTGCTACATTAGCTCCTTCTCGTACCTGCACGCCGACTCCAGAAGCAGTGAATAAGCAATATGCAAATCGCAATGACCTGCAGCAAGTGCACTCTGACCGGACATGTTCCGCGGCGCCTTTTCGGTAAGCGTCCAATGAGGTCTAGCTGATGAAGAATCGGGGCGATTTCGTCATCCATCAATAATCAGCTTAGCGTCTTCGCCCTTCCCCACAACTCATCTGCTAGCAGCATTACATCGCCTTAGTCACTCATTGCAAATGCTATGCGCGATGCAAATGGAGCTTCGCCATGATGCGCATCATGCGCAAACTGATCCTTCACTTACTGACAGATATAAAGAGCTCCAGACACATCCAGTGCCAAAAAATCCTTTTTCCTGATGTCAGACACAACAATTGAACATCGCTCTACCACAGCACATACATCTTACTCAACCACTACCAAAGCACTTACTGTAATTGTCGGGCTCTTCGCAATCACCCTGGCGTTCTCAAGCACTCTTCGTAGCATCTTCTTTCTTGTTGCTGCGAAATCTACCACACGCGCAATGTCGACCGCGACTTCGATGAACATCACCAAGCGCCCCTGGTCGCAACGCGGACATGCCGATCACGATTGGCTGTACACATACCACACGTTCTCCTTCGCATCGTACTACGATCCCAGACATGAGAGCTTCGGTCCGCTCAGAGTGATCAACGAGGACAGGGTGAAAGCGGGCACTGGTTTCGGTTCGTACATAGCGCCTCTCCTACTGGTTCACATCCACGATCATTACTGACAAATAAACCAGGAACCCACAGTCACGCCGAATTCCTCATCTTCAGCTACATTGTCAACGGCGTCCTCGAACACAAAGACAGCATGGGAAACCTCGAGAACCTGAAGCGTGGCGAAGTCCAGTTCACCTCCGCCGGCACAGGCATCCGCCATTCCGAATACAACCGTAACCGCGACTCCGAAGTCCACTTCCTCCAAATATGGGCTAAGCCGAACAAGAGAGGTCTGAAGCCACACTACGAGACGAAGAAGTTCACCGACGAGGAGAAGACTGACAAACTGGTCCGGATAATGGAATACACCGATCGCCTAGACCAGAGCAAGGGCGCCATCGGGCTACAGGCCGACCTCAGCATGGACGCGTCGATTCTCTCGCCGGGCAAGAAGGTCGTACACGAGGTCGTCGCTGAGGGGCCGAGGAAGCTCTACGCACATGTCGTCATGGGCGGGCGGTCGCAGCCCAAGCAGGGTGGAGCACAGATCAAGATTGGAGATACAGTGTTGGGAGAAGGCGATGGCGCGTACATCAACGGAGTCCAAGGGCCAAACAAGGTTGAGATTGAGAGTGTGGGCGACAAGCCCGCAGAGTTCATTTTCTTCGACATGGGACCTGAGGATGTGTAGATAGGCAGATGGTTTAGTCCTTATGGCTAACTTTTTCATGGCATAGTAATTATAAATACGACGCAATTTACTACTTAGTGTCTCATGCTGTCCATCCGAAATATTCTTCATCAGTCATGGGTGGAGGATGTCCAAATATCTTGATCCTCAACTTCTCCTGACAGCCACCCAGCACCCGATTATTTCGCCAACCGAATAGGTCTGATCCAATCGATGTCGCTAACGGGACAGTAGGTACTTTGGCGACGCTGCAGGTGACTATAACCATGTACAACCCGAGCTTTAGGCTGCGCTGAGGTTTAATTGTCATGACTTTTCGACGCAGACAGTAAAATCTGCTTGGGCGATGATGGTGCGAGAGGATTACTACAAATGGAGTTCTCGATGATGGAGCTGATCGGAGTACATAGTGTACACCCGATTGTTTAATGCCTCGTGTTACCTTGCAAGCAATACTCAAGCGTTGCTCACACTTACAAGTCAGGTACAATCTGTCCGTCGACCATCTCGTTTCCAGGCAAACGCTGGAACCCACTTCCACAGCGCACGATGCGAACACAGCCGCTTGCTGGCCTTCCGTCTTCAGCTGGCCGCCAGCATGCAACAAACAGATTCACCAATCAAGCCTAGTGCACCAGACATCTAGGACCAGTACCAACGAGATCGCTTTCCCCATCGTTGTAATGGGCTACTGATACATTTTGACACAAGCTCTGGCGACGCCATGTTTCTTCTACTGGGAGGTCTGTACTACATCCGTAAATATCGCATGTGGTTGAGATTATAGATTATGCCTGCCCTGCTTGGCAGTAAGGTACGTGAATGCCGGTTGCTTCCAACGTCGACTTGACTTGCGCAAAGCTAATACGATAAGATTGTCAACTACTACATATGCCATGTACAGCTTACTATCCCTTTCATATGCACGGAGCAGGCTGCTGTTCGCGATTCCAGCAGAAGCAATCTAAGCGCACGCCCAATAGCCTTACGGTTTCCTCGCCCACACTTGGTTCACTATATCTTGCTTCTTTGCGCGTCCGGCCGCTCCGTAAGAGGGGGTTCCAAACTCGGACTCTGAGTCGCTGTGGAAGTCTTTGAGATCTCTCAACCGGCCTGCAGCACTTGTGCCGCTCCATGGACGCAGAGCACGAGAGTGAGGATGATATTCGGAACTGAAGGGTGAGTCGCTGTTGTCGGTTTGGACACTATAAATAGAGCTCGCAGGATATGCAGGTCCAGGTACCGTAAGAACTTTCGGTTCGGGACGGGTTGAAGGCCCAGCACCCGCTTGAGCGGTTTCAGACTGACTGCTAATAGCTCTGGTTTGCAGATCGTGCTCTTCGTCTCTCTTGTGAGACATGTGGAGGTGCACGAATACCCGGAGAGTTACTATGATTTGGACGATCAGGACGACGAGTGTGACTAGGCAGATGACCGCTATGCTTTCGATCTCCATTTCGTAACCGTTGCAAGCTCAGACTTAGACTTACTGATGGGATTGTAGCATATATTGCAAGGAGTATCACTGTGGACATACGTACAGGTTACGCGCTGCTATGATGGTGTTGACAGCGGATTAGCAAACGCAAAACGAGACGTTGAGAAGGGAAATCATTTCAGATTGACAGGACAATTTGCGACAAGACTCAATGTCCAGCTCACAAGAGTACTCGCGATGGCGGGTGAGATAATCGTCACTCATCCGCTCTCCTCCCGAACCTCTTAGTCCGCACCGCTATCACCTATGCACCATTATATCGATCTTATCCTCACACCGTATCAATTCCACCCTCGTTCTTCTCCTTCTACGCGTAATACTTCACTCCAGGATGCACATTTTCCGCCGTCTGCGATGGTCTTGGTTTCGTGGTCCTAAAATCGTAATATAAGCCTGACTGGGGATCTGTTCTCTTGGGCCCACCATGGTAGTTGCGCATTCTGATTTTCAGGCGTCGAAGCCACTCCTTGAAAAGTATCCATCGCAAGATCAGTGGTACCGGTTCGTTTGCCATGGTCGACAGTATCTCTTTTGCTATTAAGCTTGACAGTGTGGATCCGGCTTTCGAAAGCGGCACAGAAGGTGGAAAGTAGAGAGACGTACAAAAGCTAGGGCAAGTGTGAGAAAATTTGAAATATGTGAAAGCAGTAGTGAAGTCAGTGGTAACTGTCATGGGCTGTGATGGACAATAACGTACGTATGTGAACCTTTACGCAACTTGATTTGTTGTTCAGTCCTATCTTGAAGCACAATCACGGTCAACAGAAAAAGACAGAGATCGTTACGGACAAGCATGACATTCCACGTGTGCAAGTAGCTTGTACAAATTTACTATCCGCTACAACTACTCTGCACTAGACACGCAATCTTTCCCTATACTCACGATTACGACTCGGAGCTTGCTTGTCAGGTTAGTAGAAGCGATCGCTTTGTCGTAAGAATACTCCAGTACTATCTAGGTTCTCGCTGTTGCAGTACAGATGTTCTCAGATACGGAGTGGTATGGGCTTCTTGACGGAGATGAAGACGAGGTAGAATATGAGCGGGGTGGCGAGGCAGAGACCAAACAGCATAAAGATCTCGTAGGACTGATCCATCGCAAGCGTGAAGGTAGGTGCAGGTGAACTTGGCAGAACACTGCTTAGGCACTGGGGTTTTGGTACGATATCTGGATTGTTACGAAGAGAATAGAAGACTTGGGGATATCGTAGAGAGGCGACTGAATATGCCTTTGCATCCAGATCATCTCCTCATTCATGCCATCACGCTCAAAGCCAGCATGTCTTCCTCTCCTTATTCCCTAAATTCTATCGCACCACCCTTCACATCGTCACATCCTTTCCGCGGTCTTTCCCCTTTCCGGGCCAGTGATCGGCAACCACGTAACTATATTTCCCCTTCTTCTTAACCTCAACATATTGATCACACAACTCTCCTTGCTCAGCATCATATCGTGGCAGTACGGAGACTTCGCTACTTCTTCTCCTTAAGGTTCGTGCTGGCCTGCGTATCCCCACATCATTACCACCTAGCTGTAGTCTCGCTGCCTGTCGGACTGACACAGCGAGTTCGTGCTCTTGATTTCCCTCATACTGTCGCATCATTATCTTTCTTATCACTTTGTAGATGATGCGGATCAGGATAAGACTGGCGATTATGATCACCATCGCCCACAGAGCGGTAGCTTTTTTCCAGGTCAAGTCTTCGGCTGGGGCTGAGTAAGTATTACTTTCGGATGGCATAGCTTCGAATGGCTGGTAGGCAGGATGACTAGGATGACGATTGACGCAGAGGAAACAACAGAAGCTAAGTAGAATGCTCAGTGAACTGCAATTTGTTTGAAGATACCAGCGCCGCAGCAAGCTACATCGCTGGCAAAATGCCGTGCTGGCAAACGCACAAACGCGCGATGACCATCACCGCCAACATCTCGTATGTCACGATGCCTAGGCAAACCCAGCGGCACGGAACTTTGCTTTAGATTCACAGAAACCTAGCCAGGCTTCGCATCCATGAATTCAGACTAGTAGTCTTTCCTGATAGCATTCGGTTGATCTTCATCGTGATGATCATTCGCATTCGGTCCTTGGGGCTTATCATCCCACACGTCCGGATCTGCAAATGGATCCGGGAAATCCATCTGGAATAGAACACCATTTAGGAAGACCGAAAGAGCCCAAAATCCTACGATCAGCCACACAGTATTTTCCTGCATCTTGTTTGTGCAAAGTGACAAGCATAAAATGAGAGAACAGAGATGTAATGAGAAGAGTCGAGAGATATGCTACAAAAGGTCTCAAGCTAGGAAGCAATTTCTGAACGTTGTATATAGTAGAGGAGTGGAGACATATGTTTGTGATCGTATGCGATGTGCTGGAGAAATGTTGGTAAAGCAACCATGTTTTTGTCGTCGCTCCAGCCAATTCATCACTGTGCTGTAAGGCGAAACCTGAGCGAACGGCTTCCGGTACGTGATTGAATACCTTCATGTTTAGCAATATGCTCTTTAAGCAGTTCCCCCTTCCTGCTCCTGTTTTCTTCACTCTCTGTTCTGGGGGAACGATATTCGCAATGCTGTCCCCATTCGTCCAACAATCTAGGCATCTCAAAAATCACCAACGTCTAAGAGTGGCAGCAGACTCTCAAGTGCCAACAGAAGTGTCCATGAGCAAACACCTTAGCGCCATGCTACGTTACAGTGGCTATCAATAACATCGAGCTCATTTCGACCAATGTGACTTTGTTCTGATTGTAGAAATACAAAATTGGGGAATCCGTGCTTAGGTCAACACAAAAACCAATGTCCCTAGGAATGACATAATAATACAGGTCGTTCCTGACCATTGTGTTCTATCAAGTCGAAATGCCAGAAGACTGGCGTGTCGCAATAGGCATATCCGGATATTCTGGCTCTCATGTGCATGCGATATCTTTCATCTCATATTGTTCTTCAGGTAGGCATTCCAATCGGTCTTCGCTCCCTGTACGTCAACCCCTGTCACACCGTCTCCTTCGGTCCAGCCTTGCCACTTCTCCAGGCCAAAGAGATGGCGCATGGTAGGTCGGCCATGGGGACAAGACCAGGGCTTGTCCATACTGCCCATGTGTCGAACAATCTCCCTCATCCGGGGCGGCTGAAGAGTCTTACCAATCATCACGGAACTCCTGCAAGCGCGGCTTGCGAGCAGCTTCCTGACCTTGGAAGGGCGTGGTATGTGCCGCGACGTGGAAGTAGAAGATGACGGTGGGTTCTCTAAAATGAGGGCTAGGAGCTCCTCTAGATCCGTAGGTGTAAAAGTCACTTCCTTCGACATGGGCAGTGAGATCAGCTGCGCAGGATGATCCACTTCGTTTTCGTCAATACTTTCCAGGTCGACAACAAATCCGTTAGCAGTCAGCGAGTGCTTGTTTTCGCGAATGATCTCTCTTTCCACGGCAGTGAGTTCGAGAGGGTGTGGGTGTACGAGTTTCTGTGGCACCAGCGTTGTTGTCGCAGAAAGACGCTCAAAATTGTACTTCTCGTCGCTCGCATGCTGATCGATAATAAACACGTCGGATGTGGGTGATGTAGAGGTGGGCGGTCGCACGGCGATGATGAAGCCTTGATTGAATTGACCGATGATGCGCATCTCATTAAAGTCAGCCTTTGTTACCGTAAGACTAAGTCGTTCTTCTGGGTCTTCCTGGTTCAGCTGAGTACTTGTAAGAAGCGCAGCCGCGTCATCAATCTCTGCCATTGAGGCGTCGATAGACGCCTGGATATTCTGTATATGCCGAGCAATGGCATCAATGTCTGTCTCGATAACACGCTCGAGATTGATGGTCCAGTACTTCTTTTGCGTGACTTTGAACAATTTGTTGGCCCGCTTCAAATTCATATCGGTGGGTCGAGCAGCGGCTTCTTCGGCTTCAGCGATGAGCTGCGCAATCTTTGTTTCTTCCCTCTTCTTTTTCTCAGAATCCTCAACATAATCGTCATCTGTGTCTTCCGCTTCTGCATGAGGCTCGGCTTCGGACTCTGATGCTGATTGCGCTACTTGATCTTGTCCCGGAGCAATTCTTAAGTGGGGCGCTGGGGCGCTGGAAGAGACTGTCATGTCATCTGTCTGTGGCTCTTCAAATCCTCGAGACGTCAAGCGCTTGGTGGGAGATGGAGAGCGTATAGGTGCATCAGACATATAAGTGTCCTGCGCGACTTCATCGCCACCCTCTTCTTCTTTTTTATCCTCCTCGTCTTCCTGGTCGCCATCATCACTACTTTCTGCCTGAGTACCCGGTGCCGCAAAGCCACTGAGACCGTTCTTGAACAAACTCCTCTTCGGTGTCTGATTCAATGGCTTGCCAGAAAGAGAGAACTTTGGCGTGTGTATCCTAGCTTGTTTGGAGGCTATTGATTGACTTCCAGTGCCGATGGTAGAAACAGTTGTCATGTCGCCCACAGTTATCGTGGCTTGTTGGATTGGGGTTCGCATAGGCCGCATGCGATCGAACGCGTTTTGGATAGTACTCTGCGACCACGACTTTTGCGGCGTTTGTACAATGGCTGGGATTGGTTGCTGTCCACTTTTTCCGCCCACAACGGGTTGCGAAGGGTTGGACGAGCTGCTTGGCTCAGGCTGACGAGGACTCTGAGACGCTATACGGGCATTGAAATCTTGAACGATCTTCGAAGGTTGAGAAATCCGGACGGGCACCTCAGTCATCTCTTCCGGTTCGAACAACGGTGATTGTGACCTTGCGAGTGGTGGGTGGACAGGATGTTCATGCTCAGGGGTAGCGCTGCGTCGAGGCATATGAGAGTGCGACACATGATCTCCAGTCGCCTCGCCGTCATCAGAGGTGCGTGTTCTTAGTGGTCTAACCGCTGGACTGACTGTTCGGTCTTTTGAGTCCTGACTAGCGAATCGCTCAATGAGACTTGCTTTTACAAAGCCTGGAAGATTGTTCGTTCCGGAGGTGTCTGGAGCGGATCTCATGTGAGATCTCTTTGGGGTCTCCCGGCGAGTCTCAACAACACTTTCTGGTTCGCTTCGGTCTCCCTCTGCCACCGAGGTAGTGCTGTCACTAAACCGCATGGTTGGTGGCTTGAAGGCGGAAGTGGGCGTTTTCTGGCCTAAGAGTTGAGCTTGAGGAACACTCTGATCATGACCCTCAAACAGCTCCAAAAGAGCCTCTTTTAGGTTCTCTAATAAAGCAGTTTGGTCATGGAGCATGATGGTCCGCTTGTCTGGACTCACATTGACATCGTAAGCATTGGTGTTCAACTGGATATCTGCAAAGACGAAAGGCGATTGTGTAATGTTGTAGGACTTGTAGACTTCATTGAATGCCTTGGCAACTTGTGGCAGATTGCAAGGCCGTGAATTCACGAAGAACATTTGTCTGTCTGGTGTTTGGCGGCCCTCGCCTACAACTGGGCGTGAGATGTGGCCCACTATCTTGACGGTTCGCGATCCCGAATCCTCTTGCGTGCTCCAGTTCTTCGCGCTTTGTGTGGCACCAGGCCGGTTTGAAGGGTGCATGACGAACTGGAGACTTAGAGGGATTAGGGCGGCAACCGTCTTTGCGCCGTAGACGTTGGAAATGTTGTCGCGCGTGCTCGCGTTCGCATTTGTGGAGAAAGCTACCGTCTTCTTCCTTGGACCATGTCAGTATGATAGAGGAGCGGTGGATGTGAGTATTTGTACTCACCCTTTCGGTATCTGATTGCTCACAGAGAACTTGACGCCTACGCTTATACAAGCATATGCGTTCAGTAGCTGCAGAACTTTATTGTATTCTCTCTTGACGTTCTTCTCGAGCTCCTTTCGTCGTACAGGTAGATTGTGGAATAGTGTCTCCACCACCACCGTCGTACCCTGCTTAGCCGCTACGACCGACGTTCCCTTCAGCTTGCCTGACTGCTCAAAATCCAGGCGTGTGCCCTTCGGGCCATCGGAAGGCCGAGCGGTGATGATGTGGAATTTGGAGAGTGCGCACAACGACGACAAAGCCTCACCGCGGAAGCCGAACGTCTGGAGCGACTCGAGGTCATCGTAGCTAGCGAGTTTGGACGTATAGTGCTTGAGGGCGATGGTGTCGTAGTCGTCAGGCGCAATGCCAGAACCATTGTCCTGGACTTCTATGGCATCAAGGCCATGGTTCCTGAATCGCACCTCTGCATTCCACGTCAGTCGTCTCACATCAACCAGAAATCGCGCAGCGAAGACATACCGATCCATGTGGCGCCTGCATCGATGCTATTCTCGACGAGCTCTTTGCATACCGACTCTAACCCAACGATGACCTGGCCTGATTGAATCTGATGCACAGAGCGGCCCTCGATGGCCTTGATAGTGGCCATGTCAGCCCATGCCAATGTTGAGATGGGTGAACACGAAAGGCGTGACCACGCGACGCGTTTGTGACTAGCCAATAGGCGGGCTCTCGGCCAGTCGGGAAACCTAGAAACCAGCAAAGTAGACTTTACAGTACAACGTAATAGGAGATTATCTTCTAAACGTCTATATACTATTCTAGAAGTAATATATAATACATCGATACCCTTAAAATTCAACTTTGCATCTGGTGCGTAGAGATGTAGAAGTTGTAACGGTCAGATTCCTAATCTATTTTCCACTTTCCCGACTAACCGAGAGGCGGGGGTGCGACAAAAGGTGGGGTCGCAGTGGACTCTCCACAGCATTTGTGATTGCAAGTTTACCGACTCCTACCGTAAATCATCGCTTGATCGGAGCAAGATGAACGACGCAAACGAGCTCAGGCTTCTGCAAGCGCCTTTGCGCCGCATGACGGCGCAGTCGCAAACCCAGCATCAGAGGTGAGTCCGGCATCTACTTCTGGCAGTTGCGCACACAACAGTTGCAAAAAATAAAAGAAAAAGAAGAGCTCTTGCATAACTTGCATACGTACGTGCGTGGCTGACGTTGTAGTAGAATCGCAAAATTGCAGCGTGAGCTTCAAGAAGCTACAAAGGAAGTGCGCTCCGCCGACCTCATCTATGGGAAGCATGTACTCTACTATGCAAGGAAGGATTGCCTGCAACTTGCGACCATGATGCATCAGAAACTTCCCATAGAGGTACGTGAGTTGATTTACGAATACCTCTGCGTCGAGCCTGACCGTCCCATTCCTGTGGGCCCGTACTACCATTTCCGTAAATACGATCGGTCTTTTCACGACCCTCGACTTAAAATCGCCCAGTCTGGTGACTCACGCGCCGGATTCGCATGGCCACCACAGAGAACCATCCGACCCAACCCCCATTCATTCGATGTTGCGGGTAGTGCGGATATCGATGTCGGGACTGGAGAGGCATCTGCCCAGCAGACTGGCTTGTCCCGGCCCGTCGACAGTAGTGGTATACGAATGATTCCGGGCCTCACTGAACGTATTTTGGAGATGGTATCATCAACTCCAACCGATCATCTCATACTTGATCATGAAGACGAGGATACTATACTTCCTGACGGTCGAATCAAAGAAGTGCATACTCATAAGCCACCAAGTGACATGGTACTTCCATACAGCCATTTCCTTGACCCTAGATACATGGGCCCAGAAATTGCATTTGAGGTACAGAAGATGTATTACGCGCGAAACACATTCTCTGTCTGCAGCGTTGACCGAGGAATACTCTACTTCCTAGAGCGCGATTCTGGCTATAATATGGTGGGTTGTAACAATGATGGCAATCCTAAGGAAGTACCCCAGGACCTCCAGCTGCCGCTACCAATCTACCCCAGAGAACACATCCAAAATCTCCAGGTCCGCATCAAATTCGAACATTTCTACTCGGACATGCCACAAGACGATATGACCAGTTACGAAAAGTATGTATACGAACAGCGTTTCCTACGCTCTACCAAGGCCAATCTGCAAGGGTTAAGGATCTTCTTGGAGCATCGCCACGAGCATGGAATCAATGTTGAGTTCATCCTTCTCACCGAGATCCCGCATTACGAGGATAGGGAGACTGTGTGCGCCGCTCAATGCAATTATGTCAATTTTCTGGAATGCATCAGAAACCTAGTCTACACAATGATGCACGATTGTGACCACATTTCTGTCAAGATCATGCACTACGACGAGAACCTTTCGGCTTTCCCGTGCAATATCACCGGTGTATTCGGGTTGACAAAGGAACAATGGGAGCACGTGAGTATGACCCGTCACTTCAACCTTTCCAACAACATCTACCCATGTTCTCAAGGCCATCTCTTCGATCATAAACTGACTGGATTGCAGGAAAAAAGTGTTCATGAGAATCTACCTGGGGGGACGGAGGGGTTCCATCTTGCGGTTCCGGGCACGGCAGAAGACAAAGTGCCTTGGGGTTATCCTGCGAGTGAATTAGATCCTTATCTTCGTCAGCGATGGGGTATGGAATCGGTGTATGCTACAAGGGCGACCCGCCCTGTCAGTGCCGGCAGATATTGGCCTAGGTTTGTCGGAGCAGCTACACGGGAATGATTGATTGAATACATCTGCCCAGGCTGGATGCAGCCTCGTTACCATGTAGCAGAGGTGTTGCACCGGCTCTCTCTGTTGGGGCCTTGACAGCATTGAATTTGTTATTTTGTACATGCGCGAGGTCTCTCAGTGCATCACGCAATGACTTGTCCATCAAGTGGCGTGGCTGACATGCGATTGAAAAAGAACTGGGGTTCTACAGAGTGCCTGGCAGTTGGTGTGAGGAAGAGCGTGCCGATTGGCTGTGTGCCTGAAAAGCTGGGCAGGCACGCACCGGATGGGGCGGTTCCCAGATCTCGACATCTGAGACATGAAGTGGATTTCTAAGACAGATGACGACTTAGGCTTAGTGTCCGACAGCGTTTCCCATCGTCGACATGCATGGCTCGTATGACCGTACCGGCCGACCAGCAATGCCGTCCAGTATACGGCAGCAACATGCATGCGAGACCAGTCGTCGCGCGCCCGGATGCGCTAAAGCCGAATCGCCGTGCAACGCCAGGCCTATAACGCACTAGATTCCGAAAGTCGATGTGATTGACATGGCTCCTTTTGCAGTGGCCACCGCTTGCGCCAAGCTCTGCAATTAAACAATTGGAGACCCTCTTTCGGCCTTGTTCTCGCGTGGGAATTTAATACGGCTTCGATTGACTCTTCGCCGCTTCTCTACGTCTTCCCTCCGCTCCGCGATCCTCGCGCTTCCTCCTCTACCTCTCACGGCGCGGCGCGATCCTATTTTTCCAGAATGGCGGTCAATGCGAGTTTCGTCTCGCCCACGGCGGATGCAAAAGTTGCGCATGTCATCCAGCAGTTCGACACCACCGGCCTCCTGTCGTCCGTCTTCGCCGGCTTCAATGCGTGGAAGCTCGTCCTGACGCTTATCATAACGGCTGTGGCGTACGACCAGTGTACGCAACCACATTCAGGACGTTTGCGCCAGACACTGCTGACACTGCTACAGTCAAATACATCTGGAACAAGGGCTCAATCGTCGGTCCATCATGGAAGATACCATTCATCGGCCCGTTCTTGGAGTCCGTCAACCCCGACTTCAAGAAGTACCACGAAAAATGGTCCTCTGGTCCTCTGAGCTGCGTATCCGTCTTCCACAAGTACGTAACCCGTGCGTCTTCTCTGAGTCTCTGTCCATGCTGACCGCTGTTCAGGTTTGTTGTCATTGCCTCCACCCGCGACATGGCTCGTAAAATCTTCAACTCGCCTACCTTTGTCAAGCCCTGCGTCGTCGATGTCGCTTACAAGCTCCTACGCCCCGAGAACTGGGTTTTCCTGGACGGTCGCGCCCATGTCGACTACCGCAAGGGTCTCAACAGTTTGTTTACACGCCAAGCACTCGAACAGTACCTACCGGGCCAAGAGGAAATCTACAACACATACTTCAAGCGCTTCGTGGAGCTTTCCCAGGTCGAGAACAAGGGCAAGCACGTGCCCTGGATGCAAGAGTTCCGTCTTATGATCACGGCCCTGAGTTGCCGTACCTTTGTTGGCCACTACTGCTCCGACGAGGCTGTCAAGAAGATCGCCGACGACTACTATCTGATTACCGCTGCGCTCGAACTTGTCAACTTCCCCATCATCATCCCCTTCACTAAGACCTGGTACGGAAAGAAGTGCGCCGACATGGTCCTGGATGAGTTCTCCAAGTGTGCCGCAAAGAGCAAGGTCCGCATGGCCGCCGGTGGCAAGAAGGAGTGTATTCTCGATTTTTGGGTAGACAACATGATCCAATCCGAAAAGTATCGCAAGAGGATTGAGGCTGGCGAGAAGGTCGATGACGCTGAGAAGCCAACGACCGTCATCCGCTGGTTCAGCGACATTGAGATCTCTATGACTATCTTCACCTTCCTCTTCGCTTCTCAGGACGCTACTTCTTCTGCCGCCACATGGCTCTTCCAGATCATGGCTGACCGCCCAGAATACCTCGACAAAGTCCGCGAGGAGAACATCAAGGCCAGGAACGGCGATGTTCACGCAACGCTTTCGCTTGACGCCATCGAGAAGTTGCAATGGACCCGCGCTGTCGTCAAGGAGACCCTTCGCTACCGTCCTCCCGTCATCATGGTTCCTTACCTTGCTAAGAAGGACTTCCCTGTAACGCCTGAATACACGGTTCCCAAGGGCTCCATGGTCATTCCTACCACATACATGGCGCTGCACGATGCTGAAGCATACCCCAACCCTGACTCGTTCGAGCCTGAGCGATGGATCACTGGTAACGCTGATGAACAAACCAAGAACTGGCTTGTTTTCGGCACAGGTCCTCACTACTGCCTGGGCCAGACATACGCGCAAGCCAACCTCATGTTGATGATTGGCAAGGCGAGTATGCTGCTTGACTGGGACCACCAGGTTACCGATCAGAGTGAGGTGATCAAGGTGTTCGCCACTATTTTCCCCATGGTAAGCTTGGACACCTGCCATAGTACGAGGAGTTGTTGCTGACCAAACCACAGGATGATTGCCTTCTCACATTCAAGGACCGAACTACGGCATAAATAATTCACGTTTCATTCAACGTGGTGCGTACTTTGAGCGATCTTTTCTTGCATTTGCAGCCGTAGATTTCGGTGTTCAAAATTTGGTTCGTCCAAGACACAGTTGCGTTTGTGCTCTGGTCTTGCATCTTTAGACTTTAATGATTACGGCCCTTGGCGCTTCTTGAGAAGTGGCCCGTTGGCTTCATGAGTACAGTGTAAGCTGGGATGAATTAATAATGGGACGAGAGGATAGGCTTGGGAGGGACTGGTTCATACAGGACAGATAATTACACGAAGAATGCATGAAAGCAATAACAAAGTCTTATTGTATGAAAGTGTACATGACAAGTTCGGCGCATGCCCATTGGTCTTGCGGTCAGCGACAAAAGCTATGACCACGGACTTTTGGTCCACTCCACATGCCGATAGTCTGCAACCTCCCACCGCCAGCTTGCTAACAACGACTCGAGCTTTGTCCTGCTCCAGACCGTCTCCGTGCATCGCAGATCATCCCTAGGGTTTCTGAAGCAACTTTGCGACCAAAAAGAAAATTCATTCCTAATTGCGCACAGTCACGCATCATTCACCCAGCACCAATACCGCCAGCCACAACAAAGTTATAGCTCCACCACAGCATCGCCCGCACACAAGCGCACGTCATGGCGCCCGCCGCGTCTCCGTCGGAGCGCGATCCTGAGCGCGTTGGACCACACCCGTCGTATATCGAAATCGCAAAGCCCTATATCCTGCAGTCGCGTATGCAGAAATGTCTCTCAGAGATCCACATGAGCGATGCCAAGGAGGATGCCGTCCGTCTGCAAGGCGTCGCCTGGATAGATCAAGTGCGACGCGCGCTACAGCTGCCTATCCGCACTTTTAACACCGCCGTCATCTACTACCACAAGTTCAGACTGTTGCACGCGGATAACGAGTATAATTGGGCAGATGCGGCGGCTGCAGCACTCTTCACAGCGTGTAAGATTGAGGATACGTTGAAGAAGAGCAGGGAGATCTTATGCGCTCACTGGAACCTCAAGGTCGCGCCTGGCGAGAGCTTAAGTAGCGACGATCCGGTAGGCACCTTTCTTCATGGGCATGGCCCTCGCAGGGTCAAGGTTAACCTCTCAACAGCGCTTTGAAAACCACTCCAAGCTCATCATTGGCCTTGAACGGCTCATGCTCGAAAGCGCCGGCTTCGATTTCCGCAACCGATACCCCCAGAAAGTCATGGTCAAGCTTGCTAGAGCCCTGCGATTTGACGCGAAAGACGAGGCCAAAACGATCTGGAATCTGAGCATCGATTCGTACAGGACGTTTGCACCACTGAAGCAGTCTACACCGACCCTGGCTATTGCGTGTTTGGAGCTCGCCGCACGGCTGCATGGAAAAGACACTACCAAGTTTGTGGATGCGGGTCCCGTAAGATACAGCAAGTGGGCTACTAGTCGAGCAGAGGTTATGGAGACCCTCCTTGATCTACTCGACCTGTACACCCACCACCGCAGCGCAACCTCGGTTGGACCCTCGTACACACTTGAACACTTTATCAACATCCGCATCGGCCTCAATCAGGAAGCTGCGGCAGCGAACATCCCACGTTATTCTCGCTACAAGTCCGAGTCTGACGCCGACGCCGCAAGCACCACAAATGGCGCCAAGCCTCGCAACGGCATCGACCCGACAAGCCCACTCACACCAGCTACCCCCATCGCACATTCGCCTGCCGCAGATCAAGCGCCAAAATCTGCAATCGGAATCCGCGGTCAGAATGGTACCGTCAGGTTCATGCTGGACGCAGCCCGTGCACACGATGAACGTGCCGAGGTTGAGAAGTTTCACAAGGTTGAGGAAGAGGAATACGAAGTAGAGGTGCCGATACCGAGCGACCAGAGGACAGATGAGAGAGAGAGAGACAGAGCAAGAATTGGCAGAGTGCGTTGAGTATAACTATGGATTTTGCGTTTGGATTTTGCTGTTCAGTTTTTGCGCTGTCTTATCACGCATAAAAGGAACAAGGCTAAATACCACCAATAGGATTTCTTTAGCGTTGTCAACGAGGAGAACAATTCCGAGGACATTGGTCATACAGGGAACTACTGGGATAGATTTCGCAAGCGCTCCGAAGTGGCGTCAGATAGCGAGCCGGCTTCCAGAGTGGATGGCAATGCTCATGCATCCAGAAGCGCCGCAAACTTCGACAATGTCTCGGACAAAGGCAATTTGCAGCGGAGAGTCGATGACCATGTCAATGCCTCATTCGATAACAAGATGTCAAACGATCGAGGACGTGGTAGAAGTTCACGCAAACGACCTAGCGTACAGGATCGAAAGAAACGCGGCAACGCACGTCATAGTAGAGGTGCGCAACACCGGGAATCGAGCTATGAGCGTCTGCCACGAAGGTCGTCGATGTCCCCCGGCAGCGAAGCGAATCACAGACGAAACTTCGATCACCCTGGCCAACTCGCGCCTTCAGAGGGGAGTAGGGGCTTTGATGGCCGAGGACGTGGCGGTGGGCGCAAAAGCACGATCACGCGTCGTGGTAGGGCAAATCACCATCGTGGACCCAGCTACGACGGTCACGAACTAGGCGACACTGTACCTCCCCCATTTGATCAACACCGCACACCCTCTGCTCTGGAAGAAGCTCACGTTGCTGTACCACGAGGCGAGAACGAAACATTGCAACAGCGCACTACCATGTGTAATAAGGCCAGACAACGAGAAGAATTACAGGAAACGACAGCTTTCGTTCATCCCGATCGTATGCCAGTTGTCTCACCAGCAGAAGAAACATGTTCACCTGCGAGACCCCAAGCAAGGAATGAACCACTTCCGAATAGAGGCAACTGTCGGGAACAGACATCCAGCGCAAACATTGCACTGTCTGGGAATGACGGACATCAGTGGACGAACATTGGTAACGACTATGAATATGGCAGAGGCAGAGGAAGAGGCAGAGGAAGAGGCGGTAGGGATGGCAGATGGAACAACTGCCGTGGTGGTAGAGGCAGAGGCAGTGGTTCTAGGGCATCAAATTCATGGCCTGATCGTTCTTCACGTTCTCCTTGAGGAAGGACAGTGCACAATATGAGGCAATGCCGACTCTCTTATTGAATCCAAGTTCATAGACAAAATTAGCGTAATGATTCACTCTTTTTGACGGAACAATGATTATTCTCAATATCTGCCTCCAAAGACGATATCGTCAATACCGGATCTCATCTGATCATATGTTTGTCATAAACTTGCAACGTAAAGTGCCCTGGAAAAACGAGATGTATATGGTCAACATGAGATGTTCTGAAAGACTGCGGGGATACCGGAGATAAGCCCAGCATCACAACAGCCTACAAAATGGTCGCCATCAGATTGGATTTCAAAGCGCCCATTAATAAGGCGTCTGGTTTTGATCTAATCGCCTTCGTCAAGAAGTCAGAGTCAAGTTGATATGATTCATTGAGGGCGTCGAGTTTCCCAAAATGCTCGATTAGATTGGCATGGTCATCATTTCTTTCTAGCGTTGAGAGCAGTTCCGTCACAAGGCGCTTTCGTGAAAAAGAAAGGATGCAGCGGCGGTCATGGTCATTGTCATTGTCATTGTCATGGTGTATGACGAGTCTGTACGTTTGGGTGCTTTTTTCAAGGCGCAGACTTGCTAGAAATGCTTAACTGAGGCACATGCAGCCATGCAATTCTTCCGCTGCAAGGCCAAATTTGGTAGTCGAAATTACCAGTGACGATATTTCCCCCGACCATGATCCACTTTTGTCGCAAGCACCGCCCAATGACATGTATTGGGCCGCTGCATTACAGTTCCCAGACAAACAACTGGCAGTACCACAACAGATCAGTGGAGTCATCTCCCTTGGTTCTGGACGAACAGCAGGAACTGGGACGGAGTGTTGTGCGGAGTGCAGAGAGAAAGGGCGCCGCAGCATGGCCAGTTTGGGCATTAAGGGTTACTTCGCGCCACCAGTGGGCCGTGCTTTAGCGAGGAAAGCGCGACTGACCCCACCACTAGCTCTACTAAAAACCTTCGCTCCCCCTCGCAGAACTCTTCTCAACCAGACGCACGCCTGCCTCTACGGCCTACTTCAATCCCCGTCTGTCTGACTCTGGTCGACTGCATCGCCAGAGACATCAGCTCAACCCGCGACCTATACACCGAATCCGCGCGCTCAAAGCGGGGTATTCGACATCTCCCCACCACTGAATTTTCGTAAAAGAAGAGCAGTACAACACCGCAAAGATGGTCAAGTAAGTCGCTGCCGGCCCTCTCGACCTGCCTCCAGATCTGAGCATTCCATCTCTTGTCTATGGCATCACTTTGAACAATGGCTAACACGACCACAGCTTCACCGTCGAGGAGGTACGTTGCGCGCACACATTACCCCGCACCACACTGGGATATCGGGAACATTGCAAGGCTGGATACTGACTGCGCGGCTAGATCCGTGGTCTCATGGACGACCCTAAGAACATTAGGAACATGTCCGTTATTGCCCACGGTAAGCGCCCTCGTGGAACCCCGCAGTATCTGACAGGAGAGATGGCTAACATACCCCACCACAGTCGATCACGGAAAGTCCACCCTCACCGACTCGCTCGTCCAGCGTGCCGGTATTATCTCGGCCGCCAAGGCTGGTGAGGCTCGTTTCACCGATACCCGAGCTGACGAGCAGGAGCGTGGTGTCACTATCAAGTCGACTGCCATCTCCCTGTACGCCACCCTCAAGGACGAGGAGGACCTCAAGGACATTCCCGTCCCCACCACCAAGAACGACTTCTTGATCAACTTGATCGATTCGCCCGGTCACGTTGACTTCTCATCTGAGGTCACTGCTGCTCTCCGTGTCACTGATGGTGCGCTCGTCGTCGTCGACACCATTGAGGGTGTCTGCGTCCAGACCGAGACTGTCCTGCGTCAGGCTCTTGGTGAGCGTATCAAGCCCGTTGTCATCATCAACAAGGTCGACCGTGCTCTTCTCGAGCTCCAGCTCTCCAAGGAGGATCTGTACCAGAACTTCTCCCGTGTTATCGAGTCCGTCAACGTCGTCATCGCCACCTACTTCGACAAGACTCTTGGTGACGTCCAGGTCTACCCTGAGAAGGGTACCATTGCCTTCGGTTCCGGTCTTCACGGCTGGGCTTTCACCATCCGTCAGTTCGCCACCCGCTACGCTAAGAAGTTCGGTGTCGACAAGAACAAGATGATGGAGCGTCTCTGGGTAAGCAAATTGATCGAGACGGTTTCCAGCAGTTGCTAACAATACGTAGGGTGACAGCTACTTCAACCCCAAGACCAAGAAGTGGACCAAGGTTGGCACTCACGAGGGTAAGGCCCTTGAGCGTGCTTTCAACCAGTTCATCTTGGACCCCATTTTCCGCATCTTCCAGGCTGTCATGAACTTCAAGACCGACGAGATCCCCACTCTCCTCGAGAAGCTTGAGATCAAGCTCACGTCTGATGAGAAGGATCTCGAGGGCAAGCAGCTCCTCAAGGTTGTCATGAGGAAGTTCCTTCCCGCCGCTGACGCTCTCCTCGAGATGATGATTCTCCACCTTCCTTCTCCCGTCACCGCCCAGAGGTACCGTATGGAGACTCTCTACGAGGGTCCCCATGACGACGTCAACGCCATCGGTATCCGGGACTGTGACCACAACGGTCCTCTCATGCTTTACGTCTCCAAGATGGTGCCCACTTCCGACAAGGGTCGTTTCTACGCTTTCGGTCGTGTCTTCTCCGGTACCGTCCGCTCTGGTCTCAAGGTCCGCATTCAGGGCCCCAACTACCAGCCCGGAAAGAAGGAGGACCTGTTCATCAAGGCTATTCAGCGTACCATCCTCATGATGGGTCGTTTCGTTGAGCCTATTGACAACGTTCCCGCCGGTAACATTCTCGGTCTTGTCGGTGTTGACCAGTTCTTGCTCAAGTCTGGTACCCTCACCACCAACGAGACTGCCCACAACCTCAAGGTCATGAAGTTCTCCGTTTCCCCCGTTGTGCAGCGTTCCGTCGAGGTCAAGAACGCTCAGGATCTTCCCAAGCTCGTCGAAGGTCTCAAGCGTCTCTCCAAGTCCGACCCTTGCGTCTTGACGTACATCTCCCCATCCGGTGAGCACGTTGTTGCCGGTGCCGGTGAGTTGCACTTGGAGATTTGCTTGAAGGATCTTGAGGAGGACCACGCCGGTGTTCCTCTCCGTATCTCCGACCCCGTCGTCCAGTACCGTGAGACTGTCAACAACACTTCCAGCATCACTGCGCTGTCCAAGTCGCCCAACAAGCACAACCGTCTCTACCTTACTGCTCAGCCCTTGGACGAGGCCGTCTCTCTGGCTATTGAGGCTGGCAAGATCGCTCCTCGTGACGATATCAAGCAGCGTGCCCGTATTCTTGCTGACGAGCACGGCTGGGATGTCACCGATGCCCGTAAGATTTGGTGCTTCGGTCCCGACACCACCGGTGCCAACTTGCTCGTTGACCAGACCAAGGCCGTCCAGTACCTGAGCGAAATCAAGGACTCTGTTGTCTCTGGTTTCCAGTGGGCCACCAAGGAAGGTCCCATTGCTGAGGAGCCCATGCGCTCCATCCGCTTCAACATCATGGATGTCACTCTCCACGCTGATGCCATTCACCGTGGTGGTGGTCAGATCATCCCCACCGCGCGCCGTGTCCTCTACGCCGCTACCCTCCTTGCCGAGCCCACTCTGCTCGAGCCCGTCTACCTTGTCGAGATCCAGGTTCCCGAGCAGGCCATGGGTGGTATCTACGGTGTCCTTACCCGAAGGAGAGGTCACGTCTTCGAGGAGAACCAGCGTGTTGGCACTCCTCTCTTCAACGTCAAGGCTTACCTGCCCGTCAACGAGTCCTTCGGTTTCACCGCCGATCTCCGTGCCGCCACCGGTGGACAGGCCTTCCCACAACAAGTCTTCGACCATTGGCAACATCTCCAGGGTGGCTCGCCACTTGACGCCACCACCATGGTCGGTAAGATTGTGTTCGACATGCGTAAGCGCAAGGGTATCAAGACTGAGGTGCCCGATGTCTCCAACGTAAGTTCATCCACAGATTACAACAATTTAGCAGATGCTAACAGGTTTTGCAGTACTACGACAAGCTATAAGGGAATGCTATCAAAAGCGTTAGATTTCCTTTCCTCGCAATTCTGGGTCATCCGACAGTCATGGGCAAGCTCATGGCCGCTGGTCGATGTATGACGCAAACGGGTCCCCCTTGGAGCAACCAGAACTAGTAAATGTCGGTCCGGGCGGATTTGCCCTTGATGTTAGTCAGGTTTTTTGGGGCTTTGCACGAAAGATACGGATAATGACCCTTTTCCTTACCTGTTCCGAGTGTAGTATAGTTGGAGAAAATCAAGCTATATCGCACAATACGTTTATCTGCTGTTGTGCTGATGCTGGTGTCAACTCGTGGGCACAAGCGCTTGAGCTGATCTTAGTAATGGTTGCAATAAGGGTTCGTTAAACTCTCTATATCTGTTGCATGTGTCAAACATGGCGGTAAGGATGGTGCTGATGAGTAGTGAATGTAGCGGGGCATCAACGTCACGTGCACACGAGTGGGAGAGCTATGACAATGCCGTCGCGCTAAGAGCAACGCGAAGGAGGTACGCTCTACTTAGTCTAGGTCCCACCAGAAACGCAACAACGCAGTTCGGGAGTTGCGACATTACATTGATAGAATCGCGCAACGTGGGGGAGAGTGGAAGTTGGCGACAAGAGCTATAATGTTACTCGAAGAGAAAGACCATGCTGAGTTCAAGGGCTGGTTACTACCGAAGCTCGAAAACATGTAAGCCTGAGCTAGCCATCGCTCGCACCAACGCCGTTGCGCAATCGCAGGATATTGACAAGAAGCGCAGTTCCGATGCTGAAGCTGGAGTTCTTGCCGACTATGTGGCCGCACTCGTCACTGTTGATGATGCCGATGCAAATGTTCAGCGTACTCTAATCGAGTCGCTGGAAGACTTCTTGGGTAGAGAAAGTAAGCGCATAGAAAAACTATATCGCACTTCACAGCTGACAGGCGAAAGACACCGAACCTTTTGCGAAAGACATCATTGCGGGACTCAAAGCCAAGAGCTACCTCCCAAAAGCGAAAGCGGACGACGCGCACCCGCACCTATCGTCCCAAGCCTCACAGTCAGAGCCAATACAGTCTATAGTTGGCAGTACCAACTTCGAATACGAACCACACCCGTCGAATGTACCGTCTGGGGCTCCAAGAGGACCTGCCGCGACCAGAAATTCGGCAGCACCTCACACATATCAAGACGGCTCGAGTCAGTCAAGGAAGCGCAAAGTGCTGGAAAGAGGTGATAGCCAGTCGCGAGAAGGTCAGGACCCACACTACAATCGCAGTGGTGGTGCGAACAATAGACCTTCAAAGCGGGACGCCCACAGAGGCGTCAGAAGTGCTGGAATTGGAGATGCACAGTCGCGGAACACCCTGGGTGGCTATGGTGGTATGCCGAACTTTGCCAACCTCCCGCCACCACCTCCAGGACCTCTGCCTTTCGATCCTTCAGACCCCATGGCTTTCTTTGCCATGGCAGCAGCTTTCGGAGCGAACCTGCCCGGCATGCCTCAATTTTCTTTCCCTAACGGGCAAGATGGTGGCTCGAGCCAAGTACGGCCAAAGACAAAATGTGCTGATTACTTTGAAAGGGGTTTCTGCGCGCTGGGCACCCTTTGTCCATATGAGCATAGCGAGGCCGCCGTGACTGTTTCGCCCGACAAGATTCCCGAGTACGATCCAGAACAGTCATTCCTCGCTGCCCAGCCACAAGGGTTGTTCGGCAAACATGCGGTCTCTGGTAGCCAGCGTCGTCCGACCAAGAGTCGTAGACCACGCTCATCGTTGTCTTTGCCAGGCTATTCCCATGATCGGTCAAATACCACGCTTGTCGTCGAGCAGATTCCACAAGAACATTTCCATGATGACAGTATACGGACCTACTTCTCAGAGTTTGGTGAAATTGCGAATCTCGAGCTGCACCCTAAAAGGCGATTGGCAGTCATTAAATTCGCCAACCGCCAGGCTGCTAATCAAGCCTTCCATAGCCCCAAGGCCGTGTTCGAGAACCGATTCGTCAAAGTGTACTGGTACGGGCCGGATACGGGAGAAAAGTTGTCTCATGAAAAGAATGACGATGTTGACATGGAGGATCCGAAACGCAAAGAAGAGGATAAACTCGATTTGGAGGCCATTGCGGTCAGGCAAGCTGAAGCGCAGAAAGCATTCGAAGAGCGCCGTCGTAAGGCTCAGGAAGCAGATGCGAGAGCCGCAGAGATTGAGAGACAGCTGGAGGAGAAGAACAGAGAGATAGCGGAGATCAAGCGTCAACTTGCAGAATTATCAGGCGATCCATC
Source organism: Alternaria dauci (assembly GCF_042100115.1). Classification (NCBI taxonomy): domain Eukaryota; kingdom Fungi; phylum Ascomycota; class Dothideomycetes; order Pleosporales; family Pleosporaceae; genus Alternaria; species Alternaria dauci. The sequence continues at coordinate 858,202 of NC_091276.1, forward strand.
TGATGAGTTCTCGCAGACTCTCGCAACGCTTCAAGCCGAGGCCGCAGAACTTTTCGATCAGCATGGTGCCGATGAGCCCTTGCCTAGTGATCGCAGCCATGGCGCATTCCGTGGAACTTATCGAGGTCGTGGGTACTTCCCACCTCGGGGCAGAGGCTATGCACCTTATCGGGGCGCGTATCGTGGCCGTGCAGGTGGTTTTGCTGGTCGGGCTACGAACAAGAAACTGGATAATAGGCCCAGACGCCTAGCTGTCACGGGTATCAAGCCTGATACACCGAGAGATGAATCGCTAAGACAGCACCTTATTGTGAGTGGTGGAGCTTGTCCGTGTATACATCTTTGCCTGCTAACGACATCTCTAGAACATTCCTGATTGCAGCATTGAACGTCACCCCGAGCAAGCCGATGCTCTCATCCTAACCTTTAAAGAACGGTACCAGGCCGAGGACTTCCTTGATCAGTCCCTCAGTATTCCTGACGTCGGTAAACTGGATCTCGCATGGGTTCCTAACGACGCATTAGGTGGTCTCAAGTCTGTCACGACCACAACTGACGCTTCTGCAGCGAATTACGACGATGATGATGACTCTTCCGCTACCATCGGAGAGCAAGAAATCAAGGCTGAGGAAGAGGAAGGTCATCAGATGGGTGGAGTGGACGCGGACATGGATGTCGCGGACGATGTGGATGAGTGGCTGTGAGCGATACCCTAGGTAGGTACCATGTTCCAAACACCCTCTGTAACGTATTGTTTCCCATTGTTATCACTATGCACTTGTGTGATGTTACCTGGAGCGAATGTTGATAGTCAATGTTTGAAAGGTTTTCTCAATAACTTCAGGAGAGCTTTCTTGCGTTAATGCAGATATATTGATACAATGATGTATGCCGATATGCTCCAGTGTTTCTATGTTCTCACACCAACTCGAAGATGTCCAACATTCTTTTACACTCCAACCCAATGCTAATATCACCCTATCGCCAACCCTATCCCTCCCCTCCATTACACCCTTCCCCGTCCTCGGCCCCTCATCCGCCCCTTCCAAGCGTCTACTCACGTCATAGCCTGCGCCCTCTTCACCTCATCTCCCTGCACGCCACTGAACCAACTTACACGATCCTTGACGAACAGCTCACTCTGTGGTTTCAACTTTGTCTCTACCAGATTGAAATCATCCACTGTGCCCAAGCGCAAGATGGAACATTCTGGAAAACCGCCGCCAATTCGGTACATGAGCGTGCCGCAGGTTTTGCAAAAGTGATTCGCCATGGTGTGGCCCGAAGCTATGGTTGAAGACTGACTGTAGACGGAGAGATTTTCCTTGCCGCGGAGGTGGCGCAGATGACTGTGGAATGTTAGCTTGGCTGTTTTTTTCTTCTCATGATTCGGAGGTGGAGGAGGACTTACGTATCCTTGACAGTAAAGTTCGAGGCAAACATGCTCGCGGTAATCTTTCGGCAATCGGGGCAATTACACACAAACGACGATACCAAACCAGGTCCTTGGACTGGGAAAGCGAGTTGGACAGCGCCGCAAAAACATGTCGCTGTTGCTTCTTCTGCGTTGGAGTAGCCATCCTTTGCCTGGCCTGCGAGAGGGAAGTAAGGCGCTGATTTGTCAGATGAGCGGACAGAAGACATGGCTGTTGCTATAGGTAGTGGCGTTGCTAGTAATGGCAATGTTGGTGATGAAGCTCTAGGTTCGTGCGCCCCGGTGATTGTTGATGTTCGTGTAGATGGCTGGGTAGAACAGGCCTGCGTGTAGTTTGATCTCGTTGTCGCTGAGGAACTTAGTGCCGGGCCTGAAGAGTGTCGTGCGTGTATTGGCAGAGGTGGTGTTGTCGCTGCAGAGGTAATCGCAACCGACGTTGTTGAAGAATCTCCCCAAATAGCAAAATCTTGTACGTTGCTTCCTCGGGCCAGGAATATGGAACTAGCTTTGTGTCTTAGGGACGAGTTGGAAGGCGGCGTTGATAAATTCTTGCGTTTTTCTGTTACTAGAAGTGTTGTTGAACTCTTCGCTTTCCGTAGTGATGGCGACGAAGGTGGGCTGTCGGTGCCAGGAATGTGTAAATCGGGGTTCAAGCGCTGGGCTATCTGCTTGATGAACTTCATGGTTGCTGTCTCCCCTTCGTTACTTATAACCGCCCCTTCCCTTCCTCTCTCGAGTTCTGCTGCACGAAGATTTGTAAGTCGAGAATTAGAAATCCGCGCTTGCTGTTTTTGTTGATCAGTCAGCTATGCAGGTTGTCTCCCCCACGGCCAGCTCGGTGGCTGACTGGTTGTTGTTGTTGTTGTGTTGCTCTGTAATCTAGATATGCGTCATTTCATCATCGATGTTCCTACAATAAGCGGCGGTATATCTGACTCCGCATCCTTACACGCTGCAACTCAACAAGTTGTTGACCAAGAACCCCTGGTTCTGTCCGATGATGAGGAGGGATCCGTTGATGGGACTTGTTTTGGTCTTTCAGCCGCGAAAAGCAATCATGGCACGAGCCGCTTACGTTCGTTGGGACGGCTTCACGCTTTGTCCTGTTGATCGGCGGGATTAGCGGCGATTTCTCGTTCCTGGTGTCATACAGGGATGTAGGTTACGGGATTATGGGGGTTTCGGGGATTTGGTAAGCAATATCGGCTATGCGCGTTGGCCACATTTCGTCGTTAAGCATTAAAGCCGCAGCTTGATACTGCATTGGGGCAAATCCTGCTGTTCACTCTTCCTTTGGTAGACGACATCGGATTCTTATGGAGAAGCCGATGATCTTCACATGCGAAACCATGATTTCGATTACCTTTTGCATGCGTGAATAATCGATGCACGTGTCCTTTTGTGCTCATCTCTTGTTTCCAATACTCACTCCATGATCTCGCTCTGCCTCGCTCCTTCAATCCCATGGAACCAGTCCACCCTATCTTTGACAAATACCTCCCGTCTCGGTTTCAGCACTCCCTCCATCAAACTCAAATCATCAACCGTACCTGCCAGAATCAGCCTGCGTCCTTTCACTCACACAATGATAAGCGTTACCCAATCTCAATAAAGTGACATCTGGATGCACCTCGCTGAGCCTGTACATGAGGGTACCACACGTATCGCAAAAGCAGTTCTTCATGGTCTTCCCAGACACGATAGTCTGGGACTGCGAGAACTCTTTAAGATTCTCTCCTCCTCGGATGTGCTTGACAGCGGAAGACGCCACAATGAAAGCGGATGTAAATGCTGACGCTGTGATCTTTCGGCAGTCGGTGCAATGACAGACGAAGACGTCTATCAAACCCGGAGCGGCAGTTGGCTGTAGCACCTGTTGGTCATCCGAGTGGTAGAAGTTCTTCGCTACCAAACACGCGTAGGTTCATGGTTTGTTCCAAGGTTCTGTTTTATCGTAACGGAGCTTCGAGGATTGACTTACGAAAGCTAATTGTACGGCTCCGCAATAACAGGTAGCCGTTGCTTCGCCATCTCTAGAATAACCATCCTGTTTTAGACTGTTGTTCGAGATGTTGGGCTGTTTCTTCTCGTCTGTGGACATGATTGCGATTTTTCTTGTCGCCTTGTCGGGGCCGTCCGCGTTATGCAGACTGAGAAAATGAAGATGATGATGATGTAATAGAACGGGAACACAAACATTCGTAATGACGTTCCCGCCGTTTGAGCGTGGCCAAAGACATATCTACTTGGGTGCTTTTACATGTTGACGCTTCCGGAGTGAGTGCATCTCCGACCCTCCTTTTTTTCACTCCGCCGACTCCGCCAACTGTAACGCACTAGAAGCAAACCCCGGTCTCCGTGACACCTCAAGGCCTGCATCAAAGCCACAGCAGTGGAAACAGGGTGAGATCTGTCTTCTGCTAGGTAAAAGGCCCACAGCTATAGCAGCAAGTTGCTGTGCTTTCGTTGATCTGTAGTACTCTAGTCGATCCTCGGACGAATCAACACGGATGATCGATATGAGCTCTCGAAGCATTTGGCTCGTATATTTTCGGCCTGATGTAGGTGTCAAGGCAATCTGGTTTCTATTATTCAAACGAGAAGAAGATAAGCGCTGCAGTATTCATTTAGTAGGGCTCCTAGAGTCGCGCGGACCCGAAAGCCTCGTCTTAATAATATGCTATTACACATAGTGCCGATCAGCGTATCAGTTTCATCATCAAGCCAACGAGATCATCTTAGCTGCTCTGTATGCTCTGATATCCAGGTTCCTACTTATCATCACAGCTTACTCTGGCTTCCCTGCCCCAAGGTGACAACCAACTTGCCAAACTGACTCGCACTCTTCATATCCTCAAACAGCGTGTCAATCTTGTCAATATCTAGACCCTGCACACTTCGGCTTACAACAGGTTTCAATTTCTTCTCCCTCACAAACTGCACCATATCGGCGAATTCCTTCCGCGAGCCCATTGTAGAGCCGCGGACTTCAATGTTCTGCAGCACGGCGGACATGAGGAAATCCATCTTAGGAGATATGGTCATGCCGTAGACGGAAATGACGCCACCAGCCTGTTACCACGTTAGGCGATCTTGTAAGAAAACACGAGCGGGGCGTGAAACGAACCTTGAGTATTTTACTGCCCACTTTTACCACATCGCCTCCCGCGCCATCGATGATAGCATCGAGATATTGTCGGTCCTTTGGCAACAAGGCCTGGAGTTTCTTGTCCCAGCCCTTCTCCTTGTAGATTACACCACCCTTGGCACCCAGCTTGACCGCCTTGTCAATCTTCTCTTGGTTTCCGCTGGTCACGTACACATTGCAGCCCTGTGCCACGGCAAATAGCAGAACCATGAGCGCGACACCACCTCCAATGCCTGTGACGAGGATGTTTCGCCCTGCAACTGCGTTTCCGCTCTTGACTCGGAATGCGCGCCAGGCTGTGAGGCCAGTCAGAGGAAGCGCAGCAGCCTCCTGGTCGTTGAGGTGCTCGGGACATTCCTCCAACTCGCTTGCGTCCAGCACACATACGTCTTGTAGTGTACCCACGGGGTTATTCTTGGTGCCACCCATTATCCCATATCCCTTTGGAGTTTCTGGGCCATCGGGGCTGTCCTTCCAGCCCTGGCCGGGATTCAGGAGCACCCGCTTGTGAAGCCATGATTTCGCGGACGATGACGCGCCGGTCGAGCTGACGATGCCGACACCGTCTGCGAGGAGAGGGACGCCAAAGGCTGTGCCGGGGTAGAGGTGCTGGCGGATGAATAGATCGCGATGGTTCAGCGCGGCGCCTGTGATGGTGACGACGGCCTGGGTGATGATCGTTAGCTTGTGCGCAATCGACGACATGTGTCAAGCCCACCTACATCGTTGTCTTTTGGCTTGGGCTCGGGGACCGTTATCTTCTCGAGAGGATAATAGACCTGTCCTGGCTTGCCCTCGATCTGTTTAATCACAATAGCTGAAGGCATGGCTGCGGAGCTGGATTGAGTGTAGTCTAAGTAACACGCGTGAGGTATTACGGCGGCGCGAGCGGGCTAAATGGGCTTCCTGGTAAAATATGTGCAGCCTCTATGGGAGGAGGGATCAGCCGGTTGACTATTCATGATTGTCGTGCTCGGTTGCATGACGAAAGACTGCTTGGACCGAGGTTGCGCTCGGAGCAGTGGGCGTGCTTATCAAACGATGCGGGGAACGCCCACGACGGACATGACTCGGTCTTCATACATTACTTGCTAGTTCTATGTTGGTACTCATTCGAGCTGCAGTATAATGTATTATCGTTGTTTTGAGCATACTTGGTAGTAGTCGCAGTCCCGTCTGTTGACAATCACTCAGGCCACACGTCTCCGTTCACGAGCGCCACCTGAATGAGGGATGTCTCCAATCGAGATCCTCAATCTCGGCCTCTGACTTGCCAGCCAATTCCTCATCAACATTAACGCTTTCACGCTTCTTGTTGCTTCTCTTCATCCAGAACAAGAGAAGAATGCTCAATATCAAAATCGTACTGCTGGTCGCCAGATTGAGCCCGTTACCGATAGGGTAGTTGGGAGCATCTGTGGGTAAGAAGCTCCAGGTCGAAATCAATCCGCCTACATTGCCAAACATGACAACGGTACCTAAATTTATGGTCAGACCTTACACTGCTTGCAATTCGCGACTTGTAGTACTTACCGATAGCGGATGCTCGCGCGGTATCGGATACAACGTTGCCCGAAGCTTGCGCGTTGCAGAGAGCGCCAAACGAGAATGCCCCCGACGCAATCAAAAAGGTAGCTCCGTATCGAACCATTGCCTCGGTACTGGCTAAGAACATGATATATCCGATCATCATGAGGGGAGCTCCTAGGATCAAGAAGATTGTGCGCCTGTCGTATCTCCAACTGAGAAAGGGCAGTAGGAGCGTGAAGAAGGCGCCCACAATGTATGGCGGGACGGTATGGAGCTGCTGCGAGACGACGGAATCACGGGGATAGATCGTCCTGACGATTGTAGGCGCGAAGAAAGCGAGACCCTGTACCGTGACGTTGTCGAGTAGGAAAATGAACGAGGTTGTTAGCACTACAGGGTTGAAGATACCGCGAAGTGTCTTCTTCTTGTCCAGCTTGTCTAGCACCTCGTTCTGGCCGACACGCTCAGACTTGACACGAGCAACAGCCAAATCTTTCTCCGCTTGAGTCAACCAGCGGGCAGTCTCCGGACGATCCGTAAGCGTGAAGAAGGAGATCAGTGCCAGACAGCAGGTAACTATGCCTTCAATTGCAAAGATCATTCTCCATCGCGTGAGGGAGCCGAAGGAATCGAGTGTGAGAATCGCCGATGCCAACAAACCTCCAAAAGCACCGGCCAGGGGGGCCATGACAATGTATAGCGACAGTCTGAACGCGAGCTCAGAGCGCCTGTACCACCGAGACATGTAGTACGCGATACCTGGGAGCATACCAGCCTCGAAGACGCCCAGAACGAAGCGAACTCCACAAATTGCACTAATGTTATGGACAAAAGCCGTGCCAATGGACGCGATACCAAAGCATAGTGAGATGATGGGAATGAACCATCCCGGGCCCATCCATTTACAGCAGATGTTGGAAGGGATCTCGAAAATAATGTAGCTGATGTAAAAGACGGAGAGAACGGTGTTGTAGTCGTAGCCAGTGAGACCAAGATCCTTCTCGAGACCGGCTAGCCGAGCATTTCCGATGTTGGCACGATCGATGAAGCAAAACAGGTAGAGGAGGGCCACAGTCGGGACGATGTACAGGTCAATCTTCAGCCTCAGACGCGCCTCGGCCTTCTTATCGAACTCGATCAAGGCATGTCCGTAGCTGTGCAGTTGTTAGATGAGAGACGCGTAGTGGTAGAGGCGGACTTACATATCCGTGGCAGCGTGACCGTGTCCTGCAATCTGGTGCGCGTCCTCATTCTTGAGGTCCTCATGTTGGCTGGGCGTGTACTTCTCGGCGGAGTAATCCGTGTGGACTGGAGCCATAGCGGAGTGACAATGGGAACCGAAAACACAGGCGACTTTCGCAGCAGTGCAGGTGGCAAGTCGTTACGACACACTCTGGCTTTATACCTCTCCGCACTGTTCGACGGTTTTCCCTCCACACCGGACCGCACCTGGACCTGGCCAGTGTCCCTGCCACCGCGTACTCTGGTGGAGCGTGTGTGCGCTAGGTGTGATAGCTGTCGCGACTAGCCCTCAAAACGGACAAGCGCCAGATGCACGGTTCGCGCAAGAATCCACTTGACGCGGAGGCGGACCTACCCCAGACTCACCACGATCGGCGACCCCATCTGCCTGGACGCGAACAGCCGCACTCATGACTCCATATGCCGTCGGTTGTCAGATTCGGTATTTGGCTGTGTTTAGCTGAAGACTTGGTACAGAGCTGAAACCAGTGGCATCCCCAGGCGAAGACTTTATCCTACCCCGCGACGCCACCACGCTTGGTATTCGGAGGGATCGGAAACCTCGACATGTCAAGCTGTTGATAGGCGCATCTTCCACTTCCTGTTTGAGATCGATACCGAGGCACGGGGTGTTTCTTGTTTGCCCACATGTCAGTCAAGCCTGCATGCAACAAACGGACTCTTCGTCCAGTCTTGAAATGCTTATGGAAAAGCTTTCACCCGTTATATTAGCATGTTTGGCGCTAGTGGGGTTCTTGATAAGGATCGATGCTTGCTACTCGTAGACGGTGAAGAGAAACGGTAGTCTTCCCTCCTCTTTACAAAGACTCGTGAAGCCTCAAAAACGGATGTTTAGTTATCTTCTGAACGGCATGAGGGGGTTCCATAATTTGTGGGGTTTGGTTTGTACCCGGCTTGTCTATAAATGTCTCCTGCGTTATTGATACTGACAGTTAACGGCCATACTGCTGCATTAAGGTGGATGACGCGTATCATGGATCATGTGTTCTTACACTTAACCCGCTACGGCATCAAATTTGGCGCCGCTGCCAGCGCATTGAGGTATAATAACACCTCTCGGTCACAACTCCCCAGATATTTCTACAGTCTCCATTCCAGCTACCTGATTCCCTTGGAATCAACCTCTTCTAGTCCGTCGATCCAGAGTTAAACATATCGCAGCTTCCAACGACGCAGAAGTAGCTCACGAGAGCTTTCTACACCGTTTAGAGTTGATCTAGGAACACAATGAAATAGTAATTATTCCAAGAGCTCTGGAAGAGCTAGCATGATGCTTTGCAATCAGTCGTTGGTCTATTCCCAAGATATCAACGAAACAACTCTCGCCTAGCTCAACTTCTTTCCATCAACATGTTCACCAGTCTCTCGTACGTCCTGAGCAGAGATGACAACATCCAACGTAATAGATATTAGCCCATGCGCATGTAAAAAAAAGCAAGTACGAAGTCTTTTGTTTTTCGAACAATCCACATACAGTTAGTAATCATTCTCAAAGTACCATCTTAATCCGCCTACGCAAAAGTCGCTGAAACGTTATTTGCATGATGCCACCTCTCCTTTTTTCACAAGTTGTCGACGACACTGTCTACTCTCCTTCCAGTAGGCAATAAGTCCTTCTTCTCTTCACAATTACCGACTTCCAGCATCTGTTGCGTAAGAGCATGATACCCCGCCTTCCCGTTTTCCATTTCCACGAATTTGCCTGATGCGCTGTATATCAGCTCTCCGTGACGCCCTTTATCTGCCATCAACAAGGCCACAGAGCGAGCGACGACATCTGCCGACTGTAGGTTGGCTTCGCCTATTGCAGCGATGATAGCACGAGGCACAATAGCTGTGTCAGTCCAGGATGGGGCGACGGCGTTGATACGGATTGGGAGGTTGGGGTAAAGCTGGGGTTGCAGAGCACGTAGAAGCCCGACAACGCCGTGCTTGGTCGAACCTTGGTATTTGATTAGCTCGCAGACCTAATGGTACTTGGCGAGACGTACTGTAATCCTCAGCTGGTAATCGCTGGAAGGCCGATGCCGAAGCTGTCATGACGATACTGCCACCATTTGGATTCTTCTTTATGTAATGCACGGCCAGCTTGACTGTGTATATCACGCCGATCAAGTTGACGTTGATTGTGTTTAGCCTTGGTGGAAGCAAGTCGCCATGTTCATCGACGTTGTCGTCCAGCAAGCTCATTGATTTTCCGATTCCCGCATTCGCAAAGACTTGGTCGATCTTCCCATACTTTTGCTCTGTCGCCTTGAAGACGTCGAGTTGCTCCTTCCAGGAGGTGACATCAGCCTTCAAGAAAGGGACGGATGATGCTTCAGGCTCAGGTAGCGGGTTGACGTCGCAGGCAAAAACAGAGCCTCCGTGCTTGACAATCTTTCGAAGTGTTGCAAGTCCGATTCCCGAAGATGCCCCTGTTGCACATGAGTGGGTTGTGAGGGACATCTGAATATGGTGTTCTACCTGTAATAACAACCACCTGACCTCTCAAGTCATCAAGTTGGCTATCTGAGATGGTGAAGCTCGTCATTGCGATGGCTGGGGTAGTGGATTCAGAAATCAATGTTGGTACAGTTGCATGAAAGCTGCCAGGACCGGTAGCAGGTGGAGAAATTGAAGGTAGACAAAGAAAAATTGTCTTGTGAGGGCTGAATTAGGCTGACAGGGAAGAGGGGAAGCAAATAGTGAATCCTGAACCGTTGAGCGGATGATGGCTGCTGCGAAAGTCTTATAGCATGGTGGAAACGGAGAGTGGACGACTATGCCGCACTACCAGCGCGGGACGTAAGGATTGCCCCGCATTAACGTACGACTTCGCCAGACCACTCAGTTGCTCGGGTAATTGTATCACTACGGACAAGATGCATGGAGACAGAACTCAAGACTATGTACCTGGCGTTGCAGGGATCCGTATTGGGCTAACATGCTTACGCCTATTTGCGTCAGGTTGCAAGCTTCAAACTGTGTCCAGGAGGGCGGACTTTCTGCTATGCTTACCTAGCAGAGGAGCAACGCGTACTCAGTAACGACGTACGGCTGAACAAGGAAGACGAGGCTGCTCCCGCTCGACTTGACAGTCGGGACAGATTCTGTTCCAACGCAGCACCAAAAGCAGTGTGCTCAACTCGACGGTCCATAATCGGTGCCCTTTCGCTCCTCTGTATTCTTGCTCCGTAGTCGACGGTCGGATATCAAGCCGCCGCTATCTGTACAAGTATCGCGTGCGCTGGCTGCCGCTGCAGTGGGGTATAAGTTCAGCTTCAAGCACCTCCGCCGCCGCCACCTCCTCTTCCACGACCGCGTCCTCGGCCCCTCGTGCCTCTGCCCCCGCCACGGTCGCCCCGGTGGTCTCCACGTCCATGCATGCCACCTCCTCGGCCGCCGCGGTTCGCTTGGTCCTTTGCTTGCTGTTCCTTTACGACGTCGACGATCTCGTCCGGCACTCGAAGATACTTTATCTGGAGATTGTCAGCAGAGCATACCAGAGAAGAGGGCCGGAGACTGACTGTACTGCCGCGAACATAGATCTCTGGTAATCTCATAAACTTGTCACCGTCGGCACTCGTCTGCACAACCTCTTTCAACGTGAGGTTCATCCATGTGTCGCAGTTGACAAGCAGCCCGTTCAGAGTCTCGCCGCTCTTCAGCTCCACCAGCATGGGATGACCCGTTGCGGCCGTCAAAAGGCCCAATGGAAGCTAAGTCGAGAGTCAACTATGAGGTGCGAGTTTGCTGGTTGGGCCAGGTGACGTACCATATTGTCGCGCTACGAGTTTTCGCGATTGTGCCTGGCGCGTAGCCCAAGTAGTCTGGTGCAACGGAGGTGTCGCGACACGGTCGAAGATATTCCTGGTAGTGTAGTGAGTGCAGACAAGGGCGGGATACGTAGTTGGCTTAGTGAACATGATCTCCCTCGTTGCATCGCAGGCCGCGAAAGCTTGGACCACATCATCTTGGCGGCACAGCCCTACGACTCCCCTCTCCACTTTGGCAGCACCTCTCAGCTCTGTCTATCCAGATGCCCTCATGTTACATGGCGCTGATAGAGCTGATAGTAAACCACCGGGTATTCCATCCCCGAGCCACCCAAGTACCCGGGCTGCGACATCACACTCACGTGAATGTTGTCATGACCAGACGGCCTGACGTGGTTCTGGCAACCATGGCAGTCTGCCACAATCACAACTACAACCACATACTGTACAGTGCACAATACACACTTTCGCATCTTCACTCCAGCTTGCCGAATCCCCGTGTTTCATCACGCTGCATCATGCATAGCGCTGCCAGCTGAATTGCGAGCGGACGTCTAAGCCACGCTCACGCTGACGGCAGCCACTAGCAGCTCCGCGCCCTCGTCCTCCAAAACGCCCTTCGACTGGTGCCTGATCCTCGTGCCTTTGGGAACATCTGTCCCATAACCCGCCAAACTTCGCTCTTTCTGCGGGCCGGCGTCGTCGTGCGCTGTTTGAATTCCTGCTCTGTTTAAATCGTGTTCCTCGTTCTTTTCACCATGCGTTCCTTCAAGTCCAAAGTGCTGGCAGCGTGCGCGTGGGCGGCACCTGGACTCTCCGCCGTCATACCCGAACACGACCGTCAAGTTACTCGCCCAGATGGGAACCTCTTGCAGCTAGGTCCGCATTTCTCTTATACCATTCCACATTTGCCATACCTAGGCAGCTACTGAACTCTGCCAGACTTTCAACAAAACTACGCGCAAGCTACCTTCAGTGTTCCCTGCACTGGATGTCTTGGCCACGATCACACGGGCCAGGATGACGAGTCTTTGGTAAGGCCACCACCAGGCACCTAAATACCATGCCACCTGCTCACCTCTTCAGATCTTGAGCTTCGCAAGCCACGCCCAGGATCAGGCTTGTGGCTCTTCCAACATTACACTAAACGGAGTTTATCTTCCTCAAGAGTGGAACGGCGACTTCGCGTCTGGCTCCGGGTCCTACCAAGGCGTTACCGATCTCACACAGAATGAATGGTTCCCGCAGCGTGATTTGGATCTCGAATGGGAGACGGCTTGTCTTCACGCCACTGAGGAGACGGAAGCTGCTCAGGTAGTAACGGTCAACATCAAGGCCATCGACGGCAAGGCCATCGACAAACCTTCTGGTTTCACAATCTCCTTCAAGCAACAAACGTCACCTCCTTCCCTACTCAGGCTCGAGTCCGTTCCCAACCCCTCTGCGAGCAACAAGGACGTAGCTGAATCCTGGCGTGAACCCCCTGAGTCTCTGCGTCTCGCCCTATCCATCACCAACCAAACTTCCCGATCAAAGGACAAAGTTCCGTCACTTGAAGACGAAATCCGCGAGTTAAAGGCCCTCGAGATAGAACTTGAGGCAATCCAATCTCTCATCGCCAAAAAGAAGAAGCAGATCCACTCGCACCTTCGCCAAGAAGTGCAGGACTTGTCGCACGAGTTGAGTGAATGTGACAGCATCTCGTGCATCGCCAAGACTATTGCTCACAAAGCTCACGGCGCTTGGAAGATTGTATCTTTCCGCTTCAAGTCGAGCCACCAATCGAAGGATATGGGTCATCCCGAAGAAGCGTTCGCGCAAGCACATGGTCATGCTGCACAGGTAGCAGAGATGTCTGGTGGCCACCTCAGGGCTGGTTCGCCAACGCCCCACGTAAACGAGGCGAAAGCAGTATGTGATTCCCTTACTCTGCCATGTCGGAGACGAGTAGTAAGTGTTTGATACTGATGTTGCGTAGAATGAACTTCCACCTCGGCCAGCGAAGACATCCCCCTACCTTCTTGCCCTCGAGATCACTCTGAGTGTTCTCTGCTGTGGCTGCCTCGTCGCCGTAATCCGGCACAAGTGTAGCAGTCTGAGAACAAGGACTGAGCGCGCTGCCGCTCGGGAAGAACGCCTCAACGCTCGCGCCTATCGCCGGGCAGCTCGACAACACGCATGGCGCAGCTGGTGGCGTGGCAATTGGGCTCGACGAGACAGTCAACGTATTGCGGACTACGAGGAGAAACGCGCGCTGATCTCAGAACAGGAGAGTGTCCTGGAAGACGCGATGCAGGAAGAGATTAGGCAGTTGAGGGCCGCGCATGTCGTAGTGAATGATCTTGTAAGAGACGCTGAAGAAGGTCGGGCCATTAACCGCGCGCCCTGCGATTGTCAACACCAACAATCCCGGACACCATACTCGCCCCTTTCTACAGCATCGACCTACCCACCAACCTCGTTACCAGAGATTCCCTCAAGGCCGCTTTCCCGAACAGAGAGCCTACCAAGCTATCGCTCAGGCACGCCCACAGAGCCCCCGAGTTACGATTCGGACCTCGAGGCGTCAGATGTTGTAGCCAACGGCTTCAGGCACTACGCGACTGTGTCTACCATGTCCGAGCGAAGCTCGCATTGGACGCCTGACAGCAGTGTTGTTGACGTAAGCCCCAGACCGAGTGCGGAAACGCTCAGGTACCCAGTGAGCATATTGACTCTTGACGAAGAGTCTGACGCCGACTGAGGGCATGAACTGCCATACCCGCAAATGCACACCAACCCGTCTTTGGCAGTTTATACCCAGCACCTACCATCTGGATGCTTGATCTTCTGCGTACCCAGGTTTCCTCGCCCTACGTAGGAAGTCGCACTTGCCGCACACCGGTGCCCATGGCACGAGTAGATGCCGCAAGCAGCCTTTGGTGTTTCTCCCGTCGAAAGTTCCTTGACTTGTAGACAGATTTCCTGCTTTGGCATTTTCCCACGCAACTGAGGCGTTTTGTCGGTTCGGCGTAAGGATTGGCCCACAGTAAGCATGGCTTTGGTAACATTACCAGCTTCGCTTGAAGCAATGTTGACGCACATGTTTTGTCGTGGTCAACGGGTGGTCAGAGGATACCACCCACTAATATATTCACGTCCTCATGTATGATACTAGGCCTATTGGCTCAGGAGGGATATACACATACAGGAAGCGTTCTTCATAAGCATAGTAGTAGCTACATGCGTAAGATTTGCATTAATAGCAAAGTCAGTAATACCAATTCATCGAAACAAACACTGACCATGGTTGTTATCGCGATACAACAAAGGTGATTATGTTATACAATTGCAATTCAGCTCCGCTACGAGCGGTCTATCTACATAATGTACAATCATGTTCCCCCACAGTCACCCGCTTTACCGGTTGCGCAGGTACCAGTTGAACGCCAACTGACCCGTCTCAATGTGGAAGGGCGTGGGCACCTCGGCCAAACCCTGTCTGGCGACGGGATGCCTCAGATACACAGCAGCGCAGATGTTTTGGTTGACTTCGAGATAGCGGGGGATAAAGGCAAATGCGCTCATGTAGTCCCTCGGCCGCCATGGCGTCGCGTACGGCGCCTGAGCGTTGCGCCTGTTCCATGCCGATGTGTGTTCAGTTTCTAGTCTGAGTTTCTCAAAGGCGGAGCGGAGACGCGCTTGGTCTTCGTCTGAGATGAGGGGTTCGGCGGCAGACGCGTCTTTGGGAGAGGATTGTGTGAGGGCAGCGGAGCGCTCGGCGATTTGGTGCTTGAGGAAGTCGAATTGCGTGTCGAGCGTGGAGACGGTCTCTGGGTTTGCGGTGCGCCATAGACTTATTGCTTTCTTGACGCTCTGGCGGAAAGCGCGAAACTTTTGCTTATCTTTTGCTTTGACGTCTTCGGCTAGGACGCCGTCGACTTGCTCCATCAAGTCCTGGAGTTGCTTCTTCAGCTCAGTGGGTGTGGGTTCTTCGCGTGTGGACGAGGATATGACCATGTCGTCATTTTTCGGTTGCTTGGGCGTCTGTCCACCACTTTGCTCGCGGGCTTCGGCGCGGGCGGCGGCCTTTTCCTTAGCGATACGACGCGCCGTCGATGAGCGTTCTTTCGGGGCGCCGGTTGCGAACATGACAGAGGAGGGCTCGACCTGGAACATGTCGCCTGGGTTGAGTGCGTAACCGGGGTAGACCATCTGCATGCGAGTTAGCTGCGAGGACTTGCAATACACGCGAATTGACGCACCTTCTTGCCGTTGACCTTGACCAAGCCGTGGACAACAAACTGCCTGGCCTGTCGGACACTGCTTGCGAATAGCGCCCGGAAGATGGCTGTGTCCAATCGCCTCTCGAGTGGGTAGTATGCCATTTGCATGTACGGTGTCATCGGTGGTGTCCGCGCCTTTTCCGGTGAATCTGCGCCCATTCCTCGTCCAGCTGCCTGCTCTGAACCATCGTGTCGGGCGAGATATCTATGGTCCATGGCCACTACCGCTGGCAGGTTCCGCTTGAACATGTGCTTCCACTTCTTCTCCCGTATGTGTTCGCCATGGTAGGCTCGTGTCGATGCCTTGGCCGTCCATTTCTGCTGGAAATATGTTCGGGTGGTGACGTTTGGGGCCTTAAGTTGCGATAGAGCATATAATGACCATCGTGACCAGTTCTGGCGGACATTCTGCACCCCGTCAGTCCGCCACTCTGTCCAATTCAGACAATAGCAAGCATACCAGCTTCTTTAGCGAATGGAACCTCGGCTTCTTCCTCGGCATGGTGAAGGCGGACCAGGAATTGGTGATATTGTTACAATAGCGGCCCACGCGGCGAGCGTAAATCTGGATAGCGGTCCGTGCCCGTCTGCATCGAAAATTCCCCACTAAGAACCATAGCTATCTCTCACCTGGCGCCCTTTTCTTTCCAACAACCTCCAACCTCTTTGTCGCGAACCTCAAACCGCCTTTTGCAGCTTCTTCTCACATACGCGATTCAGGCTGCATACATACTAAACATGGCAGACCAACAGACCACTGCTGCGCCAGCCGCAAACCCTGCTGAAGTCTCCAAGACTGAGAGCACAACCGACATCAAGTCTGAGTCAAAGGCTGAAACCTCCGACTCCAAGCCCGAGGACAAGGCCATCAAGAGCGAAAATGGCGAGGACAAGGAGGAAGTCAATGGCAAGTCCGAAGACAAGAACGGCCATCGCAACGACCGCGAAGACCGTGGTGACCGATCTGGTCGCAACGACCGCCGCGATGGTGGGCGCGGAGGTCGAGGTGGTCGCGGTGGCCGTGGCAACTTCCGCGACAACCGCAACAAGAGGTGCGCTCAAATGTTCGAGTCTTTGCCTTTTAGTGTTAATCTTTGCGCAGGCAGAACAACCAAGAGTTTGACGATCTTCCCGAGTCTGACGACCCCAACGAGATCCGCGCCCAGGTATGACTCCCACTTTACCATTCACGGTACGCCTGACTAACACTTCCAAGGTTGAGTTTTACTTCTCTGCACAGAACTTGGCAACTGACGAGCACATGTTCATGACGCTCGAAGGCCCCAAGAACACTCCTGTTTCCATCCACCATGTCTGCTCTTTCAAGCGCATGCGCCGCTTCAAGCCCTACTCCGCTGTTGTAAAGGCACTCCGCGAGAGCACCGATCTCGAAGTCGTTGATGATGGCGAGTACAGTAAAGCCGGCAGCGAAGCCGTCAGGCGCAAGGAGCCGATTTCCGTCCCCACTAAGGAAGGTGATGAAAAGAACCCACCCACCACAGAGGAGCTCTTCTACCGCCTCAAGAACAACTCCTCCAACAACATGGAGCGTAGCGCCTACGTCAAGGGCTTCGGCAGCGAAGATCAGGCCGGCCAGATCGCGCTCGAGAAGTTCTTCCGTCCTTACGGCGCAGTCATGGTCCGCAAGCGTCGCGAGAATGACGGTGCTTGGAAGGGCAGTGTCTTTGTCGAGTTTGACTCCGAGGACTCCCAGAAGCAGTTCCTCGAGCTTGACCCCAAACCCAAGTTCAACGGCAACGAGCTCGTCATCATGGGCAAGAAGGAGTACATTGTCATGAAGTGCGAGGAGAAGGGCATCAAGCCCGACTGGGAGCTGACCGAGGAGGAGAAGTACCAGCAGCGCAAGGCACAACGCGAGGCCAAGGGCGACTTCAGCCGCAGCGGCCGTGGAGGAGGTCGTGGAGGTCGTGGACAGGGCCGCGGTGGACGTGGTGGACGTGGTGGCAATGACCGTCGCGACAACCGCCGTGACCGCAACCGATCCCGCTCTCCCCGCAGGCGCCGCGATCGCAGCGCTTCAAACGGCTCCGTCGACGCCGACGACTGGAACAAGCGTCGCGACCGCTTCAAGGACGGCAAGGACGACCGCGCCAGCCACAAGGAGGACAAGAAGGAGATTGAGCGCGACGCCCACGGCGTTCCCATCGTCAAGGACACTTCCAACAAGCGCAAGGCCGACGGCGGCGAGCCCCAGGGCAGCCCCAAGAAGAGCAAGCTTGAGATCAAGCAGGACGAGTAGAGATGACTTCTCTGCTCCGTTCTTGCACATTTACAACACCTGTACCACTCCATGGAGTTGATCTGAAGTATATCGATGGGATGTTATTGCATTTGGCGGCGTTCAAGGACTATTACATTTCTACGGTCATCGATATGATACCTACTGGGTTTGGGCAAAAGTTTGTTTCTCTATCTCATGGATGAACCAGTCCGGCTGTATCTGGTACATACAGTGTCTTCGCTATTCAGACATGTAGTTGACGACGCATGAATAGAAATACTACCATGACATATAATATCTGTCAAATGTTCCTCATAACTAGTGCTGTGGTATTGTGTGCTTTGTCTCACTTGGTCTCATCCCTCTCAGCTCCACACACCGAACCTTCAGCCCAAGGTCGTAATCTTCTTTCCCCCATTGGGCAACTTCACCCTCAACACCGCTCCGGGAAAAGTCCTCCCATCAACACCCTCGTTCCAATTTGGCTGGTATGGCAGCTGATTGATATTCATATACAAGTAACCATCCTCACCAATCGACGCTCCATCCGGCCAGACGATACGCGGGTCCCTCACAAAAGGCTCTGTACGCAGCGTCTCCGGGTCATAAACATAAACTGCGTTATGCTCAGGCATGCACTGGTATATCAAACCGTTGTCATCGCCTTCGAAGCCATTTGCGTTTCCGCCCCGCTGACCGAGATTCGTAACGTTATTCGCGGCCATGATTTCCGCGAGGGGATCCGAGGAAGGCGTGAGAAGGTTCGCGGCAGGGACCGAGTACAAATAATCTGATGTCAAGGGGCTGTAGTAAATAGTCGAGCCATCGGCGCTGATCTGGATTCCATCAAGTCCTTCTCGTAGCGTCTGGATAGGCTGGCCGATTGTGCGTTGGTAGAATGGGTTGCCTTGGTAGGAAGGCACGTCGCGGTCTACGCGCAATGTAGAAGGGTGTTGTGTCAGTCTTCTCCAACTTTTGCTGGTACCCAGGTCGAGGATGATGAAGCCGGGACGTCCTTCGTCGCTGCTGTCGACAATGTAAGCGACACCTGATCCTGACGATGTGATGTTTGGACGCAGGTCGAAGCGGATGTCGTTCATGTAGGAGTCTGGGAAGTGGACGCTAGGTGAGAAAGTGTAGGTTGCGTAAACGCTGTCGTTTGCTAGATTGATACCGAGAATCTTGGGTCCACCTGGTTGTGCGTATGGCATCGATGGTGCGCCGGTTGAATTCATGATGGTGGGTCTTCCTAAAAGGTACGTATAAAAAGTTAGTGTATAGCTCACAGGTAGTTCGTACAGAGGAACCTCTTACCTGTGTCTACTACCCAGAGCGTCTCAGGTCTCCTGTCATTTTCTGGGGTAATATACAAAGCTTACACACTGATCAGCCCAGTGCTGTTCCTACTACCAAAAGGAATACCATTCCAGCTCGTGTTCAGCTGCGAAACAGGAAGGTTAAGGTCCGCGGATGGGTAGGGTGTTTCGGCAGTTTTGTTAACCACTTCACCGAGTGTGTAGGCGTAGCTGCCGCGTGTGTAGGTCGCAAAGAAACGGCCAGTGGACGAAATGGCGAGACCTATGGGCCACTGGGAGTAGTAGTAGTGGTATTCTTCTATCTCAGGGCCGTAGGACCCTGTGTCGACTCGCAGAATTGAGCCGCTGCTGTTTTGAAAAGCAACTTGCGCAGCTGCACTGACTGCTAAGGCTACCACTGGGAGGAGTGAGAATTGCATCTTCCGCGTGACGTTATCTTAACACTGTAGTGCAGTGACTGTCCTCTCAAGTGAAGACGGGACAAACTTCGTATATGGAAAGCATTTCTAGCTTCCTTCCGTTTCTGCATCGTGATGCCAGCCGTGAACAAGCGTCATAGCTTACACGTCCCTTACGTGGATGCCATGTGGTACATGCTAAACAGCAACGGCAATTAGATTCCATGACGTTGAGCAATTCCGGGTTTAAGCTTTCCACAGTCGTACCTGCATGAGGCGGCTCTGCCGATCGTGGTGATCCCGCAACTAAGTTGTCAGGCGATCACCATAATCATAACAGCAAAAAGACGAGTTGTATAGTATGCTGCTTGCTTCAATTCTTCCGCTCTAGTCTAACACATCAGAAAAATTGATAAGATCACGCGGAATTTGATATCGTGTTAGTGTACAACACAGCCAAAATTCGCGCCTACTAACGCCCATTAAACAAAGCCCGACCCCAGCGGCAATGCTTTGGAGCCAGAATGAGAACAAAGAGGCGCTGAACCAACAAGTAAACATGCCTTGCAGTGTCAAACCTAAAGAACAGAACATGAATCAGGAGGTGTCGAGTTTACGAACCATGGGAAGGAATTATAGGAGCATAGAGTGAAGAGCCACTCTACCGTCCACTTTTGCTGGCCCTTCTCTGGCCTGGGCTGCCCACGAAGCTGCCCCGTGGACTCCGACTAATTGCTGGCATGAGCGGCTGCTTCTTCATACCCAGCTTCGTCTCGAAGATGCGCCCGACAAGCGCTTGCACGCTTCTTTGTACATCGGGTGCCATTTCCGTACCGAGAAGTCCAACGACAAGCGGCGCAAAGATATCGACA
Organism: Alternaria dauci; assembly: GCF_042100115.1. Lineage (NCBI taxonomy): Eukaryota > Fungi > Ascomycota > Dothideomycetes > Pleosporales > Pleosporaceae > Alternaria > Alternaria dauci. The sequence continues at coordinate 878,429 of NC_091276.1, forward strand.
TTCTTTTCAAAATCAGTGTCGGGCAAGCCAGTGTATCCATCCAGTACGGTGACGACGACAGGGCGCCAAGTGACAATGTTGCGTTGTTGGGTCTCTTCGTCAAGATCGACATATGAGGCAATGATGTCCTCGCAGAGCGGGATCAGGGCAGCTTCCGTGTCGGCGCGTGAGGCAGCGCGGTCGTTAGACGTGTCGTGGTACATTCTGAACAGAATGCTCACGTACACTGACGCCGATCCACTTTCCTGCTTGAGCAAGTTTGGCGGTTGCTTCATGAAGCCTTCCCTGAACAGCCGTGATCGCAGGTCGCGATTCGCATTGAAGCGCTTAGCAAAATGGTACGACTTCTTGAGTACGGCCATAAGGCGGAGCAGTTCGCCGGAAGGAATCTTCTCATAGACGGCTTCGTTCGTGAAGAGCTCTTGTACTGTCTCGATCATGAGAAGTTGCAGGACGCATTTCGTAATGATTTGGTTGAAGAAGCGACGGCGGGCGGCTGTGACAACCACAGGTGGTTGCTGAAGACTTTGGTCGTCGGGACGGTAGTCTTCCAATTCCTGGGTCTGGCGCTTGGGTAGCGGCGATGGCATACGCTGCTCAACGCCACCACTGATGCTCGCAGAGTCCGAAGTCACTAGAGACGGTCGCCTTGCGCCAGAAAGGCCATTGATTCCAAGCGCGTTGTCCATCCTCGGTTCTTCAGTAGGTGTTTGGAGCGAGAGTTCGCCAGGTGGTCCGTCTCCGGTTGGCGTTGTCAGGTCTGACGTCTTGCCAGTACCGTTCGTCGAAGTGGTCTGTATAGATGAGCCGCCGGTCGCAGCAGAGAACAGGGCTGTTGCTTCGGTCCTTTGGAAGAGATCGACAAATGCCTTGACGATCTGACTCCAGTGATCAGCTTGGAACTTCTGAACGTTCTGCAAAATCAACTGCTGTAAGCAGTTGCTGCCGATGCGCGCTAAAGTGTCGTTCTCTTGGCATATACAAAGGGCAAGGAGATCGAGGAACCGGTCGAGCATGTACTCCAGCGAGTCGAAAAAGTGAGTGAAGAGTTTGATCATGTTGCGGAGAGCTTGAATCATGGTAGTCGAGAGCCACACTGAAAGTTCCTCATGGTTGAGAACCTTTGTCATCTCAGACTTTGACTTCAACACCATGAAGATGGGGTACAGAAGCTGTCGCCAAAGCATGTCCCAGAAATCCCGTGGGAAGTCGCCACCATAGCTAATTAGGGTATCAAACAGGTATTGCAACGCCCTTGACCGGACCTCTAGATCCTCACCAGTCATCAGGACGTCGTGGAAGGCGAAGAGAACTGGGAACCAGAATTGCTCTTCTTGCGTTTGGCGGCTAGGCTGCTTCGGAATCGAAGAGCCCTTTTCTGAGTCTTTCAAGTATCCAGCACGGGCGGATAGAGAGCACTCGGGTGTCCGTAACATCTTGGGCACAGACGACTTGAGCAGTTCTATTGCTTGTAGCGATTTCTTCTGGAACTTGAAGTTCTTCGAGAATTCCGTAAGACAGACGATAAGGTCTGCGAACGCGCCCTGTGAAATGACTACACCAAAGCGGGTATTGTATACCTGGGTGACGTTTTCGAATGCGAGGTTGACGATGCCCTCTGCTCTGTGTTAATGGCTGTACAAACAACAATGGAGAAATAACATACCGTACGGTTCCCTGGCAGCCACAGTGAAGACCCCGAACATTGTCTTCCAGCCAGATCGAATGTTCTCGCCTCGCGCTTGTATCATCTGGATCAAGCAGCGTAGTACCATGTCCTTGACCGAGACGACGTTTGTGTTGTTGATAATGTGCTCGAAAGGTTTGAGGAAGTCCTTCTGGAACTTGAAACCAGGCAGTTCTTCGATTTCCATAAACTTCATCGAAAGTTGCCGCAGTGAATTGAGAGCAAAGTAGACGACATTGGTGTTGGTGTGGCATCCAACCTCGTTGAAGTGAGCGCCAAGTACCTGCCAGATGTTGGTCCACTCAAAACGAACACGCGTCATGTTGTAACCACTGATCTCTACGAGCTTCTGCAGACTGTAGGTGCGAGGTGACTCGCTTTGCCCAGACGACTGGATCTCTTGCCAGCTGACTTGAACAAGCGCTTTCACAAAATCTACGATAGCTTCACCAGACAGGTTTGCGCTGTTGGTAAAGATCCGGTCCACTCCTCGAACGATGTCGGTGGAGCGACTCTCCTCAGCTACTTCAGAATGAAAGCTTGTAGTGCTTGCTTGTGATTTCGGTCTTTGACGGTTGGCCGGGACGTTGAGATTCTTGCGCGATTGTGCGGTGCCCGAACTCGACTTGAGCACGTCCGGCACGGCACGTTCGTCGATACCAGAAGAGATGAGTTGGAAGCGGTCCAACTGTGAGACACACGTGAGGACTTCACGCCAAGACTCCCGCAGAAGGTTACCCTCCGTCTGGGCAATCTCGATCAAGGCTTTCAACGCTTCCATGTTCCTAGCTTTCATCTCGCTCACGTTGTAGAGGTTGGTGAAGCGCGAGAGGAAAGCCACGAAAGCCTGTCGTGAGCTGTCGAGATCGAACAAGCACGATATCCGGATTGCTAGCTTGATGCCTTCAATACACAGGCGAACGATTTCGATGTTGTGGTCTTGAGCTTGGCCAGAGAGCGCAGTCAGAATTGGCATCCAACTGACTTCGAACATGGGCCCGACATGCTTGGAGGATGACGCGGGTATGAATTTAGAGACTGGAAGGGTTGTAGCTGTTCTCCGCTGAGCCCGAAGGAGCTGCTTGTAAAGTTGCTCAGTCTTGTTAGCCATTGCTTCCGAGGCTTGCACAATCGCCTCCCGCTGTAGGTCGCGGGCACCGCCTGTCAGGACTTGTCCAATACTAGACAATCCTCCTGCGGGTTGTTGGTTCAACAGTCCCTTGTCTGCAGCAGCCTCTTGCTCGGTGTTCAATACAATCTCATTCTGGGAGATCTCATCGTAGATGGCCTGTAGGTACTCATCCGGCAAATCGGCTGAGTCGTTGATGCCACGATTGTTCTTGATAAAGTCTTGCGGTGTCATACGAGGGCCTTTCATTTTCTTGCTATGTTGATCGACATTCAACATGATGACGGAATACGAAAGAACATATGCAGTATCGGCATTGGCATACGCGTTGGGGTTACCGGTGATGTACCGCTCAGCGAACTTGAGCATAAAGCGATCGATCTTTTGAGCTTCACCAGGTAAGCGGAAGCTTTGAAGGAAGCGCCGCAGGGCGTCCGTAAAGCGGGTTTTAGTAAAGTCCATCAAATCCACAAAAGCATGCATAATCGCAATGTTCTCCGGGTCACCCTCTCCCAGAAACTCTCCCAGTGCTGTTTTGTCGATCTGATCATTGTCGAGGAAGAAGCGAGCAATGTCCTCAGGCTTGTTCGAGGGGATAAAACCCTCTGCAATCAAGGTCTTTAGCCCACGCTTCGGCTTATAGTTGAACTGTCTCAACGCATTTGTGAGTGCGGTCTTCCTCTGTTTTGCCTTCTCAAGTTGGCTGTAGTCGTCCTCGGCAAGCGGCGTAACAGTCCCGGAGTCTGCTCCTACCATTGGAGACTCTGCGGCGAATCTGGTGTCTGTCGAAACTCGGAGGTCGTCGAGTGATGGTCGCAGATCAGGGTTGTTTTGCTTGGTGTTCTCAGGCAGGGCCTGTTGAGCCCAGTTGACGAGAGATCGGAGGATCTCGACTAGGGCCTCTAGTGACTCCTGCTTCATGGCGTACTCTTGCGGATAGCCATGCTCTGTGTCGTGCGACGAGTTCATAGAGACAGTCGTGAGTGATGGCGGTAATGTACCGCGGCTCTGCCAGTCCATCTGTCTCGATTGCTTCTCTCGCTGGTCCTGGTATGCTTGCTGTTGCATGGCTGTGATGGTGACGGGGTTGCTGGATATCTTGGACAGGTGTTCGACGACGCGCTGGAACATGTTGTCAAGTGCAGTGCGGTCGCAATCATAGTTGAGATATATCTCTACCAGTGCCCGGGGGTCTGCAGCAAGCCTTCCGAATATTGTCAAAATGTATTGCTTCTGAAATGCAGGAGCACTTCGCTTGTCTAACGTTGCAAGGTATATTTCCTTGAGGAACACCTCGACTTCCTTCTTGAGTGATATGCGCAGGTACTTGAGCATCTGCCAGAAGATCTCACAAGCGACTTCAAAGACCTGCTTCACTGAACTTGCGCCGTTGCGACTCAAGCTTAGGCAGAGATACTGCTTGACCGCTTGTATGAAGCTGGTTGGTTCATCGCTGCCGCTGCGAATGGTGGCATATGGGGACACGAAGACAGCAATGTTATTGAAGAGTATGGTGTGGATCATATGCAGAGAGAGAAGCTTGGAACGCATGCCCTGGGAGCGCACATCGTGGGCATGGTCCACTGTCAGGCTCTTTGTGCTCAGACGGCACATGGCTCTGAAGACGAGGTACGCGTCTTTGACAAATATCTCGTCCTCCTCCTCATCTTCCGTGTTGACGTGAGGTGAGCTCTCTTGCCCGGACGCATGGCGCGATCCAGCTTTGCCCTTGATGCGAGTTACCAGCGTTGGTGCGTTATCGTGTATACGGTCGTCGTTGAAGCTCATGTTGTTTTCGAAGCTTTGCAGTGTAATCTTGGGACCCGTGTGTCGGTCGACGGCCTTGTCGCTGGGTTCGGTGGTTTCAGCGTCGTGCTCGTCCTCTCCGTCTTCGCCATTGGCCTCGGAGCCATTGATGTCTTCTGTGCTGCTTTGATCTTGCTGCACACTCTCTTCCGACTGGCCCTTGTCGTTCAAGGAGGAGCGCGACAAGTTCAGCCGAGCCTCTTTGACAGCCAGTCTTGTCTTGACCCTCTCAAAGACTGTGCCGACCATCTGAGTCAATGCGCCCTGTGCGACCTGCTGGTTCGCGCTCGATTTTGACAGGAGAAAGATGTTGTACGTGAGTCGCACAGCCTTCAACAGTCCCGCTCCGTGCACAACGATCTTGTCGTTCAAGATGGCTGCCAGCAGCGACTTGACAATCTGCAGCTGCACTTCTGGCGCGGTAGCCTCGCCTTGGAAACAGTCGCATATTGTGTCTATAGCTCGTTCGATCAGAGGGGGCACTTCGCTGTTGTCGGCTCGCGGTTCGGCCGGCACGGAGAAGTACGAGTAGCTGATGAGCTTGCCGATGCAGTCGAGCGCCGTGATGGAGACGGGCACGTTTGGAGCCTCGGAGGCGAGCTGGAGCGGCTCGAAGAGCACCTCGGGGTTGATGCGTGCCGGGTCGCCCTCATTCTTGATTGCAGACAGGGCGGCATTGGTGCTGTCCCCAAGCTTCTTGTTCTTCCTAGCATCTTTGGAAGCTGCGATAGTCTCGAGCGCAGTGACGACAAAGACGAGGGAACTCCTCGTCGAGGGTCGCGTGGCGGTGGTGGCTACGGTAGACTGCGAGTCTGTTCGCGGGCGGTTATCGAGAGGCAGGCGATGGTCGAAGATCTGCTCGGACGACCGCGGCGCATCGCCCGCGTCGGGTACGTTTAGTGATGGTGCCTCGGTCGCGGGCGCAGGTGCGTCGGCACGTGTCGATGTATCCGCATCTTCCCGTGGAGCTTCCGGCGCTGGGGAAGACGTCTCCTCTCCCTCCTCTGATGCCTGTTCCGACTCGGAATCTGACTCGCTCTCGTCTTCTCCCTCTGTGTTGTATGGGTGTGTTTCCCGTGGTTCTTCTTCTTGTTGCTGTTCCATGCTCTCAGGCTTCTCCACCTGCTCTGTCTGCGTGGGCTGGGGGTCGGTGTCGGCCATGGTTGTTCACGTCCGCGAGATTCGTATTAGTACCCTGTCCTCAGCGACCATGGCGGAAGGAAGGAGCGACGCAAGAGGAGGAAATACAAGGCCGTGTGGTGGCTCGTACAGGCGCAATGCAGCACAGAGAGAGGGGAAGCGAATTGGCAACGGCACGTATGGTTGAGCGCGAATCCCCAAAGGTTGCTATGTGAGATGACACTCTGTGACTTTCCCTACTAGTTACGTACCCAACGACCAGTCCGCTGGTAGCGCGGGACGCTAGTGAGGCGCCACACTGAGGTCCCAGCCACAGCGAGCGGCGCCACACACGGTGACAGGGCGTCCCGGGAAATGTCGCATGCAGCAGAGAGGGCCATCGGGAGAGAACGCTAGTCGCCGGGTCTCCAACCAACTGCACTAAACTTTTCGTTGAACTGCCCTCCATCTCCTCCAGCTCCGACCAGCGCCTGAGCATACAGCTGCAGCTTGTCGCTCTCGCCCGACGACTCTCTTTCCACCCACCCACCCCACGCCTATTTTCGCTCGTCTCGAGTAAATCTCAGCGCACCGGCATCCCGACACAATGCCTGCCACGACCACTCTGCTGTCCCGGGCTGGAAGCCAATTGACCTCCAGAGGGTCAATTGCGCTGCGCGGCGCCCTCCCTGCCTCGAGATGCTCTGCGTAAGTTGCCTGCAGTCTTGCCTGCCTCGACGCCAAAAAAACCCGCCCAAGACGACAGCTGACACCTCCATCCAGACGCACACCAGCCCTGGCCGCGCTTGCACGATACTATGCCTCGAAATGTGAGCACCCTCACCGTCTTTCGCCCTCCGACCAAAAACTCCGGTGATGGTCGCGTTGCTAACGCCTCGTGTTCGCAGCCTACCCCCCGCACAGCGTTATCAGCATGCCTGCCCTCTCCCCAACCATGACCTCCGGCAACATTGGCGCATGGCAGAAGAAGGTCGGCGACTCGATAGCGCCCGGTGATGTCCTCGTCGAGATCGAGACGGACAAGGCACAGATGGACTTTGAGTTCCAGGAAGAGGGCACCATCGCCAAGATCCTGCGCGACGCTGGTGAAAAGGACGTCGCTGTTGGCAGCGTAAGTTCAGCCGCTGGCTCTCACAGGCATGCCATGCTAACCTTTGCAGCCCATCGCGGTAATGGTCGACGAGGGCGAGGACGTCTCCGCCTTCGAGTCTTTCTCCATCGAGGACGCCGGCGGTGACAAGAAGGCCGACACTCCCTCCAAGCAGGGCAACGCTGCTGAGGCCAGCGAGCCCCCGAACACTGGCTCCAAGACCGCTCCTCCTGCCAAGGAAGAGTCCGCGCCCACTGCCATCGAGTCGGAATCCACCGGTGACCGTCTCGAGACCGCTCTCCAGCGCCAGCCCGCTGTTTCCCCAGCCGTGAAGAAGCTCGCGCTCGAGAAGGGCGTCCCCCTCGGTTCCATCAAGGGCACTGGAAAGGGTGGCAAGATCACCAAGGAGGACATTGAGAAATACAAGCCTGCTGCAGGTGCTGCCCCCGCTGCTGCCTCCTCCGCAGCTGCCTACGAGGACACCGAGGCTACTAGCATGCGCAAGGTCATCGCCAGCCGTCTCACCGAGAGCATGCAGCAGAACCCCCACTACTTCGTCGCCTCCAACATCTCCGTCTCCAAGCTCCTCAAGCTCCGCGAAGCTCTCAACGCCGCAGCTGACGGCAAGTACAAGCTCTCGGTCAACGACTTGCTTGTCAAGGCCCTCGCTGTTGCCGCCCACAAGGTTCCCGCTGCCAACTCGTCATGGCGCGAGGAGAACGGCAAGGTCATCATCCGCCAGCACAACGTTGTCGATGTCTCCGTCGCTGTTTCCACCCCCGTTGGTCTCATGACTCCCATCGTCAAGAACGTCAACGGACTCGGCCTCCAGTCCATCTCCTCCCAGATCAAGGACCTTGGCAAGCGCGCACGCGATGGCAAGCTCAAGCCCGAGGAGTACCAGGGCGGAACCATTACCATCTCCAACATGGGCATGAACTCCGCCGTTGAGCGATTCACCGCCGTCATCAACCCCCCACAAGCTTGCATCGTCGCAATCGGCACAACAAGGAAGGTTGCAGTACCGGGCGAGGCCGAGGATGGCACAGCAAGCGTCGAGTGGGACGACCAGATCGTCATCACCGGCAGCTTCGACCACAAGGTCGTCGATGGTGCTGTCGGTGGCGAGTTCATGCGTGAGCTCAAGAAGGCCATTGAGAACCCTCTCGAGCTTATGCTATAATCTGATTCTATTTTCGGTGCATTTGGGATGAATGTGTAACTTTACTATTGGGCTAGATGAGATTGGATCTCAGGGACAGACGATCTTATGTACGGCGGATGGCGCACTTCTTCTATCCCCCATGATCATTTGTCCAATTGTCGTATTGCATGATAACTCCTTGTATGAAAAGATATCTCCCAACTTCCTCAAAACGTCTTTTGCCTTTACACCATCTGTTTGGTCACGCTGCATCCAGGCTGACGGTAGATCTAGACCGCGGTTTCCACTTGAAAGTTCTACACAGAACCGGGACGGCGGGCGCGCGATATAGCCGGCATGTGCTTGCAGGACAGTAGATGAACACTACATTCCAGGCTTACCACACCTTCAATAACCTCGTACAGCCCCACAAAAGAGGCGTTCGAGGAGTGTGTGGGGGACAGACGGCCGTTGCACAACGAGAGAGATGGCGTTATCTCAGTATGGCTGTGGTGTGGTGCTTTTCTACTTAGTCCCCCAGCGCCTTCCTCAGTGTCCCTGCATTTCTGACCGCACCTACAAGATGTTTACGATGCGCTGCATTACTCTCTTTCCTCTTCTACTCCTTGCCACCACTACTGCTCTCCACTTTGATTGGGAGCGCGATCAACTCACTCGCGAAGACGCGGCCAGCAATGAAGCACTGCGCTTTGGCAGCGCATCAGCAACTGCAGCGTCTGGTAGCTGCAAGATCATCCCACAAGACGCTACATGGCCGAACGAGGATGCCTGGGCGTCTTTCAACGACACGCTCGGAGGTGCATTGTTGAAGCCTAAGCCGCTTGCCAGTGTCTGTTATGCTGGCGAAGGCTACAATGCGTCAAAGTGCGACCAATTGAAGAGTAGCTGGGCAGGCATGAACCTCCAGTGAGTCTACATGGACAATAATTAGACCTTGCCCTTCATCATACTGATCATAACAGCTCCGACGACCCGGTGAGCATCATGTCCCAATGGGCATCTGGAAATACGTGCACGCCAACCTCACAGCCAAACTCAACCTGTACCCAAGGCGGTTGGCCAGAGTACGTCGTCAATGCCACCACAGTACGGCAGATTCAGCTTGCCGTCAACTTTGCTCGAAACCAGAATATCCGGCTCGTGATCAAGAATTCTGGTCATGATTTCAATGGGAAATCCATTGGTGGTTATTCTCTTAGTGTATGGACGCACAACCTCAAAGGCATGGCATATAATTTGAACTATACATCACCCACTGGCTCATATAATGGAAGAGCTGTTACCTATGCCGCGGGTGTGCAGGCTTATGAAGGCTCTACACTGATGCGACAGAAAGACATGGTCATGATCGTTGCAGGAGGAGGGACCGTGAGTATCGCAGGCGGCTTTCTCCAGGGCGGTGGACATAGCTCCTATACTAGCTACTATGGACTGGCCGCAGACCAAGTGCTTGCCATCACCGCTGTTACAGCCGATGGCAGGGTGGTAGAAGCACATGAGGGAGAGAACGCAGATTTGTTCTGGGCTTTCCGTGGAGGAGGCGGAGGTACATGTCCCCGACATGGAAGAAAACTTCACAGCCACTGACAAACAGCCAGGAACATTCGGGATCATCACGTCTGTCGTCGTTAAGGCGTTTCCGCCCACGCCTCTAGCGTCAACCAGTATCCGTTTCTCGACCACACCAGACCGCGGATCGAATGCACCTCCAATCTCCACGGAAACCTTCTGGGCTGGCATGCGAACATACTGGGAATTCTCTGTCACCATCTGCGATGCAGGTGGTTTGGGTTACAACTTCATCTACCCTGAAAGCAGCACTACTGGTCTTACCTTTACTGTTGGTATCTCTGTACCAAACCAGACTACAACCGAACACCGACGTTTCGTGCGCCCGCTACTTCAGAAACTCAACGATCTGGGTATCCAGCAGCCTATGCCAACAGTAAGACGGTCTCTGACGTCTCCGTTTTCATATGAAGAAGGATACAAAGACGAAGCATCACACCTCTTCAAAAGGTTGTTGGGCGAAACAACAGGTCACACATTAATAGCATCCCGATTCTTCCCCCGCACCACCTTCTCCAACACCTCTGCTCTAGAATCTTCACACCTTGCCATCCGTCACGTCGTCGAGAACGGCTCCCTAACGTTTCATGGCATGAACTACGCGCCCACACTGTCGGTTTCTGGAAACCCCAACAACGCTGTCAACCCTGCCTTTCGCACCACAGTCTTGCACGCCCAAGCCTACGAGCCAAACGCGCACTGGGATGGCAAGGCTCCCATTCTGTCGCGGGGGGCGTTGACGGAAAGGCATGAGAGGCTGCAAGGGTATATGCAGACTTGGCGGGATATCACGGCAGGGAGTGGAAGCTATATCAATGAAGGGGATGCGCAGGATTGGGAGTGGAAGGAGGCATTCTTTGGGAGTAACTACGAGGAATTAGCTAGGATTAAGAGGAAGTATGATCCTGAAGGCGTGTTTTGGGCGATTGGAGGTGTTGGCAGTGATGAGTGGGAGATCAGGAACGTGGATGGCAGCAAGAGAGAGGGGATTGTTACACAGGATGGCAGACTATGTAAGGCAGGCCTGTGATTCGGGTACTTGGGATCTCTGCTTCCTCGTACCAGGCAGGCATACGATGCTGTCCAGCGAAAATGAGGAACGGTGGCACTGACCCGCTCGTTGCATTGGTCGCAGCGATCGACGTCCGCGTCATATCTCTAAGCTTAAAAAACCACGTCCATGCTGCCGTCTCTCCGACTGGCGGAACCGCTTTCTCTACTCTGAAGTCTTCACAACCTCAACTCTCTTCCGTGAACAAGTACATGCAATCGACTCTAGCCTACATCCTTTGCATAAATCAATAAGTGTTTTGATATCTCCACATTCTTTGTGCACCAATTCACCAAGGTGGAGTATTGACCAAGATTTTCATCGAATGTGTCGAGCATGGTGACGAACAGATTAGAAATCTTGCGCAGGAGGTAGTGCCAGAGAGGTGAAGGTATATCGAGCAAGTAACTAAGAACCTAGTTTGAGCTGCGACTGCCGAGGGAGTATTGAGTGGACGGTATTATCCATCAGTGAGCGTCTTGGGACAAGACAGGAAGTCGTCGAAAACAGGATCTAGAAGAGACGCTGTGGGTGTAGATAGTGGAAGAGATGGAGGTATGGGGGTTTTGGTTTCTCTTTGGGGTTGAACGGGATTTGCTGGTCATGGATACAGATGGCACGATCTTTGATTGTCCGGAACAGGTGCAGGCTTGTTGTCGGCGTGGAAGATGACGACGTCTGGAGTCCCGTCCACATGCGTTCTTTTGCATGTGACGACGACTTCATTCGCAAGATCTTCTCGCGTCGTTACTTCCACGTCGTGGAACATGCTATGTTCCGGCAGGCGAGACCAATTACAAGCATCTCCCAAGACCGGGACTTCGTTCAACAAGAAGTCATCATCAACAGTTCTGGCAGAGTAAATACCCTTCTCTTCAAGCCTCATGACCGTTTCTGCAATGTTCGCCGCCGTGAAAGAATCCCATGTCGCCTCTTTCAGTGGAACCACACGCAGTAGCCGTATAGCGTGAAGACGGACACGATGGTGACGACACTTGATAGCCGTGTAATACAGCGGCGCTATGAATCCAAACTCGCCAATGGATCCGTGGAGATTGACATTGTCCGGCATGGATCGAGCTAGGGAGTATTCTTCAAAGATGTGTATAGCATGCGTAAGTATTGTAAGAAACTTATCCGTATACGCTTCATAGTGCTGTTCAGACTCAGAACGCAAACAACCGCACATGACATTCGCCATGGCGTGATGCAAGAGTAATGATTTGAAAACTGATGGTTCGCGATTTGCCGGCAGCTTGGTTGGCGGCGTCTTTGCGCCAAATGACAGCGGTTCGTCGGGTCTCTTCCCCGCAGCTACGAGTATCGTATCGATCCTACAGATTGTACGGCTGTAGATTTCGTACCAAGTCGCAAGCTGGGTCGTGATTTCATCTTGTGCCGATGTCACTGCAGTAACATCATCTTCAGTTCCAGCCCCTGATTTTTGATATCGTTGTTTGATCAAAGCTATGCGATGTAACAACACATCCAGAGTATCCTTCGCTTCTTCCACGCTTGTGAAAGCAGGGTGCGGCATATTGTTTCCAATCGGCTGCAGGAATAAATCGACGCCCTCTAAACTGGAACCGAACAGACTGCTCTGCATGTGTAGAGTCGCGAAGCTGCGTACAATATTTTGATCTACAATTTTCCCGTGTGAAGCCGGTCTGATCACCAAGACACCATGATGGGCATGGTCCTTCTCGGTAGCCGTGTTTTTCAGAAGCTTCAAGCCATTGCGCAAGTGTGTTTCAGCAATCTGGTACCTTCCTCGGAGGTACTCCAGCTGAGTGAACAGTTGGCAGGTGACGAGTATAACTGTGATGGAGTCTTTGTCTCCACGTTGCAACAGTGGCTGTAATGATCGGATGGCCTTGGTATACTGCTGGAGGACAAACTTCTCCCGCGTATCTGGAGCTCGTGACGGATCGAAACTGCATCTGTGCGCAGCGCTCAGCGCCACAGCAGCATGAAGAACGGCTGGTTCTGAGGAAGTTGCCGGCAGCACAATCGAGTTCCAGAATTTCGAGGCGAACCAACCCGATGTCGTATGGACGATCCTGATCCTGTACAGTTGCAAATGCCTGAGTTCTTCAACGGGCAAAACTCTGGTTGGAGGCTTCTGAACCGAGACTAGTGGGGTATCGTTTGTAGATACTCCACCATATCTCTCAACGTAGGTGTTGCCTCCGCCTCCCCACAAGCCATAACCCTCGCACGTTCGACCAGTAGATCGGCAACGAGAGCATACAGGCTTTGCCTCATCACACTTGACTCTTCGGGCTCTAGTCAACGTCGGTAAGTGTTCGTAGGCACAGATCCACATACAGCCCAGACCGCTGGAGAACAGACCGCCAATCGGACAACCATGATACCTTGGACAAAACAAATGACTCACTTGCAGGTACCACACCCTGTCTTCGACTTTCTCCGCACAGTAGTGCTCTGATGTTGGCATGCAGCTTTCGCAGTAGTAAGTTGATCTGATAGGCCAGATTCCGAGTGCATAGCGAGAGTAGTCCCTAGCTAGGGTAAGAATATGAAAGCGCTATCTCAGCTTATTTCGCAAAAGGATTCAGTGGCTCGAGATGCATCTTCCAGACAACGAGATAGAGGAGATGTTACGAGTGAGATCCAAGGCAAGGCGACGACCCCTAAGCTCGCTAAGCTCAGGGAAGGCACTAATAACCCTGCATACAGCGTGCCCCCTCATTCGCCTGCTCGGTACAACTGAGTTTTGACTGGTGGACTCTACAGGAAGCGGAGACAAGACGGGACGCCTAAGCCCAGAAAATGCAAGCTCTTTACCTGTTTTCACGTGCTTTGACATGCCGAGTACGTGAATAGATGGTAGAGGTAATGGAACATGGTTCCAAAACCGGATATCGTGTTCGTTCGTCTATGGACTAGTCTATCATAAGCATCGCATTACCATGATCTCATCACAGAAGAAAAAGAAAAGTTGGACAAGAAACTTTCCCTCGCGCCAAACGTAGCCCTGTTACCACGCCGACCAAATGCTTTTCACTTGCCGTTACGCCTACGCAGATGCCTCGCTTAAGAAGCCTCCTCAACGCCGTCGGGCTTTTGTGCTTCAGCGTCTGTCATCTCCGCGTCTTTTGGCTCTTCCGCCGGCGGCGCCTCAGCCTGCTTCTTGGCCTCGGCTTCCCGCTTTGCGCGCTCAAGCTCGGCTTGCTTAGCTGCGTGCTCCTTCTGTTGCTTCTCCATGACCGCTTGTCGCTCGCTCTCGATCTTGTCGTTGTAGCGCTGGATGATGGGTCCAGCAATGGAGCGAATGTCCTCCTTCTTGGAAACGTACTGTGCCTTGGACGCGTCGTCGCCCTCGTCGTACAACCACTCCTACATCAATGTCAGCGCAATTCGGGAATCATGCATTGAAAGGGACTTACCTCGATAGTCTCGAGCTTGGTGTTGAGCCTTGCCTTCTCGTCGTCGCTGGCAAACTCGGCGTAGACGTCGAGGATCTTGTCCTTGAGCTCGTAGATGAAGCTCTCAAGGTTGTTCTTCTCGTTCTCGGTGTCGGCAACGAGCTTGTCCTCCATGATCATAGAGTTCTCCTTCTCGGCCAAGGCCTGCTTGGTCTCCTCGTCAAGCGAAGCAGTGCCTGCTGATAGTGGTAGATCACCCTTGCGCTGTTGCTTCTTGACCTTGCGCATCTTCGGTGGCTCCTTGGCAGCGTCCTTGTCAACGTCCATTGCCTGCGCATTATTTGTTAGCTCGTCTGTTATGTGCGCAAAAGCAGGACGCCCAAGTACAGGATCAACGCTAGGCTTTCGTCGTTTCGCGGCAGGCTCAGGCGGGCTTTGCCGACCGTTACTAAGATGGTTAGGAAATTCGGAAGAACGTACATCACCCTCTTTCTTCTCCGCCGACGGAGACTCGGGAACAGGCTCCTCGACCTCGGTCTCCTCGACATAGTATCCAGACTCGACGTTGAGTACACCGTGCACATTGAGACGTGCTTTGAGCTTGCAAATCATGAAGTCGCCCTTGGGGTCCTCCTTGACACCCTTGACGGAGAATCGGCCGATCCATGGGTTCATCTTGCCCGGCAGTTGCTCGGGCTTGGCGTATCTAGCCTCGAGGTCGAATGGGTGTTTCCGGTAAAAGGTGAGGATCTTGGTCGATGGCATGACGTTACCCTTGTTGAAGACGGTCAGGTTGGTGTCCTCATCAGGAATGTCCTCGGACTTCTCCCAGGTGAACTCGACAGGGTAGTTGACCATGTCGTGGACGGAGAAGTCACGGACACGGAATACAGGCGAGAGGATGGCGCAGCAGAAAGCGCATCCACGAGCGACAGCCTCGTCCTGGTTGAGTGTGAAGGAGAGGGGCTTGCCAAAGTATTCCTGGATCTTGGCCTTGAGGGCGGGCACACGTGTGCAGCCACCAACCATCTCGATGGCGTCGATGTCGTCGGTGGTGAGCTTGGCCTCAGCGAGAGCCTGCTCGATGGGGGCAGTAGCACGGTCAATGAGGGGCTTGATCAGCTCCTCGAGCTCCTCGCGCTTGAGCATACCGCGCACGTCGACGTCGTTCATGATGGACTCGACGTTGATGGGCGCCTGGTTGTTTGCGGAAAGGACCTTTTTGAGCTTCTCGACACCAGCAGCCAGACGGAGGCGGGCCTTGCCGTTCTCCATGACGTCGATCTTGTACTTTTCCTTGAACTCCTTGGCGAAGTGCTCAACAAGGGCCTGGTCAATGTAGCGTCCACCGTAGTGGCGGTCCCAGGCGCTCGACTTGACAGCCAGCTCACCCTTCTTGAACTCGACGACGGTAGCGGTGTAGTTGCTGTGGCCGATGTTGACGAAGACGACTCTCCGTGGCTTCTCCTCGGGCGCTGGGAGGTCGAGCTTTGTGATTCCCCAGCCGAGGGCGACTGCGGTGTTGTCGTTGATGAGGCGGAGGCACTTGAGGCCAGCAATATCGGCGGCGTCGAGGATGGCGCGGCGCTGGGCGTCGGTGTACCAGACGGGGCAGCTGAGGACGACGTCGTTGACGGGGAGTTTTAGCTCGGCAGATGCTGTGGCGCGCATCTTGGTGAGGAACATGGCTGTGATCTGGGTAGCAGTGAACTGCTCCTTCTTTCCCAGGTATTGCACCTCGGCGCCGACCTGGCCGCCCATGTCGATGAGGGGCGCGGACACGAAATTTTGCTCGATCTGGACATCGGGATCTGAGAGGTTGCGGCCAGCGAGGCGGACGAACGAGGAGACGGTGTTCTTGAGGTTGGAGATTTCCTGGTTCTTGGCCGTCTCGCCGACGTATCTGCTCTTGGGGCCGAAGCCTACTAGCGATCTGCAAAGTTGTCAGTTGGCTGTTGTTTTGTGTGTGCGCTGGGGGTTTACTTACGGTGTCGCGCGGTTGGATACTTCATTTGCAATCTACGCACCGTCAGCATCTCCGTATAGGACGACATGCGCCTAGGCTAGTACTCACCACATCGACACCTCGATTCCGCGCAACAGCAATGACGCTGTTGAGCGTTCCCAAGTCAACACCTACTACAGACATGTTTATCGCTGGTGGTGGGGTATATGTGCGTGTGTACGGGGTAGTGTAGGGAGTGTGTGCGGTGAAGGTGTTTTTTTTTCTGCAAGGTCGTGTAAAAGATAGGCAGACACGGGTCGCAAATTTCAATAAGCCGCTGCTACGATGAGTTGCTGGCAATCCGTCGAAGAAAAGAGAACCTTCTCGACAAGCCCTGTTTTAGCGGGGTCACTAAAGAAAGTGTTGCGGAAGGCACGGACCACGAAGCAAACCATCCAGCAACACGCTGCGTCATGGCCCCGGTCACGTCGCAGTCCCCGCCGACGCGTCTAGAGGGCGCCATCCCATTCCAGCGCCCATGCACGCATACACGACCGCCTGGGAGCACTCGCACGCGTCAACCTCGTCGGCCATGAGATAGCTGACATCGCCATGGCCCATATTCCCCCGTACCCACTCTACAACAGGACGTACAACCTGTACCGCCTGTCCCCGCTCCACTGCCACGACACGCCCCTCCTGCTAGAAGCCTCACTTCGATCCCATGCCAAGCGCCTAAAAGAACAACTCAAGGCCGACAATGTGCGCGGCGTACAGGTCGACTTTGCCGGCGCTGAAGACACCGCAAAGCTGGGCCCGCTGGAAGAGTGCAGCTGGGAGCTCATTGGAGACGAAGACGCCTGGATTGACCGACATCGCCAGTCGATTGATCCCGATGCGTCGCAACTGTCATCCCTCTCCCACCTTTCGCCAGACCGCGCGCGAGGACTGCAAGTGAGCCTCGAGTACGAAAAGCAGACATACAATGCGCTCCTGCTGCGCGACCCGGGCGTCACTTCCTCGCCAAAGGGCTTTACATCGCTGCCACTGTTGCTTGTGAAGATGCCGGGTCCGATACGTGACGTCTTTCTCAACTATCTCCACACGACCTTTGATGCTTACGTTGCGCCCTTGAGGCTGCCCTCGCCCATGATCGCTTCGAGCCTCGAGACGTATTTGAAGCACCTCTCAGCGAGGCACTCGACCCAATCCATCCAAGATATTATAAGACAGCTGCACATTCAACTGGCATTTCCCACCAGCACAACTCTTCTCAAGCACGTAGAAATCACCATCGCAGGTACCGACATCTCCGGTTTCGTCGACCGTGGTAGGCTGCTCAACCATGTCCACGACAAGCCCTTTACAGCTGCCTTGTCCGCCTATCTCAAACAACACCTCGCTCTCGACACATCACACCCTAAAGTTCAAATATCGCGCATCGCCTGTAACAGCTTCCACCTCGGCACCGAACGACTGAAACTCATCGCACCCGACCCCCTCGCAGACACGTCCTTCTCCGACCAAGGCGGCGCATCACAAGACGCAAGTGCAAGTGAACTTGCCGTTCAAGAGCTCTATAAATCTTTGGTCCGAGAGGCTGCTGGCAGCGGGAGCTTTCTGCCCGACGACACAGCTAAAGCTTCGGAGGAAGAGACACTGTCTCCTGCAGCAAGTGCTCAAGCGGGGCGGCGGAAGAGGACTATCAGCGCCGCTGCTATCGATAGCAATAACAAGAAGACCAAGGCGAGAGCGAAGGAGAATGGCCGAAAGGTCGACGGGAATGACGACATGGTTGCTGTCTAGTCACACCTTATGCCGGACTGAAGCACATCTTGGTGAAGTATTTGCACATTATTTAGGATACCCATTGACGGAATCCGCTGCAACAAAGGACATCATATTCAACCGAACCACACTTATATCACATGTCGACAAGTGCTCCGCCTTTGTTTGTTATCTGCCTCACCACAATGTTGCTACCGCATCATGTTATCTATATGAAGGCTTAAATCGTTATCAAGTGGACGCTACCACACCCGGTATCTCTGGCAGAGACTCGAAATATAATCTGACCAATAGTAATGCCCAGATCGCCATGGTAAACGTGGAGTACATACCTGAGTTAGAAATATTGCTACTTGGCGAGAATAGATCGCGAGCCATCAAAGCCAATTCTGGGAATTAAAAATGCAACTGAAAGGAAGAACAGTACATTGGACTCCTGTCTTTCCACCCTGTGATCTCCCTTGATCGCCACTCCTGAGTCGCTCGCATCCGAACCATAAATTGTCATTACACACGACTCGCTGCACAAGCGTCTCCGCAAACAAGGCATCATCATCAGTCGCACGAAAGAACACGGAGGGCTGTTGTCCATGCAAATCTGAACACAAAAACACTATCATTGCCTATATTCCTGCACAACATGCTAAGTATATGAGAACGCATCGCGAAGCAGAGATTCCATCAAATGAAGTGGAGTTCTTGGAGAGACTTGTTAGATTGCTGCCTTTAAAGATGACTGAGGATATCAAAGGGAAGATCAGAACGAAGATAGAGGTAAAAGTGTCGCTCTACACTGAGCTCAAGCGGCTTGTGTCTGCGCAGACTTCAGTTTATCAAAAGTTTCGCTTTCCTCGTTTTCACTCACATGATCAAGTCATGCTTTCCTCCTTTCACTAACCGGTATTATCTACCCCTCAATTTGTTTTCGTTTGCGTGGTCCTTGCACACGCGACTGTGACAAGCACAGTTACTTCCGCCTATAAAATAACTCCTCTTCTGCACTGTTGTTCTTTCTATTTCCGGATTCATATATACACCCACCACCTTCTAAAGACCCAAGAATATACTTTACACTCTACTGGACATGTGCGCCTCCACTTCCACTATGATAGAAATACGTGACTACGTCACCAACTTTCTTTACATCCGTCGTCCTTCGTCTGGGCTAGGGGACTACAACGCCCTCGTCTCTAACTGCTTCAGTTACTCCAACTGGAACCGAGAAAAGTACACGGTACATTTCCACCTCCAGCGGGGCTCGTATTGTGAATATGGAAAGTTACTGAAGGACCAAGATTGGGCCGTTGGATCGTACGAGGTACTCTTCGCACACTTTGTGAGAAGAGCCCGAGCTACAAGTCAAAACAGCCTCAGCTTTGGATACAGGACTAGAAAGTCGACAACACCTCCAGACATCCCCTCACCCGAATCTCCATGGACGCAGCCGCCGCTACCAGCCGTTGATGATCAAGGATTCCCTATGCTAGGAGATCCACCAGTTCGTCCAGTACCGGACGCTTCTACTCCCGGCCCTAACCCCGTACCGCCACCAGCTCCTGTGCAGCCCCGTCCAGCCGCTCGTCGACCAGCTGTCCAGCGTCGAAACACGAATTCGACAATCGTATACTCCATTGGTCCACCTATCCCTACCTCGCATTACAATAGTACTTATTTCTCTGGCCCATACGTGTTCATACCGTTGCGCCCTGACTTGCCTCGACCACGGTCACATGCTCAGCACTACAGTGACCCCTTTCCAGGTTTCAGGACCCAGTCATCTGCGCTCGCTCTAGAGAGGACCACTACAGCGATGACCTCCGCGCCGCGGGTAAGAGCACGTCCATCTGCCCCAGTTGCTACCGGTGGCCGGTCTCTAGCTAGGCAGCCTCAGCCGGACGACGGATTCCCAGATTGGTCACCGGTCACAAGACGAGGCCGTCCAAGGACTGGTGAGCAGACTGTGCAATCAGGGCCACTGACAATGCCTTCATGTTTTGGTGCAGACAACTCACGAGTGGCGATTCGGCAGTCACCTACAGAACAAGACTTAAATGAAGAGGAACCAGAGCAAGGAGTACCAGAGATGGCAGAACGCGCGTCCGTCGATAGTTCGCTAGAATCCTTCGACTTCAGTGACTACCTCTATGGCTCCCCCGAAGCGAGTCAGCATTCCCCACCAAGGCGGCAGGAGCAAGAAGGAACAGAGGGGGAGAGTCGTGCGTCCATTGCACGCTCGCAAGATTCTTTTGGACAGTTCGCGACTGAAGGGATTGAGAGTCCACTGTTTGTCACAGATGAAAGTGACAGGGATTTTCAGGAGGATTTGGCTTGGGAGACTGACGATGAGCAGGTGGCGGTGGGAGAGGAACAAAGAGGAGGCGATAATGATGAAGATTAAAACTGTTTTGTCGGCGCTTGGGGGTTAGAAGACTAGACCTGGATAATGCAACAGGAGTCCGTGAACGTGTTCAGCATGATATAATAGTTGCAGTGAGACCTCAACTACTTGACTTGTCAGTTTGGCGTCTCACACAATGAGTTGTGGACCTCATGGCAGTACAGACACTCTGCCAAAGATATAGCGATAGTTCCGCATTCCTCATCTTCTGCTTCGTGTCCCAGCTTGGTGATCTTTAGGCGAAATGTAAACGGCAGCGAAGATAGTACAATGCGTGTTAATGACGCTATTCAGGGTGCGATACTGGCCATAACACTCCTGTTAATAATACTCTGCAATATCGAGAATGTACGCGATACATCGAGGTCATAACGACGTAAAAAACGTAATAGGAAATCTCCAAGGGACAATAACTAAACCCATACACCGATGCGAGTGATCCAATCGCTCCAGCACCAAGAACCAGCCACTTCTGACAAGCATTTACACCCCATGCCATACAATCATCAATCCCGCCTCATGTGTACACACTCTCCGTAAAGGAGTTCACTTGCAGTCCCCGTTCAGCCATATCAGCGTTCTCGAGGAACTTCAATTGCATCCACACCAAGTGCCCCTTTACGCGATCCAGTTCCGCCCTGATCTCCTTGACAGGCCTTACCATGTCGTACAAATGACCCTGCTTGTGCTCTTTGTCGCCTGAAGGATTAGGAGTAAACTTATCATAGTCTTCGAACGTGAGGATACTGTCATCGGGATCGGCGTGAAACAAGGACCTGAACACCTCGGTGTTGGTAGTCGCGCGCTCGGTCCACTCGTCCCATAATTTGGGTGACAGGGGATCGGAGACAAAGTCGGCTTCGGGACCGGGCATAGGGTCGTTTGGCGATTCCTCGCCAGGTGGTTGCGCGTTGGGGTCGTCCGTGGCATTGAGAGATTGGGGTGGGAGTAGGCCGAGATGTTCGCGCCATAAGCTGCTGCGAAGTTGGTGGGCGAGGCGCGCGGCTTTGTAGGGCTTGCCGTCCATCTCCGTATCTATCTCGTCCGTATCCTGCAGGACAATAGAGAGTTCTGAGTCGTGGAAGCCTAGTTGGGAGCGGTCATTTATGTTGGAAGAACCGCAGATAACGGTCCTGTCATCGACGATACAGATCTTGGCATGGATGTAGAGCTCTTCTTGGAAGAAGTGCTGCTTCTCTTCTTCCTCTTCACCTTCCCAATTTTCTTCGCTGGGCTTCTTTTCCGTAAGCATAGCGTCGTCGGCAATCGAATCAGGATCAATGACGCCGCCCTGATCGCCTTTACCTATGTCTTCAGACTCGCTCATGTACGCATTCCTCAATTCAGCCGCTTTACGACGCGCCTCTTCTCCTCCTTCTTCCGGCGGAGCTTCCAGCTCGTCAATCTCAGCTGCCTCAAGCTCCATGTACGTCATACCAGCCTTCTTCTCGCGCTCCTTAAGCGTAGGAGTGACGTTGATGCGATCGTACGAACGGAGATTGAAAAAGAAAATGTACTTTTCGGGGTCGACACCAGCCGCTTTGACCTTTCCGAAGATGCTCTCGTCCCCTCTGCAGATACTCTTGAATTGATAGTCCATAATGGCGCGTGTTCCAGCAGCAGCCTGATCTCGTAAATCTCCTGCGAATCCCGGGATAGCTGGGATAACAATGATCAGTTTGAAGTTGCGCTGCTCCTTAGCAGCTGAAACCACAGCATCGACCATTGCGGCTCCGATCTGGTTGTGGACGGGATTCTCATCATGTTTTCCCGTCGCCGTGATGAAGAATTGATTCTCAATGTAGACATAGTGTTTCGCGTTGCGGATGAGCTCGCAGTATGCATTCTGGATACTCTGCTCATGAGGATCGATACCCATGCTCCAGTCTCCGCTGCTTCGGACTAGTTGCGCATGTACGGTACCACGATTGTCCAGGTTTTTGCTGCTCAGCTGAGTGATGGGATGGTGCACGTACTCACCCACCGGAAACTTGGGCCTCTGCACTCCAATCAGGTCTTCATCCGCACCTTCTCGACCTTCCATAGTGAGCCAGTCATACCTTTCGTCACGCTTGTACTTTTCTCGCTTCACAAAGTTCCATCGCAGGACGAAGTGTTCAGCGATGTCGTACACCGCCGGGCCGATAACGCCCATGGCGACATCGTGCCATGGCATGCGGCCGAACTCGAGCTTGTTCAGCTTGTTGGATTTCCAGTCCTGAACACTCTCAAAATCCATGATACGGTTGTTGTTGTAATCCTGACCAGGGAAGATCTGATTCTGAACACCAGATGGGTGCGCATCTGAAAGCGGATGTTGCTTCTCATCCCATCGTCCATAGCACAAGTCCAGTCCACCAATAAAAGCCATAGCATAGTCGATGACAATGAACTTCTCGTGATGTGCCCAATAGAAGGTCATGTCTGAGGCATTTTCGAAGACATTGTGATCGGGATGTCTCATTACCTTGATGTTGCCGTATCCAGGTTCGCCCTCTTCAAAAAGGCCCATAAGTGCCTTCTTAGTATGTTGGCTGTTGCATGTGAGAGCTGCAGAGACCTGTTCAAAATCAGCTAATGAATGTCTGCTGCTGTTTGACGACCTTACCTCCTTGTACACGGAAATATAGATCTTGACACCAGCCGCGGCACGTCGTTTGAGCACTTGATCCAGTCGAAATTGTTGATTGTAGTAAGGCGGCCGCTTCAGAAAAAGCTCGGGGCTGAGCCACCAGTCTGCAATGTAGATGGTTTCTTTGGCCTGCTCCAGTGCCTCGGCAACGGCCCAGAAGTAGTCCCTGCCATCTACATACCACTTCACCAAATTACCATCTCGCTCCGGTGCAAAACTCTGGAACCGGTGGTTTTCTGCGATCTTGCTTCTCTTCGCATCCGTTTGCTTCTCATGCTCTTCGTCATGACGATGGTTGGCGTTGAAGAGGTTGGTGAATTTGCCAATCTTATGCTTTACGTGCACAGCCTTGATATGCGCACCTCGAAGTTTGGTGTGCTCAAGCTTTTGTTCGATCTCCTCTATCTTTTCAGAGGCGTGATGGTTGAACGGGTGAAAGAGCTTCTTAAGGCCCTTCTCTTGAGAGGGCATGTTGACGACCGTGCGCAGCGATCAGCAATCGCGCGGGGTAACAATGATGTTGGTGATGAGGCTGGAGAAACGAAGAGGCTGAGAAGTGAGGCGTAGGCGACGGGGAGGCGATCAGTCGCGTGCACAGGTCTTGTACTGACCCACAAGGATGGAATAACCTGTATTCACAGTGGAGTACTCGGCTGGTAAAGAGGCATGGTGCGATTGCAGCCGGAGAGACCGATTGGTGACGTCATCTGAGGCTAGCCATGTTCAGAAATAGCATTCATGCATCTCCACCAAGCGCCCATCGCGGTTGAGGTCACAATCCGCGATTCGTGACGTTGTGAAACCATTGCGATATCCACGATGAGGTAAATGACGGGTGGTACCAAGAAAGCTCATCTCAGCGAAAACGAATCTTAAGATCAGATCCATGAGATGCTTGTCAGCTCTTGAGAAAACCTTACCCCGCGTTTTCGGCCCTACCGATTGCTTCCTCGCACCAGCCACTATTTCCGAGATTAAGCGCATGCACGCTATGTTATTGGCCAGGAGGCCTAAAACGCAACGCATCATCCGAAAGAAAAGTCTGTAGCACTACAAGCTTTGACAATCTATTAGAGAGCTGATGCTCATGTGGCCCAATCGACGTACTCAGGTGCTGTGTGTGGAGTGACCGTTGGTGCAGAGTCTTCTTTATCAAGCATCCTGATATCATCATCTTAAAGAGACATATCCATAGCAATTATACTTGATGGCACCGCGGGGTCGGTCGTGGGGGTTACTCGACACAACAGATGTTTCCTAACCACAACGATCGTACATCAGACGTTGCTTACAAATTATGACCCCAAGTATTACCAAAACTATTGAATACTGACAACAAAGAATTACGACCATGACACTAGCCGTGATTGGCAGCCCGCTGCTACCTCCAGCAAACCAGCTCCTATAACAACGCTTGGCTAACATTGCTTCCGGAGCAGTCGTAAGTCGTAAGTTCGTAAAGTATGGGTCATAGGAACGCCATCCTATGAACCGTAGCTACAGCGCGCCTCCCCAAGCGCGCTAGAACAAGACTCAAACATAAGAACATAAGCTTGCGACAGAAGACGACTAAACACACTCTGGTGTTGTACGATATACATGGAAAGATTAAAGATGGGTCCAGATACTGCCGAGAGCTTTTGCAGGATACCAGTCGATCAGGCAACAAGGACCGGCCATCCGCCCTCCCAGTCGAGGTAGTTGTAACCAAAGAAGAACTGGTCGGCTTCGTAGCCAACACTTTGACGGACTGCATCAATGTTAGCTTGGGGTTTGTGTATCACATTTGCTCTTCTGCTTACCATAGTGATAATACATCACCGTCCTCCCATTGTCAGGGTGCACCATAACACCCTGACCACCAGGCGCATAGATATCACCATGACTGGCCAGAATAGTAGTACCACCATTCTCTTCAAGACAACTCTTGCCCTCTCGGTCGTAGAAGGGTTCGGTTGGGGCTTCCGAGCGGCAGACGACAACGTGGTATACTTGGCCATCTGGAGCAAGGCCGTCCTTGTCTGACGGCTTGTTGCAACACTGACCAACACTGTAGAATATGTAGTAAAAATTCTTCTCTTTATGCATGATAGCCCCCTCAGAGACTCCGGCGCCAATGGTGCCGTTGCGTACCAAATTGACGATACGGTTGTTTTCAGCGGCCCACCCACCAAAGGCTATAAGGTCATCGTGGGGGAATAGCTCAACTTGGAAGATATCGTCCCAAAAGGATCCAAAAGTGAAGTAAACTGGGTCGTTGGGCGTCTCTTGGTACACGAAGGGGTCGATTAAATTGTACCTGTGAGACAGGGGAAGACCGATATCACCGTGGTCTTGCCAGCTGCCTGGCTCGAGGGAAAGTGATGTTGCTACACCGATAGACGAGTTCTGGAGGCCGATACGGGATACGGAGTAGTGACAGTAGTAAGTGTTACCTCGCTTCATCACTGAAGGTGCCTGTTTGCGTCAGTCAGAAGGGTGCTTAGTACATCAATGCCAAATGTTGTGAAGGAGCAACCATACCCAAATATCTTGATCTGGATGGACCATTATACTGGTACCGTTGTGCAACAAGGCTCCTTGATAGCGCCAAGGACCGTCCAGGGAAGGTGCAGTTGCAATGGCAATGTTGCCGCTGGTCGAGAAACGCCAGTATTTACCGTCTTCATACAAGATGCTAGGATCGTGGATCCATGTGCAATTACCACGACATGGTTCTGGATCCGGGTACAACCCATCAACTCTCGGACTGCCAGCCTGGGGGTCTGGATTTGGTTGTGGCCCTGGTCCGGCGTGAGGCTGTGGTCGGGGCGCTGGAACTGGATTTGCAGCAGCTTCAAGAGCCAGGAGTGGTAGAAAGGTAGCGCTGGTGATGAGCATCGCAGTAAGCAATGCGGTGGTGAACCTCACTGGGCCTGAGTCCCGGATGGTGGTTCCGACGCCCCTCATAATGAAACAGTAATATAAGCAGTGAAAAGTATAGAAGTAGACGAATGCATACGAAAGACACATAACCGATCGCAGAGTTTATACTTCCGGTGCGTGAAACACGTCAGGGGTCATGAACCGTCACTTGTTGTCGACAACAGCATTCGTTTGCAACCACAGCACACAGCTGACGCCGAAGCCCATGGCAGGGCGCTCGGAACGTAAACAGCGGTGAAATTTGTTGTAAGAGTCGCATCTCTCGTGACTAGTGAGGCGGCAAGATTTGTATAATGTACTGCGAAGATTGGCCACGAACGCTCTTGTGCGAGCTCCCACATCCGCCTCCCACTGAGGGAAGCGCTCAGAACTTCGTCATGCGACGTAACTCCTAGAGCTAGGAGAGGGTCAGATGCCCCATTCAAGCCCCGGATCTCGGCCTCGTATATGCGGCGGTGAGGAGAGTGGTAGCCTGTAGGAGCTAAGCAGGCAACAGTACCCCGTCCAAGGTAGAGTTCATGAAGAGAGTCGTGTGACATCGTCGAGCTTAGGCCTGTTCAAACGCCGGAGATCTGATACTCGTGAAAATACGATGTTCATAGGATCACATACACACTCAGATGCGTGAAGTGCCGACGCTGCAGCGGTTTTGCAACACTATCGGCGGATGTATCGCTCGAATAGTGCCAGTGATGTCATTGATCGATTTTCGTCGGAGTCTTCTGCATTAGGCACATCGTCTTCGAACTATTTTAGAGTTGTCGCGCTCTATGGTCCCGGAGCTTGAGTGGAACGTTACGCGACCAGATCCGGTGCCCGTTCTTGTAGCCACACGAACGCCAAACGTTTCCTTTATTCCGCGATTCTGGTACTGCCACATGGGGATTTCAAGCTCTAGACAATGACACCGCTGATCTTCTTTAGCATGTTGTTTGGTCGCATGGACACGTACCGGATTTGAGTCCAACCCTCTGCTTGAGCGCAACGTGGCAACCGCCACAACATCGCCGCTGTGTGACGCTACGCTGTCTTGTAGCTATCGTCTTCCACTCTCCACTCGACAGTCGAAACATAGAATGGCGCACTTTGAAAGCAACATGCTGTACTAGTTAGGGCGTCAAAAACAACGATGTCAGTGAACAATTCCAAGGCCATCAAGAAGTCTGGCAAGCGCGGTGAAGTTAATTGGAATGAATCTCATCATACGACGAAGGTCGTGCAAAGTCTCCGCACGAACACCACACATTTGCCCACCTGCTTCTTTCGGGATTTCTCTTTCATCTCACCTGTTGCTTGCCAAAAGCTAGTTGGGCGCCTTGTAGCCTTCGACGTCGGTACTGTTACTCAATTTCTCGAACTTCTTGACGCTGTCATTCTACCCATCAAGCTTCTTGTTGACGAGACTATATGCATTGGTGCCAACTATGCATCGTATAGGCGGATCGCCCATGACTGCTAAATCGTAGAAAACTTTGGCAGCCTTGGCGGGATCTGTGCAAAACTAGTCAGCATTCGTTCGGTATATAGCGTATTCACGATGATGTACCTCCTGCTTGAGAGCCATAGCGCCCTTGAGCCTGCTTCTTTGGGTCAAAGTCTGCGTATGCCGGGGTTGATATCTCTCCAAAGTCCATACTACGACCTGACCAGTCGATTCGGAAACCACCAGTCGATGCAAGTGAATTTTATTCCCCACTCAGGCTTCACTTCTTTAGAGACTGCCTCTGTGAATCCCTCGACCGCCCACTTGCTGGCACAGTAGATAGAGAAATTAGGCACCCCTAGTACGCATCAGCCGCCGATTCAAACACCAAAGGCGTCAGACTTACCGATCTGACCGCCGATAGAGGTTACTTGCTGGATGACACCTCCGGTGTGTCTGTCGCGCATAGTCTCCATGGCCTTTCTTGTCACATCAATCAGACCGAAGAAGTTGATCTCCATTTGCTGGCTGATTTACTTTTCTGATGACGTTTCGAAGGGGCCGTTGAGACCATATCCGGCGTTGTTACAAACAACGTCAACTTTCCCGAATTTCTTGATAGCCGCATCGAAGGCCTTGTCGATGGGCTCTCTCTTCGTCACATCAAGGTCCACGAACAGACTATTGGAATCATTGGCACCATCGAAGGATAGTTTGAAATTGTTGCGTGCAGTCGCGTCGACATAATCACCCTTCTGCAAGACAGCCTTGACGAATTCCTCGCCAAAGCCTGTAGAGCCTCCAGTTGTGAGGGAGACGCGGGGAACCATGTTAGTGTGACTGGGATTCAGTGTTGAGAGTATGATTCGAGTTGGACATGTAAATGCTGCGGTGTGCTTCTCTCGATCGCTCAAGCCGCTCCTCATATCCTTGGGGGATTAACGACGTCAAGTGCGGCCATTGTCATTACGTCGGGATCGGTCAAGGGAGCTCACGGTGTTTAGCGGAGTTGATCAAGCAGCGACTACGGACTGGCGAGTCAATCCCGATCTGCGACATACCTTATCGGCAACGTCTGCAGACCGGCAATGGTAACTTGTTCGGCAGCATGTTTGGATGACGTCTCCCGACATGGAGATGGCTCTCTCCGGCTGGGATCGTTCGGCAACCGCTCGACCTGCTGTAGGTGCGATGCTTCGAGATATCGGTACGAGGCAAGCAAAATTACATGTTGACCGTGATGAGCGTTGATGAGAGAGCAACGAGATGGGTGACTGGTGTCAGACCGGAAGGGGATGGTTAATGGGCAAGGAACGCGTGACGGAAAGAGACTAGCGTCGACGCGAATTGATGTCGCGAAACTGGAGCCCCTCGAAGCGTTTACCACGGCAACAGCACAAACAATACACCCGTCCAGACAGCCCGCTTCGAATACCCCCACTTCCGCTGTATTGAGTCGGCCTTCTTTTTGCAGCGATTGACATCTTACTAGTCCGAGAGTGACATAATACACACCATGGCCGAGGTAATCAGGGACGAGGAGGTGCGCAGGCGCGTGCGACTTGCGCAAGAGTTTCTCGACCCAGACGATGTGTCGAGGCGAAGGTATGGAGCACATGTCTGCTTGGGGAAGCGCCGACTGACGGCTTCAGCTACCGCCCAGACATTCTGGTGATGCTCAATCGGGGCCTGCGAAGACTCACAGTGAGTGCAACACGCCAGAAGAGGATGCGCACATACTCACCCTGTCTAGGTCAGCATAGACGAGATCCGCTCCCACAACCGCGAGCTTGCCGACGGCCTGCTCAACTCGCCCTTTGAATTCACAGAAGCCTTCGACCGTGCCCTCAAAGATGTCGTACGCACCTTCACCGACCGGCCAAAGGCCGAGACGGGCGACGACGTCGTCTACTACTGCGCATACATTGGCAGCTTCGGCGAGTACTCGTGCAACCCACGCACACTGGGCTCCAGCCAGCTGAACCACATGGTGTCGCTCGAGGGCATCGTCACGAAGACGTCGCTCGTGCGGCCCAAAGTAGTCAAGAGCGTCCACTACAACGAGAACAAGCAGAAGTTCCACTCGCGCGAGTACAGAGACCAGACAATGACGACTGGCGCGGCGAGCACCAGCGTCTACCCGACAGACGATGGCGAGGGAAACCCACTCGTCACCGAGTACGGCTACTGTATCTACCGCGATCATCAGACCATCTCCATCCAGGAGATGCCCGAGCGTGCGCCTGCTGGACAGCTTCCGCGTTCTGTCGATGTCATCCTGGACGACGACCTGGTCGATCGCGTCAAGCCCGGCGACCGTATACAGCTTGTAGGAATCTATCGCTCCCTCGGCAACCGCAACGCTGGCGCTGGCAGCTCGACCTTCCGCACACTGATCCTCGCAAACAACGTCATCCTTCTCTCTTCCAAGTCCGGTGGTGGTATCGCCCAGGTCTCCATTACCGACACCGATATTCGCAACATCAACAAGATTTCAAAGAACAGGCGCGTCTTCGAGCTGCTATCGCAGTCGCTCGCCCCCTCCATTTACGGGCACGACTATATCAAGAAGGCCATTCTATTGCTCCTCCTAGGAGGACAAGAGAAGAACCTAGAGAACGGCACACATCTGAGAGGAGACATCAATATTCTCATGGTTGGTGACCCCTCGACTGCTAAATCGCAACTTCTGCGATTCGTGCTGAATACCGCTCCGCTGGCCATCGCCACGACTGGTCGTGGTTCATCCGGCGTCGGTCTCACAGCAGCCGTCACGTCAGACAAGGAGACGGGCGAGCGTCGTCTTGAAGCTGGTGCCATGGTCCTTGCTGACCGTGGTGTTGTCTGTATTGATGAATTTGACAAGATGTCCGATGTTGACCGTGTAGCTATCCACGAAGTCATGGAGCAACAGACTGTAACCATCGCTAAGGCCGGTATCCATACCTCGCTCAACGCTCGATGCAGCGTTATCGCAGCTGCCAACCCCATCTTTGGTCAATATGATATTCACAAAGACCCTCATCGCAACATTGCTCTTCCAGACTCCCTGCTATCGCGTTTCGATCTGCTGTTCGTCGTCACGGATGACATCGAGGACGCACGCGACAGGCAGGTTTCTGAGCACGTCCTCCGCATGCACCGATACCGTCAGCCTGGCACCGAGGAGGGCGCACCAGTCCGCGAGGAAGGAGCGCAGCTCCTGGGTGTCGGCCTCGACACTGATGCTGATGCCAATCGGCCAACAGAAGTCTACGAAAAGTTCAATCCCATGCTGCATTCCGGCGTCACAATCACGGTCGGACGTGGCGCGAACCGAAGGACCGAGGTCCTCAGCATACCTTTTATCAAGAAGTACATTCAGTATGCTAAACGCGAGAAACCAATCCTTACCAAGGGTGCGGCCGATCACATTGTAGCAACCTACTCTGCGCTGCGGAACGACGAGCTAGATGCTGGTACCCGCCGCACTTCTCCTATCACGGCGCGTACTCTCGAAACACTCATTCGTCTCTCCACCGCGCACGCAAAAGCTCGTCTGTCGAAGCGAGTAGAGCAGAAGGATGCAGAGGTCGCAGAGCAAATTCTCCGTTTCGCGCTGTTCAAGGAAGTCGTCGAGGACGACCGCCGCAAGCGGAGACGAACAGTCCGCGATCCAGATGCTATGTCTACAGACGGAGAGTCATCCGGTGATGATGACGAAGACGGTGACGAGCAGGAGGCCACACAACCTCGCCGTACTGGTGGGCCGTCTACCCGCAACACTCGCACAGGCACTACACGCACCCCTGCAGCCGAAGAGGAGGGTGGAGAAGACAACAATGAAGACCTTTACAACGTTACGCCAAAGACTCAACGCACTACCAACCGAACACAGTCCTCCCGCGCTGGCGCATCATCTCAAGTCAGCGCCGCATCTTCACACCCCGAGTCACAGCTACCAGCCACGCAAACCGAATCGCAAGAATCGCAGGATATCACGCCGGCACGGCTGCAAGTGTTTCAAACAGCACTCGGTCAACTTATCGACGGACCACTATTTGCGAACGATGCTGCAGATGTGGAGCCACTAGTTGCTGCTGTGAATGCTAGACTTGGTGGTGGTAACGGGCGCGAAGCGTTTGATGAAGCCGAGGCAGAGAAGGCACTTGAAGCGCTCAGCGAGAGAAACAAGATCATGTACTCTGGAGGTATTGTTTACAAGATCTAGGGACTTGGGTATTGGCATGGATACGTGATCGAATGTGGATATGAAGTGATGATCATCATTGGTTTTGCTGCTAGGCAGCAGAGATGGCGTTATGTTGATTATGGAGACAAACATGTGTGCACTTTCCAAAGATATTTTGCTGCGACGTCAAACATATGCAGGCGGAAATACCCCAAGCTCGCGATACTTGCAAACACGAACAGTACGATAGAAGTAGATTTTTTTTCATTCATTTGTTGGTCATGACATCGTCTCGTTATAGAGTTATCACTCGACACTTCCCGCCCATTCTATACAGGAGAGTCCTGTTTGGCGAATTGCCTCGCCAACGCCTCAATGCTATCCGCGATCCTCTTGAACTCATCCTTCTGCTCTCCAGCAAGGTCACCACCATCCATGGCAGCATCGTCGTCCTGGTTGCTCCATTGAATCTCCATTGTGTTGAAGTCGACCTTGTTGTCTAGACCGTAGACATCCTTGCTTGGGTGCGAAGGGAAGCCGCGTAGTGTGGAGATGAGAGACATGAGCTCCCTGACATCGTCTCTGTCAAGGGTGTTAGTAACGATATAACGAAGTGGAACTGAAAATGGGAATCGTACTGTGGTACATCGCCCTTCTTTTCCGATGACTTGGCGCCACCGTTGTAGTTGGACATGCGAATGCTGGCTGCGCGGTTGGGCTCGCCGATGACCTCGATCATGTGTGTTGGTGCGCCTGTACGTCTCGTCAGTAAGAGATTCTACATATGCGAGACAGAATGATTTACCGTTGAAAGGCTTGCTGAGGACGACCTGGAACTCTCCAGATGGCGGGGGTGCGACCATGCGAGGCATCTTGATATGTAGTGTGTGCGTGGATTGGTTTGTAAAGTAGTAAGAGGCTTCAAGTTTTTGAGTTACTCGGTATGCAAGCTGTAAAGTCTTCTAGTTGGAAGATTGTGATGTGAAACTTCCGGCGGCGTATGTGCTGAGGGGTCGCTTTGTAGCTGGTGGTCGCATAGATCATATGCCATCATCGCATGCAGGTACCCACACTAGTGTCGCTCTTGATGTCATGATGAATCGCTGCTGCCGATGTGAATCGCGAAAGTTTCCACTTACTGTCCACTCTTGTCGATGAGCCGATTCGATGTCGATGAGAAAGGAATGATGGTTATCAAAGCTTGCAGTTGGCTTTACCAGAGATCATTTACAACGCGTCGTCGCTTGACGCGTGAACACGGGGTATGACATCACCACCCATGCCCATGTTGTGTTCATGTCTGCCTCATACCCGTGTTAGATTATCAATTCCAAAGCGCGACAGCTTGCGCTGTCTCTCACATAACACCTCCAGAGTCTGCAACTCATGTTTGACTTGACTAGTTAATTCGAATCTACCTAGGTATCTACACTCACTTCCACTTCTGACGGCACTGACGCAGTCCGCATTATCACCCCCTCACGCTATGAGCCTGCCAAGATATCAAATGGCATATAGATGACATCAGTCCAGCTGCTCGTACCTTTTACTAGAAAGCTTCATCGTGCACTTCTTCAAAAGACTGCGATGCTGGAGACCAGAATGAAGAATAAGAATCCAGTGTCAAAATCAAATTCAATTAACAGTCTTTCGGTACACTTGGTATGAAATAAACTGAAACCATCCCACACTCGATCCGGCGGTAGCAACGGCATGCGATGCGCCACTAGCCAACTCCCTTCATGTGCTCTTCTATCTATCATTCATATCCCGAGCATCCTGTGGGGCTGTTGCTTGAGCTTCGTCACCCTCGACTTTCCCTGGCTTCGCGAATACTGCACCTAGTATATGCACTGGGTTGTTCATCCTCGTCGTCATGACATACAGCAAAGTCAGCCCTGTTATAACAATTTCGTCTCTTAAGCCCTCTGGTACCTCCTCTTCCCGCTTGTCAAAATAGAAGTTTCCGACTTGTTTCAACGCCCACCAATTGACGGTGAACTTTGCGATAGGTTCCTGAGTGACTGATTTGATGCATACGAAGTCCCAGACCTTCAGGGTACTGTTGGCTATCCAAGAGACAGCTGTGCCACCGAGCGCGTGCGAGAGGTAGTTGTATTCGGTTTTCCACCGCTTCAACGGTTTCAGGACTATTTCCCGGCCATGGACTATACAGTCTCCGCTGATCGAGAAGCTGTGAATGGTACTTTTGCCGATGTCCTTGTGATCTGCTGCGCGCTCGAAGCGCAATTGTGGCTTTGCTGGGCGGAAATGCTGTATGTAGAGTGGCGTGAGCTGTCCACCAGTACCCCTGGAAGCCACAATGTTGCGAAACTTTGACCAGGCAAAGTCCACTTGAAGGGTGAGGCCATGAGATGAAAGAGGTACCGTAGGCATGTTGGGTTCTTCAGACGCTGGTTCCGGTTCTACGAGCATGTTGGCGGAAGCTTCGAAGCTCGTAGGCATAACGTGTTGGACTGGCTTAGCCGCAGTAGAGGTAGTAGACATGATGTATTTGGGTTTGGATTATCCAGCATAGACGCTGGTGCGGACAGTTTAAGTACATCTGTTCAGTCGGCATTGTGTTGAAGATGTTCGGTCTTATGCCTTGCTCAGCCCCACTCATTGCCTGGGACGCCTTACCTGAGGTTCATATGCACATCTTTATCTCCTATTGTGGAATAGTGCTCACCAGCATACAGGATCAACACAGTCTGCAGCACAACCATAATACCGATAAAGGTAAACGAACTGGCGTGGTAAGAGTCAGCTGAGATGGCGAAGAGCGCAGAATGCAGACATAGGCGCCTGAAATACCGTTGAACAGATGACGGGACGATAAGGTAGAGCTGAACGCAGGCCCATCTAAGCGATTTGTCGTCATAGCTACCAAGATTACCTAGGTACGCCCGGTCACCACTCCGACCTCGGAGTCTCGTAATGTTTAGGGATTAAGTAGGATCGATGAGAAAGTATGAAGAGATCGATAGAAAATACAATGGGGCACGAGAGAGAGGAAAGATTGTGGATTCATAGCTAAGCAATAGTTCGCAGATAGTGCCAGTTGTCGTGATTGGTTATAACTGCGCCCGCAAAAGCTTCCTAATAATTTTCACATTTGAAGACAAATAATTCTATGTCATGATGAGTTTATGTTGGCCTTTTCGGCAGAGGTTATTTCTAACCTTTGGTGAAAACATATTTGAGGACAGAGTGATCCTGTGTGCGCGATTTCCGAGGTGCATAATGAATGACTGATGATGGAATCTAACGTGTAGCCCCCGATAGTCGAACACCAAAAGCGTCGTTGCAATGCAACATGCGTTGCTTCCTCCGATACGGCTGCCAACCTACAGTCAACTCGCTCCGGCTACCTACTGTGCGTCGAATTGTCCGAGAGCTCTGCCGGTACCCGATCTGCGGCCACTTCTGACACAGGATTGACTGCATATCCGTATTTTTCAGCTGGTGATGAAGTATAGATATGATTCGAGTCCAACTCGCTTTGATAACCAACTAGGTGTGTGGCTGGATTGTGTAGAGTGGTTGGCGCATAGGAATTGCGTCTGCCATTCTTCAATCTGCGCCAAAAGAAGAATCCTGCCAGGCCGAGGAGAGCAAGTCCGCCCACCAATCTACCAACCACGCCGCCTACCGCGCCACCTGATAGACCTCCATCTGTGCTGCTATCGCTGGCAGTCACCTCAGGGAGCGAGACCGTTGTTTGAGACAATACAGTTGACGTGGTAATAGTGATGGACTGTTGCCCTGATGCGCTTGGGGCACGTGTTGACGAAGCAGCGGTGGTTGATGTGGGTGCTTGTAAAGCAGACAGGCTGACTGCATATGTAGCTGCGGAGGGTTGACTCGATTCAAGTGATTGCGCTGTTTCATTTACGGCGGTTGCGTTTAGAGAGGCAAGCGGATTGTCCAGTTGGCTCCAGCAAATGTTGATTTGGTCTGCTGTTTCTGTGCAGGTCTCACTAGGCCTTGTCAGCTATATACTCCAAGATGACTATCGTGCCGTCGAGACGCTTGCTAACCTTGACTTCAAACAACAAAAGGTATTGGCTCCCGAAGAACAAGTTTGTTGGCCACCCGAAGGTGTCGTACTGTCTCCTCCGTCGCAGCCTGAACTTGGCCCCCAGCAAACGGCGTCCGTGTCACCAGGTATGCAACAATAATACTTCTGAGTCTGGTCGTCAAACGAACAGACTGATGGAGGAGCACATTCGAATACGGATTCGGAACAGGTCTTCAGAGCCCTTGTTCCATTGTTGCCCGCAAAGAAGAATTCAGAGAAAGTAGCGTGTGCTGGTAGTATAGTTGCGAGGAGCAGATGTGCCGACGATAACAAATTTCCGCGCGTGTTGGGATAAGCCAATGTTAAGACTCGAATGATCGTGGTATGGTGCCCAATGCGCGGATTTGACAATGCGCAACATTATGAGGGAACGTCGAGATCATCGGCGTATTTCCTCTGTTGTGGAGATGTTAGGCCAACCATCATTTCAGCGTGTCGATAGCCACGCTATGCCGCGTCCAAGAAGCTGGGTGTCGGACCACAGGCGCGAATCAAGTCGCATTAATGAAACCGTAGGTCGGCGACGTGCGAGGCAGTGCCACAATCGTAGTACGGCTTCATTGGCCGGCCTTGTTGTGTGGGGTCCCTAACGTGGAAGGGCGGGATCGTGACAAGAGGCAAGGTGCGAACCTAAAGTCTGCTCACTGAATGGCGTATGTAACGTGATCTGGTTCGTAAGGGAGCCCGGGCAATGGACCCATCGGTCGCGAATGGTGGCGGTTGCGCGAAAAGATGCCAAGGTACGGCGCGTACATGCCGCCTGGAAGCCGAAGATGCCTAGCGGATCCCTGCGGCCGCCGTCTGCATTGCCCGTCCTATCTCTCCATCTCTTTTCTCGCATACCCAATGTCCTTTCTCCGCTGGCCTGTCTAGGAGACACACAAGCGCCAAACATCCATACCCATTGACTACCCGAGCCTTTGCTGCACTGCCGATGCGACACTCTGCGATGGAATTATTTATAAACTGGGCACAACTGCCAAAATTTTGTTAAATCATTTCGCAAAATCAACATCAGCACGGCCTGGACGCCGTGTAAGACAACAAGATCAAGACGCAGATAGCCGTCCGCAGGGTAGAGCGGCACTAGCCGGCCAAGTCGCAGGATGTAGTGGAACGATATGGTTGGCATCAAGTAGCCTTCTTCGTTCAATAGATTGCTCTCAGATTTGTCCTAGAGATTGTTGCACACGGCAGACAATGTGGCAATGCTGAGCGGGGGTTTTGCCTTAGCGAATGCTCGGCTTATCGCATTCCGGGGCATTTTGGTCAAAGGAAGGAATATCAGAATATTGCAGCTTTCCAAACCTATCTCCGAATACTCCGGTATGAGATTCGATGTGAACCGGAGGTATCATCCGGTAGTTAGAGCTCACTGTGTTGCCGTACGGCATCAAAACGTTACTGCGCGTCGGATCTTGACCTCAGCATTGCGATGTAAACGCTTGGATACGAGGTTGGCCGATAGAAGTGGGTCGTCTCTTGTTCCGGCGGCCTACACAATGATGACGCTGCGAGTGGAGGCTGTGAATTCCAAGGTTTGAACAGTTTCAGAGACAGTGTGCACAGCTGGTCCTTCTAGTTAGTCAGATGGAATCAAGGGTGCCGGATAAGAGAAGGTGAAGAGAGCGGTATTACTTACTAAGATTGCATTATCGATAATTCAATGATGTGGTGGAATCTCCGATCTTTTGAGTGATGCTGATGGGCAAACAAGCTAATACGTCTGCAATTGGCCAAGCTGCTAGCGATGGAACAGCTCAATACGGAAGTTGATTGGCCATCAGTAGCGCCGAAGTGGCGCCGCGGAACTTCGATACGAAATCCTTCTTCGGGCCCCTCTCCTATTACCTACACAGCAAAAATCATACTTCTTGTCACTCTTATATAAACGGTGTACTCATATTCATACAGAAGCCACCAAACATCAAAAGTCTGAAAGTAGAACGTTCTCAGCAACGCGGCTGACGTCACTGCTTTGGAAGGAATGGAACAAGGACATGCACGAACTCTACCACCACTGCGTTCACTCTTACCTGCCCCTACTGGTGGAATCCGCAAGGATTCGGTGGAAAAGCAAAGAGCTACTCGGGTCAACGCTTGCGAGGCTTGTCGAGTTCGCAAGTCAAAAGCAAGTACATATGCCCTGCAGCTTCTCTACCCTTGGCTGACATGGCAACAGTGCGACGGATCAAAACCTAAGTGCATTACATGCGTGACGCGAGATACTGAGTGTCGTTATAGCGAGACTGAGTCACGTCAGTTCAAGCGTAGATATCAGCAACTGAAAGAGAAACGTACTGCACAGGAAGGACTGTTTGATACGTTACAAAGCCTGCCCGAGAGAGATGCAGCCGACATCTTTCGCCGAATCCGAGCTGGTGCAAACACAGAAGCTGTGGTAAAACATATTCAGGAGGGAAATTTGATCACGGAGCCTTTTCATGTTCCGCAAGCGTCCTCGCGCTTCCACTTCCCGTTTGTGGACAGGATACCAGCAACCATTCAAGAGAGCACTTATTTCCAATCGTTTGTCTATGAAGCGATCAAAGCATCTGAACACGATACAAATACTTCGCAAACTCATCCAACTCTGCAGAAGAGTAATTATGCAAGGCCTTTGCTTACGGCTAGGATGGCTGACAACCTACTTGAGGAAGCACAACCTTCGCATTGGACCAGTGTCAGTTCTAACGATCGATTACTGCGCAACATTCTTGAAGGGTACTTTATCAATCAGTATTCAAGGCAATTCTTTTTCTACAAAGAATATTTCTTGGAAGACTTGGTGTCAAGAAGAACCGAGTTTTGCTCTCATTTACTTGTTAATGCTCTTTTGGCTAAAGCTTGTGTAAGTAAGTATGACTCATGGACACGAACGAGAGTTCATTAACATATCATAGGCCAGCTCTCGACCGCTTGGTAACCGCACCGAATTCTGGAATCCAGACAGTCTGCCATATCGATTCTTGGCAGAAGCAAAAAGACTCTGGGAACTAGACGACGGGGTGCCCAAACTTACCACTATCCAAGCTGGCTGTCTCATCAATGCTACAATGAACGACTTTGGCCATGATAAACCCGGGTTTTCTTATGTGCTCAAAGCCCTCAGTATGGCACAGAAGATCAGGCTTTTTGCACCACGAGCGGATGACAACAGATTTGAGCACGCCAAATCTTTCACCGCATGGGGGCTATCTTCATGGCTATCGTGAGTACAATCGATACGCAGTAGCCAGGGCTAATCTTTCTTAGACTGCAGAGTTACTACTACTTCAAGCCCCCGTGTCTTTTAGATATCCCGCAAGATCCGCTCCCTAACGTTCACGACAAGTCAGAGTGGTACGGGGATATAATGCTACACTATCCAGCGGATGAGAACCACTACCCGAGCTACTTCGGCCATGGTATGAAAGCTTTGAGCGAGTTGCGAGTGATCCAAAACGAGATCGGTATGATGTGCTTTAGTAGGTCCAGAGACTTGAAGAAGATGCCATGGGGTGCAGCTTTACACATTCAAGCAAAACTGGAAACCTGGTACCGCGATTTGCCTACTCAGCTCCAACCTCGATGGATCGTGCACCCTTCCCATCTGCTACTACAGTGAGTAGCTCTCCCTCGGATGCGCATCACAGAAGCTAAAACATGTACAGTTGCGAGTATCATGCTATCCTGATAACTCTGTTCAGGTCTCAGATATATTCTGAAGATAACGGTGGACGAACATTGACGCAAAACCAACGCAATGCGGCACAGCAGGCTGTTACACAAGCCAATGTTGGATTAGAAAGTGTTTTACGTATATACTACCTTCGCCATAGCTTCGAAGGCTACGACTCTTCGCTCACGATCTTCTTGGTCCACCTCGCCAACCTGACCCTAGAACCTATCCGACAACTCGAGCAAGACCCAACCAGTAAACGGAACGGAACAAGCGAAGCACTGCTTTCAACACTCATTCTATGCTTCAACGGCCTGCATGAACAGGCAAAGAGTGCTTACATCGCTGATGTCATGCTCGCCGTTGTGAGACAACGACTAAGTGCCGATGTTCGGGATGCTATCGGACTTTACGTGGCTATAGAAGATCCGGATAGTGATACCGACTCAATAGACGAAGCAACCTTGCAGTACTCGCCTCCAATCCTCTCAGAGCTCGTTCTTCCGGGCGCAAGCCTTTTCGACGATCCAAATATGTGGAGAATAAAGCATTTGATGGACAATCGTAGGAGGAGTCTATCATAGATATCTGTCTGAACGCGACAAGTGCTAAGATTGTATTGAATCGAAACAGTGGTCATTGAGCAATGCAAAGTTTGCTGCCAAAGCGCCAATGAATAGCATGTGATGATCTGATTCTCAGTAATCCTCGATCTTAACACTGGGTATCTAGCTTCTCAGTTGCGTGAGCTCGTCTGTAGCCTCTTCAGCCTTCCGTTCCTTCCCGTGAGGCGTGGTAGTTGCGATAGAATTCAAATTTGTCGACATATGTCAACCCTCTACGGTCTTGTTGTCATGTTTGAG
The DNA here is from genome assembly GCF_042100115.1 of Alternaria dauci. Classification (NCBI taxonomy): domain Eukaryota; kingdom Fungi; phylum Ascomycota; class Dothideomycetes; order Pleosporales; family Pleosporaceae; genus Alternaria; species Alternaria dauci. The sequence goes on from NC_091276.1 coordinate 918,345, forward strand.
TTACCAGCCTTGTCAGAACTCCGGGCGTGGCATTTTGATGTTGGTAAAGCAATCAGCTAGTCCTCCTCAGTAGGTAGCCTTCGCGCACACATGGTTGTCAATGTCTATACGAATAGAACTCATGATGTTAAGTCTTGGTTGGGCTGCTGCTGGGAAGCTTTTACGTTCATGGAAACAGCCATCGAATCTCTGTTTAAAGGCAGCTGTGGAAAAACCTAACCCATTGCAATTGAACAGAAGTAGGCCCCTGGCGAAACTCTTCCTCATCGTTTCCCGTCTCGTCATGCCACCAGCCTGTATTCTCTCTGGTGACAAGACCTTTATCACGACCTAGATAGTCGACCAAGCGTTGTCTATCGGCATCACGACACCACTGATCGTCTTTGCAGCATCGGAAGCGAGGAACAAAATACCTTGTGCAATATCATCAGGGCCTACGGATCCGTATGGAAGGTCGTCTCTCTTGAGGCCTTGACATACCATCTGCACAGGGCTAAAAGCCTGTCAGTAAGTGCGCGATGTCTAGTGTCGCGATTACGTACCGGTACACTTCCATTGCTGCCTGATCGACGTTCTCCTGCACCATCGATGAGCGGATATTGGTGGGAACGGCTGAACGTAGGTCAGAATAACGATCTCTCAGACGTAGAAGTAGGGTGATACGAATCACCTGGAAGTACGGCGTTGCATCTAATGCCATCCTTTCGAAAGCGCCACGCGACGTTTTTGGTCGCACCAACAAGCCCGTGTTTGCTGGCTGTGTGTGCAATGCCAGCCACTGCACCCGAGAGGCTTGCGTAGCTTCCGATGTTCACGATAGACCCGCTCTCTTGATCCTTTATGGTGGGCAATACAGCCGTCATCATCCGGACAGGTACTGTGAGGTTGACGGTAAGCACGCGCTCCCATTCCGAGTCCTTGACCGTATCAGCACTGCTGAAGCCATCCATAATACCCGCAACGTTGGCTAGCACGTCGATTCTTGGGCCACATTGTCCAATGCAAGCAGATATTGCATCATCGGCCGCGCCGGGCTTGCAAAGGTCGGCTTCGTGGAAAGTAAAAGATTCTTTGTAGATGGCATCGAGCTCATGGGTGAAGGGCGATATGTCGATACCGAAGACTCGCGCCTTTTGTGAGAGAAACAGAAGGGTCGTTGCTAGACCAATGCCGCTGCTGCAACCCGTTATGATTACGGTTTTGTTCTCGGAAGATGCCATAGTGCTGAGCAATACTTTGAAGTCATAAACTCTCCCTACAGTCACCGTCATTTATACACGTCTAGAGAATATACTTGTGGCTTCCACGCAAATGCGTATAGGCCGTATACGACGCGGGCCCTTCGTCGTGTTCCGCACTCTAGATGCAAAGCGAGGTCGAATCGGGCTATTTGCGCGACCCAGCTGAACAGTCGACCAACCAGAAGCCCACCTGTACGCGTACTGTCGAAGTAGGGAAGACCGCCGAACTTGAAGCGTATGGCATGACTTTCCAAGGAGATGAGGTGGTTGTTCCAGACACTCGAGGTCGGTCATGATACCATATGAGTAAATGTGTCCTTGAGGCAGCGGGATGTGATTTACAACTGTCGGTCTAGAACGCGAGAATGCCCGGGCCCCATCTACGTCTTTGGCCGTTCGATGACCTAAAGTACGGCTTGTTGATGAGGTTGAAGTCGGACGCGATAGCACTTGGGTGTCTTGTTAAGACTGCAGGTGTCGATCGTGATATCGACGTCGTAAGCTGCGGGGATCGTTGCCACGTGCGCCAAACCTAGAAACGCGTCTGCGCGTTTCAAGTCGCGTCAGTTCTACCTCTATACCAACTCGATGTGTTTTTGCAACACGGGTAATACGGCCGGTCTGTTGCAGACCACTAGCCATTGAACTCTACCGATATCGCATGATGCTATCCGACGCATGGTGGTCTTTACAATGAAGCAGTGGTGAGATTTGAAGTTCTTCGGTCAAGATACAGGTCCTTAGTATATACTTCTAAGGCTAAATTCCTATATAGATAAGAAGAATAAGAAGAGAGGTAGTATATTACCTAGCTATAAAAAAAAATAGGGTTAGCTATAACTAGTTTATAAAAGGTTAGTAGAAAATTAAGTAAGATTTATATATAAATATATTCTATCCTTTAACTATAATACTATATATACTACTACTACTACTAACCTTACTATAGTCTCTAAGATACTTTTAACTAATATAAATATTATTAAAATATATTCTTAATATATTTTAATTATATTTTAGCTAGCCTATACTTACTATATTTTAAACCTATTCTAAATATATACTTATAATATAAGCCTATCTTAGTACTTAGGGTACCTTATATATATTATAAGAAGATCTATAAATATAATAATATTACTTTAAATAAGAATAAAGATAGCTATATCTACTATAGTATTATCCTAGGCCTTCTTAGTAAGTACTTTTAAAATATATTTAAAATATATTCTTTATCTTCTACTAAGATATTATAAAAGAGTATAACTACTAAGTTAATATTTAAAACTATATTACTAAGTAGTCTTACCTTTCTACCTAAGCTATAGTAGGGCCTTTACCTCTTTTAAGGCCCCTCTACTTAGCTAAGAGTAAAATATAATATATTCTTAATATATTTAAAATATCTTCTAATAATACTTTTAGTTTAGTCTTCTTTATATAAAGGTTTATACTTATTATATAAGTTATTAAGTCCTTTATATAACTTATTAGCTTTATTATTATACTTATATCCTTAGTAAACTATCTTAAATATACTATAAACTTATTTCTAGTATATTCTAAGAATATAAATATAATTATAAGATAGATAGTTCTAGTAATAAAGTTTAAAGTAGTAGTTACTATATAAATATTAATCTTTAGTAGATCTAAGTATTAGTTAAATATAATTTAAATATATTTATAATATATTCTAAGAGTAATATTATAGTAGATTAAAATTAATTTCTTTTTTTTTATAGTAATATTCTAAGTATAGATATATAACTACCCTCTTTATATTTTAAGCTTTACTAAAGTATATTTATTTATAAGTTTTAAGGATAAATTTATACCTCTTTATCTTTTTATATAAAAATATATTTTAATTAAACTTAGAACTTATTATTAGGAGAGTTTATTTAAGTTATATTTCTTCTAAGTATACTTATAGGTTTACTCTTAGTTTCCTTTATCTTTATTACTTCTTCCTTTACTTAAACTTCTATATTACTAGAATATATTTTAAATATATTCTTAGCTTATTATATTAACTCTTAGTTCTATAATAAGTATATAAACTTTATAATCTTTTTATAAAAGTATAGACTAGTATATTTAAAGTTAAGGCTTAGTCTACTAGTAGAGATAATATACTAGTATATAGAGTAAGTAAGAGGGCTTTCCTATAAGTACTCCCTCTACTCTATATTAAGGTAGGAAAAAAAATAATTATTAATTATCTATTAGCTATCTATCTATTATTAAACCTTTATAAAACCTTTTATAAGTTTTTCTTTTAATAGTATAGAATATACTTACTACTCTTCTTATAATAATTAATTACTTCTATCTACTACTTACTTATAAGTATCTTACTAGCTATATAGAGGATAAAACTTTAATACTAAGATATTAGTATCTTTATATACTCTAATACCTATATAAATAGTAAAGCCTATAGGGATACTATTTAACTTAGTAAAGAAGTAATTCTAATATATAGCTAAAACTACTAGTTATCTTATAAGGAGGGGGCTAAGACCTTATTATAATTAGATTCTCTAGAAGAGACTATTAGAAGCTATATTATACTATACTATTAAGTAACTCTTTAGACTAATATTACTTACTCTTAAAATATATACTATATATAAGAATAGAATTACCTATACTAATACTATAGATAGAAAATACTAATTTAATAAACTAGATAGTAACCCCTTTTAAATATAATATTAGATAGAAAATACTAAGCTAATAGACCTAAAGGGTAATACTACTAGTATAAATAAATATACTAAAGAAGTAATTAAGAGAGATAATTCGTAGTTACTATAAGAGGCGTATACTAGATATACTACTTAAATTATTAAAGTATATATTTATTATATAGATATATTAATTATTTAGTTATATTAATTTAACTTAGTTTAAGAAGAACTAATCTCTAAGTTCTTCTATATTATATAATATAAAGAAGAGCTAGAAGACTATTTAATACTAAGGTAGCTTAGAATAGTAACTACTCTCTTTATTAATATCTAAGAATACTTTAGAAGCTACTCTAAAAGCTTTATTAATAATAACTAGTACTAGTAGAAATATTATATCTACTCTAAGTAACTTAGTTTTATCTATAGCTAGACTTAGGTATACTAGTTTAGTCTTTATAAGAAAAGATATTACTAAGTTCCTTAAAGACTTTAACTAATAAGCTAATAATAGAAATATCTCTAATAAGATAAAGGTTTCTATACTTCTAGACTACTTATCTAATATAAATTAAACTATCTCTTATATATTAAAATATCTACTTAGTTACTCTTTTAAAAACTAGTTACTACTCTAAATAAGTATAAAGGAGTAGTAGTAAGATAAAGATACTATAGTAATAATAAATAAGTAATCTTATTTATAAATATACTTAAACTCTTACTTCTAGGATTAGCTAGGCCTAGTAGAGTACTATACTTACTTTTCCTTAGTAGTAGATACTTATATTAATAATAGATAGCTACTAAAGGTAGAAGTTAGAATTTTTCCTTTAAAGGATTACTTTAATAAGATAAAAAAGTAATTATACACTATATAACTAATACTCTAATAAGTAATAACTAGTCTATATATAATAAGGATTAGATATATATATTCTTAAAATCCTACTATAAGAAGATTAAAAGTCTTAATATAATATATTAAAAAGAAAGAGGTAATATTAATATAGAAATATAATATATTATACTATCTAGTAAGAAAGTAAGATTTACTTTAAAAAGTATAAGGGAAGCTATATCTAAAGTAAAGAAGGTAGTAGCTATTCCTTTTACCCTTTATAATATAGATAAAGAGGTAGAGGATTTAAATAAGTCCTTAGGAGATATAAAGATTAAACTAACTATAGTAGATATACTAATAGCCTATCTAGATATAGCTAGGTTACTAAAGAAGCTAAGTAATTATACTTACTTTATTACTTAAGCTATAATAGCTAGGCTTCTAAATAAAAGGAATAATAGTACCTTTATTACTATAGTACTTAGAAATATAGCTCTAAACTAAGATATAGCTAATTATAATAGTAGAGAATATTATAATATATATAATATATATAATAAAGTAAGATATTAAGTTAAGAACTATAACTTATATAATTACCTAAAGAAGATAAAGTAGATTAGCTTTAACTAAGACTTAGATACTAAGTATAAAACTTACTACTTTAACCCTTTATATATAAGACTTAGAGAGATCCTAAGATTAGTTCTTCTTAAGTTTATTCTCTAATAGCTAAAAGCTAAGATTAGAGAATACTATAATATTACTAATAATATCTTTAACTAGCTAGCTTTAAGTATTATTCTTAAGAAGTTTTTAGGAAGAGACTTATATTTAGCTATAAGGTATACTAGACTATAAAACCCTATAGCTTTAGCTAATATTACTTCCTCTTTAGACTAATATAAAGAGAAATATAATATATTACTTTAATTCTAGTAGTTCTAAGACTAACTATTTAACCTTTACCTACTTAATATAAATTATTAACTAGATAAGGTTAATATAATAAATATTATCTTAAGAGGAAGAAAATCTACTCTTAGAACTCTTACTAAAGCTAAAACTATAATATACTCTAAACCTAGGAATAGTCTAAGATTATAAGATATAAATAGTATAAAGAATAGAGATATCTAGAAATAAAGAAGACTAATTAAGAATAATAAAGAGTATAAGATTACTAGAGAACTATATAAAAGTACCTCTATAGTCTTTAATAATCTTATTATAAATTCTTAGCTAATATGTACTATATATAAATACTAGAAAATATAGTAAGAAGAGGACTTATTTTCTATTATTAAGCTACTTTAGTTAATAACTATTAATAGTAATCTATTTATAGATCTTAAATAACTATAATAAAGATATAAGAAAAAAGTTATAAAACTTATTAGTACTTTACCTAAGGAAAGATTATAAGGGTTACTTTATATAAACCTTAACTATATCCTAATAGCTTTACTTAACTAGGAAGTAAGAAGTATTACTATTATAGACCTAATAAGTTAAGTAAGACTAAAAAAGTAACTATATAACCTTTTAAATAAAGATATAGAGATAGTTAATAGTAGTAGAAGTATTAATATATTAGAAGTTAGGTTAGGTTTAGAATCTAAGTTCTTTAGATATAACCTAGATTCTATTATATAATCTAATTAGCTAGCTATTACTAACCCTAACCTAGCTACTTATATTTCTATATTAGAATATAATTATTATAGTATAAAAATATATAGTAGTAAAAAGTATAGTATACTTTATTTATATAATTTAGGTATATAAACTAAATATAAAGCTACTAGAAAAGGTAATACTTAGATTAAAGAACTAAACGTACTCTTTACTAAAGTAGTATATAGTATATACTAGTAAAATAAGTAAACTTATATATAAATAGGCTTACCTAAATACTAAGTAATAATTAATAGTAACTCTATAAAGTACCTAATTAATACTAGTACCTAGATAAATATCTTATAACTTAGTATAGCTAGAGCTATAAAAATACTATATAAACTTATATATTATAAACTTAGTAACGCGCCTTAGGGAGTTACCTTAGTAAATAGTATATATAATCCTTTTATTAGAATAGCTTTTAATATACCTATATAAATAGGTTTAGTAATAATATTTACTAACTTCTAAATAGTTACTAATATTACCTAATTAGTAATACTAAGAGGTCTTTAGTATATATATATAAAGATAACTATTTAATATAATACTTTTAGGAGAGTTATATATAAGATACTCTTAGAAGATAGTACTAGGAATATAGTTTTTATAGTATCTAACTTAGTACTCTATTTCCTATTATAGATAATACCCTATAAAGATAATAAAGATTTAGAGAATAAGTAGTAGGTATAAATATAAAGGAAGTATACCTACTTATTAGTAAGTCCTTAAGATTAGGTATAGTTAATATACTTATAAATAGTAATTAATATCCTCCTAAGGTAGTAAGGGTAAAGTATCTTTATAAAGTAGTATAGTCTAATCCTACTACTAGACTAAGAGAGTATAGAATAATCTTTAGTAAATAAGATATCTAAAGTTAAATATAATAGATAAATCTAGTCTTTATAATAGCTATAAGTAAAGTAAAAGACTTAGAGGGTCTACTAGAGCTTAGTTAGTACGTAATTATAAGTAAGTTAAACTAAGAATATATAAACTAAGAATAATTACTTCTTATCTAAAGAAGTAATAACTTATACACGCTATATAAAATAGTAAATAAGAAGGTTTAGCTAGTAGATATTCCTAAATAAAAGGTACTAATAGAATTTAGATATTAGGACTAAAAGGAGAGAGTAATTTAATATTAACGCCTATATATTAATATTTAAAACTCTAATCTAGGTCCTTATAACTACTTATTTAAATAGTATTATACTATATTTCTAATAGTAACCTAACTAATAATAGAAAGGATTACTAAGTTATATATTAAAGAATAACTTATATTATAAAAGTATAATATAATAATTAAAATACTTTATAATTAAGAAGGCATACTATTATAGTAATTTAAATAAGTAAGGTAAATTTACTTAGATATTTATTTACCTTATAAAATAAAGACTATACTATATAAAGTATAGTAGATATATAGGTTTATAGTCTTAAAGGCCCTTAAACTAAAAGTAATTATAATAGTTAATATATAATTAAATAGAGGTATATAAGAAAGATATAATAGTTAATATTATAACTTATAGTACTTAGTCCTTAAGAAAGATAAAAGAGTATACTAGATTAGTAATATATAAAAGCTTAATAGCGTTACTATAAGAGATATAAATCTTCTTCTTACTACTAATAAGTTTTCTAAATACTTTACTAGCTATAAGATTATATCTCTTATAAACTTATTCTCTAGCTATAACTAAATTACCCTCTACTTAGATATATAAGATATAATAGCTTTCTAAACTCTAATTAGCTTTATTTAATCTTATACTATAGTTATAAGTACTATAAATTTAGTTACTACCTTTTAGAGAGTAATAATAAAGATCTTAAAGGACTATTAGCCTAAGATAATACTATTTATTAATAATATTACTTCTAAGGGACCTAAAATAGACTATAGAGGAGAAGAATCTTTCTCTAGAGTATAATAGTATATTCTAGAATATATCTAATAACTAGATTAGGTCCTAGTAGATATTAAGTAAGTAGAAGGTATAGTAAATAGGAAGAAATACTACTTCCTTATAAAATAATTAAAAGTAGTAAGATATAAGGTAAGTCTAAATAGCTAGTACCCTAATATTAAGAAAGTTAATAAGATTTTAAACTAGCTACTTTATAAGAACTATATAAAGGTTTAATTATTTATAAGTATTTATATATACTACTATATTTAGGTTTACTATTTTACTCTAGTAGTAAAACCCTTATTCTATCTCCTCTAAGAGGATATAAAGTTTATATAGCTAAAGGAATAGGATAAGGCTATATATACCTTAAAATAGTCTATTCTTTTAGTACTAGTACTAGTTAATTTAGATTATTTAGATATTCTTATTAATAAAATATTCCTTATAATAGATACTAGCTAGGATAGAGTAAGAGTATATATTAAGTAAATTAAAAAAGATAGTAAATATTACTTAGTCTAATTTAAAAGTACCCTATAGTTAGTATAAGAATAAATATAGTATTCTATAAAGCTAGAATATAAGGTAGTATTATAGGCCTTAAAGAAGTTTTAGATATATTTATATAGAGTATACTTTACTATTAAAACTAATATAGCTACTCTTATTACCTAACTTAATAAATCCTCTATAGATAACCTAGGATTAGTAATAAATAGATAGATATCTACTATTATACTCTAGAATTTTAATATTAAGTATATCCTAAGTAAGAAAAATATAGTAGTAGACACTCTCTTAAGGTACCTAAAACTAAAGAGATAAGAACTACTAAAAGAACCTAAAGATAATCTTAAAGAATTTATTAATTATATAATTAAGAATATAAATATACCTTCTTTACTATTACTAGAGGGGAGAATACTCTAGTAGGAGTTTACTAAAATATCTAAATAGTTTACTTAATTCCTATTAAACCTAAAAATACTAAGAGATATAACTCTATAAGAGCTTTAGGTATAGAAAAAGAGAGCCCTAAACTTCTTTATCTAAGATAGAATACTATTTAAGAAAACCTTATATAATATAGCTATTAGGAGAGTTATAAATAATCCTAACTTATAATCTACTATAGTCTAGAATATTTATTAATAAATTAGATATTATAGAGTAAATAGAGTATACTTAATACTTACGTAATATTACTAGTAGAATAGGATATATAACTACGTTTATATATATTTAGTAATATACCTAGATTATTATCTAAGATTATTAAAAAGGATAGTAGATATACTTACTAATACGTATAGCTTTATAATCTAAGAAATAGTTACTATTAATATAGTTTATATACTATAATACTTTAGAAAGAAGTACTTAGTAATTATAAGGGACTATCTTAGTAGATAGCTAGAGGCTTATATACTATTAAATAACTAGTCTAAGACTAGTACTAAGTTTATTTATAAAGATATTATATATAAATAAAGTAAAGTAAGAAAACTTATAGTAGATAGTAAACTAGACTTTACTAAAGTAGTTAACTATCTAGTAAAAACCTATAAGATTAACTATATATAGTTATTAGTATATAACCTATAAGTAATAAGTAAGATTAAAAGAAAATATAAGCCTATTATAAATACTCTAGTAAAACTCCTAGGTCTATAGGTTAAGAATCTTCTTATAGTACTTCTTGTAGATAGAATTTTAATATAAGAATAGACTAGCTAGAACCTAGTCTTACTAATTAAACTATTACTACTAACGTAGTAGACCTTACTATTCTAATAAGTTAAAGATTAGGTATAGCTACTTATAATTTAAGTAATATAGTTAGATCTTAGAGATTAGTTTACTAAGGAAGCTATAGCTTATACTAACTATATACACGTAGCTAAGAAAGAATATTAGGATAATATAAAAGAAATTTACTAAGAAGATATTATACCTAGAGACTTAGTACTTCTTTAGAATTTAATATATAAAATTAATATATTAAGAGATTAAAAACTTAATATAAAATAGCTAAGACTATATAAAGTATAAGAAATAAGGCCTAACTAAAGAACCTACTACCTAGAAGACCTTAATAGTACTATTTTCCTATATACTATACTAGGAAAAAGGCTAAAACTCTTCTACTAGCGTCTTAAAGATAATATTATAGAAGAAGATAAAAGTAATATAAAACTATAGAATCTAGGGTACTAGGAAAATAGTAGTATTATATTAGATATTCTAGTTATTCTAGATACTAAAGAATTACTACCCTAAGACTATAGACTATTAAGATAACTAACTATATAATAGAAGGATAATAAGATAGTCCCTAGAGTAGTTATTACTAAACGTCTAATAAAAAAAGAATAATAAGTATATACATAAGATTAGGGAAATTCTAACTCTAGATCTAACTCTAACACCTCCTTAGTATCTAAATAGACTATAGGATAGTCTATCTTTCTAGGAAGGGGAGGGAGAGTAGCTTTTAGTAGTAATTTAACACCTCTAAGTACTCCTTTATTAATTTAAGATAATACTAATTATTTATACCCTTAAAATATAGAATTTAGGTTTATAAGCTATAACCTAGATTCTATACCCTAACTACTAGAATATATTATAAACTATATACAATATAATAATATATTTTAAATCTCTTTAGATACTAGAAAATAATAACTTAAGCGTATTTATAATGCTGCCTTAGGAATAAAGAGGAAGAAAAGGATAACACCTAGTCTAGATCTTTATTATATAAAGTAAAACTTCTATAACTAGCTACTAAGTAGTATTTAGGTATAGTCCTAGTACTTTATAAATAGAATATATCCTTTCTTTCTTCCTTCTTTCTTCCTCTACTAAGAGTTATAAACTTAGAATCTATAGCCTTAGTAATAGGCTAACTTATAGCCCCTAATAATTAGCTATTAGTTCTAATTAAAGAAGAATATAAAGGTAGAGAACCCCTCTATAGTATACGCGCCTATAGTTATATACTATTTTTTTACCTTTACTTTTACGCGCTCTTTTACCTTTACTTATATTACTACCTAGGTAATATTAGCTAAGGAAGCTATAAATATACTACTATAAGATAGATAAAAGTAATACCCCTTAGCTTTAAGCTCCTAATCTCTTTCTCTTTCTTTTAAACTACTTTCTATACTTAACTTAATTATATATAAAATATTTAAACTATAAGAGTAGTAGCTAGAAGTAGTATAAAAAACTTCTTATACCTAATTACTTACTAGTACACTTAGTTCTACGTACTAAAGTACCCTATATTACTAAAGGAATAGTAATAGATAGCTCTAAAGAATAAGAATAAGAATAAGGATAAGAGTAAAGTACTAATAATAATACCTCCTTCCTTATAGTAAACTTTACCTCTAATAACCCTAAGTTTATTATCTAATTTTAGTAATCTTAGAGTAGGAGATATATCCAAACTACTTAATAAAGAGTAATATATTATAATATTAAACTAAGAGCTAGTATTAGCTAAGTAAGATATTCTTAATATAGCCTAATAAGCTCCTATTAGTATCTAAGACTTAGTATATAACCTTATTAATTAACTAAAAAATAAAACTCTATATTAGTAGTATATAATACTAGATATTTAGTTCTATAATAGTTCTTAGGCCCTTAAGCTCTTCTATAATTATATACTTAAGGTAATAGTAATATATAAGAAACTTCTAGGCCTAATAGATAAGTATAGAAGATATAAAGCCTTTATAGAATATTACCCTCTTATTAAGGAAATAACTAATATAAAAGATAGATATAAGACTAAAATAATTAATATAATTAAGACTATTAAGAAACTAAAACTAAGATTAGTTAAGAACTACCTCTATAAGTAGAAGTCTTATATAATAGGTACCTTCTAGATAATAGCTAATATAGCTTTTATACTAAAATATATAAGGCTCTTTAATACTATACTTTTCCTTAACTAAATTATAGTAGCTAGACTCTATATAAAGAATTATACTAATAATTAATTTATTAATAGATAGGACTAGGTAATATTAAAATCTAAACTAAAGTCTATATACTAGTTTATAGTAGATAATACCTTTAATATAAACTAATATAAAGCGTTAGTAGATAGTAATATTAAAGAGCTAAGATAAATATTTAAAGCCTATTAAATAGAGGAGGATAACTTTATCTATAATATAAAGAAGCTTAGGCCTAATATATAATTAGAAACCTAACTACTATTTTAGATAACGCTACTCCCTTACTATATATAGATAGTAGTACCTAGTTTAAGCTTAGGGTTTACTACCTATATCTAGTAATAAGAGAAGAACTTAAAGAATAAAGGACTTAAGATATATCTAAAGTACTAGTTAGCTATCTTTATTAATAATAAGGTTAGTTAAATAGAAGAAGGTATTACTAATCTAGCCTTTATAATTTAATTAGAAACTTATTCCTTTAGAGAAGTAATAAATAAAGCTAAGACCTTAGGAGCTAACGCACCTTTAGAAGTATATAAGATAGTAGAACTAGAAGCTAGTAAGAAAGTAGTAGTAAAGAGGACTACTATAATTAATACTATAGCTAAGAAAAATATCTTAATAGCTAATATTCTATTACTACTTATTCCTAGGAGGAGTTTAAGAGCTCTAAAGTTAACTTCTACTTACTAATAGAGTATAAATACTATTAATTCTATTTTAGAAGATAATAAGTATTAAGAAGAGGACTTAGATACTTATAAATAGTTAACTTAAATCTTAGTAGACTTATATAAGTATATAAATATAGGGTCTATCCTACTAGTACTATTAAAGAAAGTATATAAAAAGAAAATATCCCTTAAAGACTTAGAATAGTATATAGTTATTAAGGAATAGTACTATAAGATCTATTAGGATAGTAATAAGGTTAAGAACTATAATAAGTTATACTTTATTTATAAACGCACTACTACTATAGTAATAAGACTATTTAAATAAGCTATATCTAGTATAATACTTAATAATATACTTTACTAGCTCTATTACCTATATAGCTAATAGGATATTATCTAGAGTAATCTAGTTACTTTAATACTCTTTATTAGTTATTACTATAAGAATTAATAGGAAGATAATATACTTAGTTATTATTACTACCTAAATAAACGTAACTTTACTAGCTTTAACTAAGATAAGATTATTAAAGACTAAGGAATAGTATCCTTTTATATAAAGTTTACTAATAAAAGTAATATTATTACTAATTAGCTTAACTACCTATTTAGAGATAAGGAAATAGTAGAGATTATTAACTAAAGTTTTAATATATACTAATATTACTTATACTATATTAAAGGAAAAGAGAACTTAGGATAGCTTTATAATATATACTACTCTTTAATTTAGTAGGTTATATATACTAACTTAGGATACTAGTTTAGCTACGCTATACTTAGGAAGGAATATATATTAATTTCTTACCCTTACTATACTAAGTATATAATAGAAGGGGATAAGATTACTTTTTAATATATAGATCTTAATTTAGAATAGGCTAGCTAGGATAGTACTAGGTAAGATATAATCTAAGGATTAGTATCTTTTAATAATAAAGATAATTAGAACTATACTAAGATTCTAATTAGTTTTTATAAGATAGTTCTAGACTATATTAACTAGTATACTAAGGTTAGTATTTATTCTTCTACTAGCTATATTAAAGGATAAGTTAATAGTAAAGACTAGCCTATAGTAATATTATCCTAATACCTAAATATTAAATAGATAAAGGTTATATATAAGAAAGGAGATACTTATATTACTTTACTAATATTACTATATAAATTAATAGGACTAGTAATAAAAGTATAATATACTATTCTTCTATAGTTTATTATAGTTCGTAAGGGTATTATAGAGGTACTAGCTATAGGTACCTATAAGGAAATCTATAATATATATTAAAACTTAATAGCTCCTCCTTATACTCCCTCTAGATACCTAAATTAGTTTAGAGGTATTAGGTAGGCTTTCTTAGCTAACTTATATATTCTATTTAGTAATCCTATCTAGAAGGTATTAATTAGATAACTCTTATAAGATAATAAGATAGTATAACTAGAATATATTAAGATTAATAATATAAGTAAAGAATAGTAGATTTAATATATAAAGGTTAAGTAATAGAAAGTTATTAAGATAGTTAAAGAACTTTAGGTTATTTAATAATAACTAGAGATATTTACTTTTATAGTAGTACCTAGAGAGAATATCCCTAATTAATCCTTCTTTATTAATAAGGGGAGGGCTCTAGCTTAAGATAAGGATTAGAATAAATAAGATAAGGATATTACTTAAGCTAATACTCTAGCTTAACTAGCTAATAAGATTACTTTAGAACTAGATAAGATAGGGTACTATAGTTACGAGCCTAGATATAAGCTATAGACTATAGTTTAAAAACTCCTCTTCCCCCTAAACTCCTCTTCTCCATAACGTTACTATAACTTTCTAGAATCTCCTAAAGTTTAGGGTATTAGCTTTAACTTATCTATTATAAAATATATATAGCTATATATAGTAAAACTAGGTATTTAGGAAATACACCTTTACTATAATTTATTATAGTATCTTTTAATAGTATTATACTTATATCTTTTACTAGTCCGTTTATTATTTAAATAAATAAGGTACTTTATAGAATTAGATAAGCTTACTATTAGATTACTAAGTAATTAGGATAAGAATATTTACTCTTATTTAGGTAGCCTATAAGTATCTAATATTACTATACCTCTTACCCCTACTATAGCCTTACGTTATAGTAATTATAATAAGAAGTAAAGGACTAACTACTTAAGTAATAGAATTTAGGTTATAGCTCTATAACCTAAATTCTATTAAAAATACTTACTATAATAATATAAGGTACTACTAGGCCTACTAATTTCCTTTATACTACTTTAGTTTCTTAGATTTTATAAGTTTAAACTAACTTTTGTCTCTCCTTTACTCTTCTCCTTTATTTATTTTTATTTATTTAATTTTACTTAATTTTACTTAGCGAAACCTATAAGTAGAAGAGTTATAATAGGACTATAACTCTAGGAAGGGGAGGTTTATACTAGTGCATAGAGTAAGTAAGGAGGCTTCCCTATAAGTACTCCTTCTACTCTATGTTAAGGGGGATAATTAATTATTAATCTATTTTTTTATTAAACCTTTATAAAACCTTTTATAAGTTTTTCTTTTAATAGTATAGAGTATAATTACTACTCTTCTTATAATAATTAATTACTTCTATCTACTACCTATTTATAAGCGTATTACTAGCTGTATAGAGGATAAAACTTTAACACTAAGATATTAGTATCTTTATATACTCTAACACCTATATACTATATATAGTTACTAAGCACTAAATAGTATCCTTCTCCCTTTATAATATATTATAATTATATTACTAGCTAATAATAGTAATTCTTAATAGAGCTCTACTAAGGTCTCTAATAAGTATCTTTTTAAGTTACCTTTAGTAAATTTTTCTAACTTTAGTTTTTATATATAGATATTAGAGCTCTACTACTATAAAATACTAATTAGTTTAATATTTAAATTATATCATTACTTTATCTTTTTTTTTATTAATTCTTATAACTAATAACTAGAGAGATAGCTAATTATTACTTTTTTAAAGTTCTATTTTAATAATACCCCCCTACTTATAGAAAATAAAAAATTAAATCTATAGTAATTTATTAAAGTAGTATAAGATAAGTATATTTATAAAGTACTCTTTTAGCTTAGTAAAGGCGGCTTCTATAGTATTATCTTAGTAGAAGACTTAATTCCCTTTTAGAATATTAGTAAGGGTAGCTATTTCCTAAGTATAGTACTTAATAAAGTATTAATAGAAATTAGTAAACCTTAAGAAAGATTATAGCTCCTTAATATCCCCCTTAGGCCTTAGGGATAGGGCCTATAGTATTATCTTATATTATATTACTAAAAAATTTTAAAACTAAGCCTAAACTATCCTAGTATATTTAGAAGTCTCTTTTTACTTATAATACCTCTCTATCTACTCTACCTATATTATACCCTATATTACCTTAATATCCCTACTATTATAATTACTACTAATACTACCTAGAGATTAAGCTCTATTATATTATAGTAATTATAGTAATTATAGTAATTATAGTAATTATAGTTATAGTTTTAGTTATAATTATAATTATAATTCTCTTTAAGTAGCTATAAAGCCTATATATTAGTAGTACCTTTATATATTACTACTATAGCTATTAAAGCTATTATACTATACTTATTACTATTATATACTTAAAAGATCCTATTACGTTATATACTAAGCCTTTTATATTATTAAATTAATTATCTACTACCTATACCTATCTTAGCTCCTTAATAATATTTATAATATATAGTAGCTAGTCCTTAAAGTCCCTATTATAAACCTCCTCTAAGTACTTATACTACTTATTAGTTATTATAGTACTAGTATCTTATATATTATATATATACTAGACCTATATATCCTAAAGAAGAGTAAATAACTTATTAGCTTTATTTATACCTTTACTAGCTAGTATAATAGTAGTACTTATAAAGAGGACCTTAGTAATAAATACTAAGTCCCTAAGTATATAGTTAAATTCTTTTTTAGTAAACTTATATAATAGGCTAAGAGATTAAATATAAGTCTAGAACTTATACTTAAGGTTACTTTTAAAGAGGTTAATCTTAATAATAACTTTATACTTACTATACTACTTAATAGTAGCTACTATAGTTACTAAGAGGGTTACTAGGCCCTCTAAAACTAGGTACTTTATACCTATAATAATATTATATATAATAACCTTTATATTAGAGATACTAGAGTTACTAGAATTACTAGATATACTAAATATACTAAATATACTAGATATATTAAAGTATAAGAGTTAAGAGAAGAAAATTTAAACTACTTAAATATTTCTTTATTCTTAAGTACTATAGTTACGAGACTAGATATAAGCTATAGACTATAGTTTAAAAACTCCTCTTCTCCCTAATATTACTATAACTTTTTAGAACTACCTAAAGTTTAGGGCTTTAGCTTTAACCTATTTATTGTTAAATATATATAGCTATATATAGTAAAACTAAGTATTTAGGAAATATACCTTTACTATAATCTATTATAGTATCTTTTAATAGTATTATACTTACGTCTTTTACTAGTATATTTATTATTTAAATAGCTCCTTAATACTAGTTAGAGTTAGCTATTAGAGTACTATCTCTATATATATAGGATTAGTATAAATACTACTCCTTATAATAATAAATCTTAAGAAATAGACTTTCGTAGCTATAAAGGTATACTTCTTTAGGTTTATATAAAGTTTAGCTTCCCTAAGGGACTAAAGTATAGTATATACTATATACTAGTATAGCTTAAGATTATTATTATAGGTATAGATAAGAATATTATTAAGGTAGACTATATAAATATAGTCTAAATATCTACTTAATACTTTATTAATATAGGCCTAAAAGCTTACTAGAGTATTAGTTAGCTTAAAAGGTATAACTAAGTACTTAAAGTAGCTATATTAAGTTTAAAAAGCTATCTTCTATTTATCTCTTACTTTTATTTATATATAATAGTAGGTATCCTTAAGATCTAGTATTATATAGTATTATATATCTAATAAGTAATCTAGTATCTCTCTAATAAGTAGGAGTAGGTAATAATCTTTTATAGTAACTATATTTAGACCTCTATAATCTACGTAAAGGTAAAGTATACTATCTTTCTTTAGTATAAAGATAATTAGTAAGCCTATAAGGCTAGTACTATATTAGATCTATCCCTTATAAAGAGCCTCTTCTATATATTTATAAAGTAGCTAAAGCTTATATAAAGAGAGTATATAGAGTAGTCTATATAGCAGCTCTTTACCTAATTAGATAGGAATTATATAATCTAAACTCTTATAACTTAGAAGATTATAACCTTTATATTATTAAATATATTTATGAATTTTAATAAAGTGTTATAGATATATAGTTTCTATACTATAAAGATATTATATATATATATATTATAGTCTAAGAAAGTATTAGTTAATTAGAGATTTCCTAAGAGGTAAGTAAAACTAAAATCTTTTTTACTTTTTTAGATAGTATTTATACTTACTAACTAGATATTAACTTTAGTTAATCTCTAGCGCTATTTTTAGTACTTATAATTAATAGAAATATCCTTTTATTTAAGAAAAGGATTCCTTAAGAGAAGAAGAAGTCCCTCTTTATCTACCCTATATATAGTTACTTAAGTAAGGTATTCTATACTATTATTATTTACTAAGTATACCTAGAATATATATACTACATTAGTGCCTTAATATTATAAACTAATCTATCCTAATCTTAAATACCTTATATTCTCTATAAGCTTTATACTTATTTCTATATTTAGAATATAATTAATTAGATTAAGATCTACTTAAAGATTAAGAATAACCTTAAGATCTTTCTTTTAACTAGATTTTAATTATACGCTATATATAAACTTTATACTTAGTAGGATATTAATTACTAACTACTTTACTAATCCTTAATTTCTATAGAGGTTTAATCTTTTCTTACTTAGTTAATATTAATAAGTTAATAGTTTAAGTTACTACTTTAGTAATTAATAGTATAGTGCCCTTTCTTCTAGTACTTAAAGTATATAATTAAGCTATTATCTTTTAGCTTCTTTAGTAAGTTATACTATAAGGTTAGAGAAAGAGCTTCTTTATACTTTCTTAATAAGTACTTTAGGCCTATTATTTATATATAAAGACTACTTTATATAAGTTTCTTCTAAGTATAGATATTAATTTAATAAAGTCCTCTCTAGTAGCTAGAATTTAGTAATAGTTAGTAATAGCTTACTATAACTTAGGCTATAGTTTTATAAATAAGTATTATACTCTTTACTCTTTAATATAAGTAAAGAGTTAATCTTCTAAGACTTTTAGGTAAGTAGTAAAAGTATAAACTACTTAGTTTTTTTACTATATAGTATTATTATATACTATAGCTACTTTAAGGCTATAGTTAATAGGATTAAAGAGTAAATTAAGTAAGTATTAATTAAAGTATTCTTAAGTAAGATCCTCCCCTTATACTTTAAATATATACTTATAGTATATATATTAAAGCTCTCTTAGTTCTCCTTCTATATACTATATAGACTATAAAACTTTATTATAGTTAATAGAAAACCCTTATAGTAGTAGTTAAAAAGCTATCTTATAAGAATAAATAAATTTATAATATTTTTTAATTATTTTTCTTTAGTACTCTATAAGGTCTTTAAATTTTAAAGTATATTTTAGGTATATAGCGCCTATAGGTTTAGGTATATATTAGGTATATATAATAGGATCCTCTATACTAAGAGTAATATAGCTTACTTCTACTTAGGGTATACTTTATCTTATTTCTTTTAGCTATATAACTTTATCTTCTAGCTTATATAGCTATTAGAGGGTAAGTAGTTTATTTTATTATTTCTTAACTACTATTATACGCTCCTTTAGTATTATAAGTATATTTATTATATAGTATTTATACTAAGCTTAAAAGGCTAGAACTTTAGCTCCTTACCTTAGCTTAGGTAGTAGATTATATTAAGAGAGCTATCCTTAAACTAATTACCTTATAGGAGAGAAGAATTATTATATAAAGAGTAGTTATAAGTAATAGTATTTACTTTATACTATAAGAGAATAGTAAGGGATAGCTTTATATTCTAATAGTATACTAAGGAAAGTAATAATAATAATTCTTACTAGTCTTCTTATATATAAAGTATAGGTTAAGAGTAAGTTCCTTATCTATAAAGATAATAAGAGAAGTAATTATATTAGGACCTTAGTACCCTTCTAGCTAAGCTATATCCTATATATTATAGTAGTTTATAATAACTATACTATACTAAAGCTCTTTATTAACTAGTATAATACTAGCTACTTAGAGGGGCTCTAGTTACTACTAATAGTAGCTAAGTTTATAAATATAAAAATAATATCTATCTTTATAATATTATACTTAGTAAAGTAAATTCTAAATAAGAATAGTATTACTACTAGCTATAAAACCCTTTAGTTATAAATAGATTATAATAAAGTACTAGATTATATATTTAAGTATCTCTACTATTAGTAACTACGTAGATAGTAAATAATAGTATTAATAGTTAGCTTTAAGGAATAGAGGCTAAGATAATATCTATATAAGCTATTATTATTATAAATAAAGTAGTTACTTAATTAATCTATTTATAGTAGTCTTAATATATATATTTCTATAGTAATTCCTTTACCTTCTATAAATAGTATAAGCTTATTTTATATTAGTACTCTTAAACGTTATAAGGCTAAAAGTCTTAAATTTTTAATTTAGTAATAGTAATACTATACTAATATAGGGAGCTAGTTAATTAATATTATTTACTTTATAGCTTTAATTTAATATTAGAGCTATAACTTACTAGAAGTTAGATCTATTATAAAGAATATACCTTAAAATTAAAATTAACTTAAGTAGTAAAGTTATTAGTAGGGAGCTATAAATCTCCTAGCTAAGCTAGCGCTTTATAAAATAATAAAAAATAAAGCTATATATAACTTATAATACTTATTTCTTAGCTATTATAAAGAAAACTAGATAGAAGAGAGAAGGGAGGGAAAGTATATAAGAAGAATATTAATAGATTTCTCTCTATATATATAAGGCTTTTAGATTTCTTTAATTTATAAAATTAGCTTATCTAGTTACTCCTTAACTTACTAAGCTAATCTTAAGAGTATTAGTAGTATCCTTAAAGTAGTTTTAGACTAAGGTATAGTATACTCTCTACCTTTATACTTATTACTCTAGATATCTTAATCTTTCTTAAGATCTAGCCCTTCTTTCTTCCTTAAATCTCTAATCTCTAGGTTTATAAGCCTTTTATAATCCCTATAATCCTACTTAGTAATATCTTTAGTATAAACTACCTTCCCTTTATTAATATTAGTAAGGTATAGTAGTAATAGCTAAAAGGTTTATATAGCCTTAGTCCTAAGGCTAATAAAGATATATAAGAGGTAATATAGATTTATAAGTATACTAACGCTTATAAATATCTTTACTATTAATAAGACTTATATAATCTTTATCTAAGTTAGCTTAATTTCTATAGTACTTATAAAGTAGCTTAACTTAACTTATAAGGTTTCTCTTATTTATAAAATATATACTATTAATAAGTAATCTACTTTAAGTATAGTAAATAGAGAACTTACTATAGTAAATAAAGAATATATATAGTATTAGGTTATCTTAGTTAGATATAATAAGGAGTATTTTAGTTAATTAATAAAAGGATATATAAAGTAGAAAGTAAGTATAACTAGACTATACCCTACTACTAAGCTTTAGGTTTTAAGCCCCTACTAGTATTACCTCCTATACTATATTTCTTATAATCTATATACTAAACTATTAACTTTTCTACACCTACTACTATAGGCTACCTACCCTTATACTATATTATTACCTCTTACCTAGAGCCTAAGAAGGTTTAGTTATTTAGGTAGTACTATTAGCCCTTAACCTTCCTCTTAGTACTACCCTCTACTTTCTTTAGTATTAAAGCTCTCTCTCTAGGTCTACTCTATTACCTATTAACTAACTCCTCTTACACCTAAATTATATATAATATAATATTTTATAGTTATATAAATTATATAATTAAGATATATATAAGCTATAAGCCTCTTTAGACTTATACTCTTATTACTATCTAACTATATAAGCTAAGTATACGTAACTCTAAAAAACTTATAATAGAGAACTAAAAGCTATAGTAATATTATATAAGAAGAAGTAAGTAGAGCTAATAAAAGTAGTTTAATAACTTACTAAAGTAGAGTATAATTATAAGTATAAAGTATAGGCTAAGGAACTAGCTACTAGCTAAGTACTTAAAAGTAATAATATAAAGCTATAACTATAGAAAGATCTTATAATATACTTAATATACCTAAGTAAAAAGCCTTATATAGCGCTATAAGAAATCTAATAAAGTATTATTATATTACTACTATAATAAGTTAGCTTAATACTAGAGCTTTAATAGTATCTCTCCTACTTAAAAAGACTACGCGTAGCTACTAAGTTAAGATATTAGTAAAATTTAAGTAATATAAATAAAGTATAAGCTTCTATAGAGTAATATATAATCTTATAATAGTAACTTTTATATAAGCGTCTATAGCTTTATTTTTCTATTATTAACTTATTATTAGGGTAGTTTACTAGCTAGTAAGTATAGTATATTTAAATAAAACCTATAATATATATAGTAAGTAAGTTACCTACCTTACTAACTTTAATAAATTTTAAAATATATAACTTAACTACCTTTTAAGATAATATATAGATATTAATAGAGTAGATTAAGTAGTACTTAGAGTATCCTTTTAGTACGTATATAAGTTATACTTAGTCTCTCTATACCTTATAATTTTTTATTTTCTACACATAGGGGGGTATTATTAAAATAAAACTTTAAAAAAGTAAAATATAGCTATTCCTCTACTTATTAGTTATAAAAGTTAATAAAAAAGATAAAGTAATAATATAGTTTAAACGCTAAACTAATAAGTATTTTAGGGTAGTAAAGCTCTAACGTCTATACGTAAAAACTAAAATTAAAAAGATTTACTAAAAGTAATTAAAAAAGATACTTATTAGAAACCTTAGTAGAGGTCTAATAGGGATTACTACCTAGTAATAATATTAGTAAGAGTATAGCGAGGAAGAAGAGGCTATACCTATTATTAGCTAGTAACGTAATTATAATATATTATAAAGGGGAGAGAGGATATAGTATATTTACTATAACTAAGAGGGGGTTATATAAAAACCTAGCTACTTCTAACCTTTATACTAATACTAATATACTTTAAGTATCCTACTATATATAATTAAATTATACTCTATATAATTAAATTATACTATATATAAATATATATATTTCCTCTTTATCCTTATCTAAGGGGTCTTCTAACCTAGCCTAAAAACCTTAGCTAGATAGGTACTAATTAATATATCTATAAGTATATAATATAATTACTTTATATATACTTAGGAGCTACCTAAAGTAGTTCTTAATAAGTTAGATAAGTAATTACCTAAGTTCTACTACCTCTTATAAACTAAGAAAGTAGATAATATTAATATTATTAATACTTTTAATATTAGTAATATTATTATAAAGGTAGCTATTAGGTAGAGGAAGATATAGATAAGAAAGAAGATAGAGAAGCTAGTATATATAGCCTATATAGATAGCTACTATAGCTATAGGCTCTTTATATTTAGCTACTTTATTATTCTTAAATAAAGTACCTTTAGTTAAGAAACTAAGTACTAGTTATACTAATAGATAAAGGATATTAAAAGAGTATTAGAGGAGTAATATCCTAAGCTTAAGGAGAGGGAGTTTAAAGAGATACTATAGGGATAAGAGAATAAGGCGTAGATAGTACTAGTACTAATATTCCTCTAACTAAAGCTAATTATTAGATAGTAGTAGCTATACTATAAGTAGCTAGTTAGTTATTCTTAAGAAGGGGTAGTAGAGGTAGTAGTAGTTATAAAAGGTAG
This sequence comes from Alternaria dauci, assembly GCF_042100115.1. NCBI lineage: Eukaryota > Fungi > Ascomycota > Dothideomycetes > Pleosporales > Pleosporaceae > Alternaria > Alternaria dauci. Next base: position 942,450 of record NC_091276.1, read on the forward strand.
CTATAAAGGTTATAAAGGGTAGAAATAGTAGAGGATAGTAGAAGATAGTAGAAGATAGTAAGGGATAGTAGAGGATAGTATATATATTAGAAGGTTAAGTCTTATAGTCTCTAGTTTATATATAATACTATTATATATCTTTAGTATCTAGCGTTTATAATATACTACGTATATACTAGTAGTACTAAATATAAGCTTATATAAGCCTATAGTTACTTAGTTAGTACTTTATTTTAAAAAAAGTCTCTAAATATACTATAATAATAAAAAAAGTTTATAAAGGCTAAAGTTAACTCTATACCTTATATAGTATATAAGAGCTTAGTAGCTAAGGCCTAATTACTCTCTACCTTTATACTCTATCTACTAGTTAGCCTCTTTTTAAGTAAGTATATCCTCTTTAGCTCCTTTTATTAAGACCTTATACTTCTAGAGTTACTTTTTCTTATACTACTTATATATTAACACTACTTTATTAGCTCTCTTAAGGCTAGTAATCTAATTATATATTAGCTTAGTTAAGAGTATTATTACTTTATTTAAATAATAAACGTACTAGTAAAAGACGTAAGTATAATACTATTAAAAGATACTATAATAAATTATAGTAAAGGTATATTTCCTAAATACCTAGTTTTACTATATATAGCTATATATATTTAATAATAGATAGGTTAAAGCTAAAGCCCTAAACTTTAGGTAGTTCTAGAAAGTTATAGTAATATTAGGGAGAAGAGGAGTTTAGGGGGAAGAGGAGTTTTTAAACTATAGTCTATAGCTTATATCTAGGCTCGTAACTATAGTACTTAAGAATAAAGAAATATTTAAGTAACTACTTAAATTTTCTTCTCTTAACTCCTATACTTTAATATATCTAGTATATCTAGTATATCTAGTATATCTAGTATATCTAGTAACTCTAGTAACTCTAGTAACTCTAGTATCTCTAGTAACTCTAGTATCTCTAATATAAAAGTTATTATATATAATACTATTATAAGTATAAAGTACTTAGTTTTAGAGGGCCTAGTAACCTTTTTAGTAACTATAGTAGCTACTATTAAGTAGTATAGTAAGTATAAAGTTATTATTAAGATTAACCCCCTTAAAAGTAACCTTAAGTATAAGTTCTAGACTTATATTTAATCCCTTAGCCTATTATATAGGTTTACTAAAAAAGAATTTAACTATATACTTAGGGACTTAGCGTTTATTACTAAAGTCCTCTTTATAAGTACTACTATTATACTAGCTAGTAAAGGTATAAATAAAGCTAATAAGTTATTTACTCTTCTCTAGGATATATAGGTCTAGTGTATATATAATATATAGGTTACTAGTACTATAATAACTAATAAGTAGTATAGGTACTTAGAGGAGGTCTATAATAGGGACTTTAAGGACTAGCTACTATATATTATAGATATTATTAAGGAGCTAAGATAGGTATAAGTAGTAGATAATTAATTTAATAATATAGAAGGCTTAAGATATAATATAATAGGCTCTATTAGGTACACGATAGTAGGTGGTCTAGTATCATAGCTATAATAGCTTTAATAGCTGCAGTAGCTATAGTAGTAATATATAAGGGTACTACTACTAATATATAGGCTTCGTAGCCGCTTAAAGGGAATTATAATTATAATTATAACTATAACTATAACTATAACTATAACTATAACTATAACTATAATTACTATAATTACTATAATTACTATAATATAATAGAGCTTAATCTCTAGGTAGTATTAGTAGTAGTCGTAATAATAATAGGGACGTTAAAGTAGTGTAGGGTATAATGTAGGTAGAGTAGACGGAAAGGTATTATAGGTAAAAAGAGACTTCTAGACACGCTAGGATAGTTTAGGCTTAGTTTTAAAATTTCTTAGCAACGCAATATAAGATAACACTGTAGGCCCTATCCCTAAGGCCTAGGGGGGGTATTATTACCTTAGCCCCTTTCTTAAGCTAGTTAATAACCTTAATAATTAAAGCTAGTAATAAACTCTTATACTATTATACGTACTTATATATTAATATTAATTAAGCCTTAAGCTTACGTATATTACTTAGTATATAAGCCTCCTAGAGAGCCTCTAGTAGGGTAGCTAGAGTAGGCGTAGGGAGCTATACGTCTAGCTTAAAGAGGACAGCGTCTAGCTAGAGAGGAATAAGGCCTATACTATAGAAAGCTAAGTAGATATTAGCTAATGTAAACGCTTAATTAAACACTACCTTAAACGCTAGCAGGAACTTAAGCTTTGTAATATAGTTAATGTAGTGGCGTATTAGGGCCTTAACCTTACGGCTGTACGCGCGCTTCAATAGCGAGAAGCAACCAACGTCAAGAGGCTAAAGTAGATAAGATAAGTAAGGTAGTATATAGAGCGTGTAGATATTATTCTCCTTACAGAGCTCTTAAAACTCAAGGGATTAGTAGCTCTTGTAGCTATTAAGGATAAGCAGCCTACGTGCGCTAACTACTTTGCCCTTAGTATGCTTAATAAAATGCTTTAGCCACTCAAATCCTATCTCGTTAGTTGTCTAGCCGTTATCGCTAACTGCGATAGCCCAGTCGCGTGGGATATCCTCCTCGTACTAGGCAGACAGGTGATACTAGCTAGCAAAGATAAGGAACAGCGGTACTAACCAGCCAGCAGCGTTAATCGCAGCGATCGCCGTTACCCACTCGCGATTGCCTAGCTAGATAGCCTTTAGCCTACGTCTCCTCTCTGACGCTATCACGATAAGCTGAGTCGTGATCTTACCTATCATAAAGCCAGTCTCATTAATGTTGTAGACGTCATCATCACAGATGCCGTACTTAGCCTTTACCTACTCTACTAGATCGAACCAGCTCTTAATCAGCATAGGATCCTCACACAGAGCTCTCTACCTATCGTACGCTCAGTTAAAACACGTCGTGAGACTATCTATACGCTTAACAAAGTTGGCTGGCTACTTCTGTCCAACCTAGCCTACGCCACGCGCAGCGAGCAGCTTATCAGCCGTATCACGTTTAGCTGCATACGTAGGTGAAAATCCACGTTAATCTAGATCAATTATATAGCTAATAATCACGTCCACTTCTAACTAGGTGAGCTTCCTCAAGTTAGGTGGGCAATCGCGTCGGGCAGGCTTTCCAGCGCGTCGGCGTCAGAGCGTTATTCGGGGGACTTCAAATGTCTGCGCAACATCTTTTACAGACTGAATTTAGCTTCCGTTAATAGCTAGAATTGCAAGGTATATATTAGCCTCAGAAGAGGTTAGTAGGGCTTAAGTTGGAGGAGCTATAATAGGGAGGAGTTCACAAGGCGCAGAAAGTTGGTGGGGTAGGCCGCTCGCTTGCCAACCATGTTAGAAGCTCTATACATACTTATCCAGGGCTTTAGCGCCCTGAAACCTAGTCTACCCTACTCCGTTCATGCTGACTCCCTTCCAGCGATCCCTACGAGCGACCTATGTATACCTCTAGTAATCCGGCAGAGTTTCTCAAAGGAGACCAAGCTCTACCGTGACACTGTGTTTGCTTAAGGGCTAAAGCAGATATATTGTTAGTTCACGAGTCACTTTAATACAAGGTTGGCTCTAGACATCTATTTGCGGATATAGATCGAGATTCTGGAGGTTTGATAGAATTACATGGACTTACACACATCTTAGGCATCCGCGCTTAATGCAGTCATCGATAGCTGGTTGGGGTGCAAGCAAATTGGTCTGGCACCAAGAAATACAGGGGCCGAGTTTCGTATTGCCTGTTGGGTTACATTGCGCGAGAACTGCGGGAGCGGCGAACAAGAGAAGACCAAATAATTTCATAGTAATGGCTGGGGTGGAAAAAGAGTTGATGAAGTGCTTTGGGAAAAAGTGATAGTTGTTGCTGTTTGTGTTACAGGGTCTTGTAGATAGAAAAGCGTATTTAACGGAGCTATTTATCCTTTATCTGATCTTGCCAATGCAGACTAAAGTCCTTGGACGAATCTCGGGCGGCAATTAATCTATTTCTTAGAATTGTAGGGCCGACTCAACCCGGGTATCGTGCAAAACCACCTGCTACGGCCAAACCTCGACTTTGCCAGCACGTTTCTTATGGAAAAGGTTGTCATACACACATATAAGAAGTCCTCTAACAAGAGATCTCACAACAACGGCTATTGCAAGTAGTTCTACAACTTCAATTTTTGTGCTGCCTGTTAACGAGGTGAGGGGTTGCGACCGTGCACGGGATCCTCCTTCATAGTGGGGCCGTGACGATTCATGAGATGCGCACGTACAAGAACAGGCCGCAGAAAATTTACTAGGTAAGTTAGGCCCTTTAGCTCGTGATCTCACTTCAGCGTAGGAGTGAGCATGCTGGGAGGCCCGTACCTCGAAGCAGGAGAACTGTGAAAACGAGCCCAAGATGGCGGGACGCGCTAGTTCGCGTAAAGAGCCACCCCACTAATATTAGATAATTACAAATATGAGGTTATTAAGCTACACTAAATAGCTATTATTATAAGATTTTTTAGTGTATTAATATATTAACGCTACTAAAGCGTTTATACTACTTATATCTTACTAGCGTCCTAATTTAGTGGCCGCGTACGCTGTTTCTAGGTAGGGGAGATACTACTAGCGGACTAGCGTTAACTTAACTTAATATAGTAGTAATATAATAACACTTTATTAGATTTTTTACTACTTTATATAAAGCTTTTTACTTATAGATCTTCTAATATCCCTCTCTACGTTATACGTTAACGTCTACTATATTATCTAGATCTTTTAGATTAGTAAATATTACCTCCTACCCCTCCTTCTAAGTGTGTAATAGGATTATATATAGGGGAATCTTATCTCTAATTAAGTCCTTAGTCTATCTAAGCTTCCTATCGCTTTTAATATATAGTAGCTATATTAGGCCATATATATATCTATATATACGTATAATTTAGCTTTAGCCTTTATAGACTTTTTTTATTATTATAGTACGTTTAGGGACTTTTTTTAAAATAAAGTATTAACTAAGTAACTATAGGCTTATATAAGCCTATATTTAGTACTACTAGCACGTACGTAGTATGTTATAAACGCTAGATACAAAGACATATAATAGTATTATACGTAAACTAGAGACTATAAGATATAACCTTCTAACTTATACACTATCCTCTACTATATTCTACTATCCTTTACTATCCTCTACTATTTCTACCCTTTATAACCTTTATAGCTACCCTTTATAACCTTTATAGCTACTCTTTATAACCTTTATAGCTACTCTTTATAACCTTTATAACTACCTTTTATAACCTTTATAGCTACTTTTTATAACTACTACTACCTCTATTACTCTTTCTTAAGAATAACTAACTAGCTACCTATAGTATAGCTACTACTATCTAATAAATAGATTTAGTTAGAGGAATATTAGTACTAGTACTATCTACGCTTTATATTCTTATCCCTATAGTATTTCTTTAAACTCCCTCTCCTTAAGCCTAAGATATTACTCCTCTAATACTCTTTTAATATCCTTTATCTACTAGTATAGCTAGTTCTTAGTTTCTTAGCTAAAGGTACTTTATAAAAGAATAATAAAGTAGCTAAATATAAGGAGCTTATAGCTATAGTAGCTATTTATAAAGGCTATATATACTAGCTCCTCTACTTTCTTCCTTATCTATATCCTCTTCTACCTAATAGCTACCTTTATAATAATATTACTAATACTAAAGATATTAATAATATTAATATTATCTACTATCTTAGTCTATAAGAGGTAGTAGAACTTAAGTAATTACTTATCTAACTTATTAAGGACTACTCTAGGTAGCTCCTAAGTATATATAGGGTAGGTATATTATATATTTATAGATATATTAATTAGTACCTATTTAGCTAGGGTTTTTAGGCTAGGCTAGAAGACCTCCTAGATAAGGATAAAGAGGAAATATATATATTTATATATAGTACGATTTAATTATATATAGTATAATTTAATTATATATAATATAATTTAATTATATATAGTGCGATTTAATTATATATAGTAGGATACTTAAAGTTAGTATTAGTATAAAGGTTAGAAGTAGCTAGGCTATTATAGAAATATATAAAATTCTAAATAAGCTTAATTATAGTAAAGATACTATATCCTCCTCCCTTTATAATATATTATAATTATTTTACTAGTTAATACTAGCGATCCCTGTTAGACCTACTAAGGTTTAATAGGTGTCTTTTTAGTTACCTTTAGTAAATTTTTTTAACTTTAGTTTTTATATATAGACGTTAGAGCTTTACTACCTTAAAATACTAATTAGTCTAGCGTTTAAATCGCGTTATTACTTTATCTTTTTTTTATTAACTTTTATAACTAATAAGTAAAGGGATAGCTACTTTTTACTTTTTTAAAGTTTATTTTAATAATACCCCCCTACTTATAGAAAATAAAAAATTATATACGTATAGTAAAAGGAAATCTTTAGGCCTTAAAGTAAGCTAATAGAACTAATAGTGTATAGTAGCTAGCTTACGTAAGGCGTAGAGATTATAGTTATTAAGGCTATTTTAAGTACTTAATAATAGTTTACTAAGGTAGGGGTAAGTATAACTACCCTCCTTATTATTAGGGTAGGCTATATCTCTAATACTTAGGGTAGGAGGTGTAGCCTATATATACTACCTATATACGCTACCTATATATACTATAATATAAGACTAGCTAGGTATAGCTAATAATATATAATTACGTAATAGCTACTATACTAAAAACTAAGAAGTAGTTATTACCTTATATAATCTAATAGTATAGAAAGTATAAGTTATAGACTATTATTTATAGTAAGAGGATATTAAGGTATCTATATAGCGTATACTAGCTTATATAAAGATATACTAAGTATAAAGACTATACTACTAACTATCCTAAGGCTTAAAACGTAGCGTAGTAATAATTATATTAAAAATAACTTAGAATATCTTAAGTAATATATTTATCTAATACTAGTAAGTAGCTCTAATATAGAAAGTAAAATACTATTAATATATAATATACTATAAACTATATTTTTATAACCTCTATCTACTTAATTATAACTCCTTTACCCTTAAGCTTCCTACCCTTAGGTATTTAATACTAGTATACTACCTTACTTATCTAAAGTTTATAATATATATTATTAGCTCCCCTAAGACGTATTAAATAATTATAAAGCTAATATACTAAATAGGTATAAGGCTTCTTACCTTAATTATAGTAATATTTAATTATAAAGTAAGCTTATAAGTAAAGTAATATATATAAAGTTTAAAAATTAAAACTATAAATAAAAGTTCTTTATTTTATCTAGTATATATTTCCTATTTTAGCGCCCTAATATTCTACTAAAAATTAATCTTTTTTTAGCTTATATACTAAGCTAATACTAACTAATACTTACTTACTTCTTTTTTAGCCTAGTTACTATATTACCTTCTTACTCTAAACTATAACTATTTATATACTTCTTTTACCTATTATACCTCCTATAATACTACTACCTAAGTACTATAAGTATCGTAAAGTACTAAGTACTATAATAAACACGTTTTAGTTTAGGAAATAGAAGTAAAACTATACTACTTACCTTCTACTTATATATATATACTAATATAATAATATATATATAACTTTAAAGTATTAGAGCCTTATAATATATACCTTAACTTCTACCTCTATTCTACTCCTACCCCTAATAGTAAATCTAAAAATTATATTACTTATACTTATTTACTTAAACCCTCTATTATTATTACTTTATACCTAAACACCTCTACTTATACCTCTTTTACTTTTATTTACTATAACTATATCTATATCTTATCTTAATTTAATACTATAGCTTAATAGTATATTTAGAAGTATAATATCTTTACTATTAGTTAACTCTATAGTAGCTAGTATAGGTAGTATAAGATATATACTTATACTATCTATACTTATAAGGTCTATACTTAGTAATATAAGCTTATCTTATAGTACTACTTCTATCTTTATATCTTAGCTAGATTTAGAAATATAAGAGTATAATAATAAGAGTAGTATTAGTAAAGGTATTAGCTAAGGTATTAGTCTTACTAAATTTAAATTAGTAGAGTACCTTATATATAATATACCTTAAATACTACTACTTATAAATCTAGAAGACTTAGTATTCTTAGAAACTAAGACTATAATAAACTCTAAGAAAGTCTTAGTTACTAAATTTTATTATAAGATTATAAAGATTTATCTTAAGATATATAATACTTATAACTATATATAGTTTAGGATAAATATTCTTAACTATAATTATTTAGCCTATTTAGAAGATTATATAAACTACTTTAGTATAGAAAAGTTTATACTACTTTTTAGCTAACTTAATAATATTAATCCTAAGCTTATACTACCTAAGTTACTTACTCTAACTTATATTAAGGAGATATTTTTTATATATATCTATATCTTTATAGAGGTCTACTAGTATTATAGTCTTTAATATAAGTACTATAGCTATATATATAACTTTATAGTTAATACTATAAAGGTCTTTAATTTATTACTTTTTCTTTTATCTTATCTTAATATTATTATCCTAAAACCTCTACCTTTAGTAGAGGATAATCCTAATATAGTTAATTAGTAATTTAAGAAAGACTATAAAGGCTAAAGAGTAGTTATTATATAGTAGATATACTTTCTAAAAGATAACTACTTTAGTTACTCTAATATTATTATTAATAAGTTTATACTTAATACTCTCCCTATTAATAATTATATTAATAACTAGCTTATAACTTTTATCTAAGATCCTACTACCTAAGTTTACTAAACTATATAATCTTCTTCTATATTACTAATAAATAACTAATATAATATAATAGAAAGGTTTATATAAGAGTATAATTCTAGTCCTATAAGTAGCTATAGGGCCTTTATATAAAATAAAGTTAATAAGGATAAAGATCTTCTACCTAAGGTTATAGTAATTCCTAATATTATAGCTAATATTAGTAAGTTTAAAGTACTATAGGAGTAAATATAATCTAATACTTAGGATATATTTTTATTTATTAAATCTATCTAATATATATTTATATTAAAGTTTAATACTAAAGAAAAGTATTTATCTTTTACTTTCTTATCCTTATACCTAACTAAGTAAGTAGACTTTATATAGCCTTAACTATAAGAGATTAGCTATACCTTATATATTAAGCTTATAATTTACTATTAAGATAAAAGGTTTACTTACTACTTATATTTCTAGTATACTATATTTAATACTTTAATATACTACTAGTTAAGAGATAAGATAAGCTATTTTATAAAGTATTAAGCTAATAGTAACTAAATATTATTAGAGGATATCTAAGTAACCTTTAATAGTAATAATAGAGGTTAGTACTTTATAAACTTTATTATCTACTAGTTAGTAATAGTTTATAAGACTAGAGCCTTCTAGAATACTAAAGGAAATAAATTAGAAGTAATAGTAAGTAATTAATACTAACTAATACTAACCTAATACTATTATTAATATATACTAATAGTATAGAAGTCTACTAGTTAAAGGCTTTATATCTCTTTATTATACTCTTTACTATAGACTACTACTAGAATATCCTATTATACTTTATACTTTAATATAAAGAGTAGAAGATAGTAATATCTATAAAGTAATCTTATCTAGTATAGGATTATATTTAAGATAATCTTTATATTATTAGTTATTACTTCTATTTATAGTTTAAGTTATTTAAGAAGTATATTATTATTCTTAAATTTAAAGTTACTAACTCTTAAGATTATTATAAATAGTAAGCTTATAGTAGTACTTATAGTTATAACCTCTACTATTATAATAGTATTTTTAACTTTAGTAAAGAAGTATAAGGTAGATATTATATATAAAAGGGTGAACTAGTTATAAAGGTAGCTTATATTTAGAATAGAGAATAGTAGATAACCTCTAGAAGTAAAGAAGAGGGAAAGGAAGAAGATATAGTAAGAAGAGAGAGAGCTAAGAGAGGAGCTAAGCTTAGTTAGGCCTAGTATCCTCTAGGTAGTAATACTCCCTTATATATACCCCCCCTAAAAAAAGAGGTTTAGCTAGTCCTCTAGCTAGTATAAAGAAGAGAAAGTAATTTAAGTTAAAAAAGTATACTAAAAGTATAAAAACTACTAAACCTTATACTTTTTAAAAATAAAGTATAGTTTACATAAAGCTATATATATCTATAAGGTTTCTTATATAAAAAAGTATATCTCTAAGCTATTTTCTACTACTTTAACCTTAAGATATAAAAACTAAGCTAATTAGTATTCCTAGACTATATAAAGGATATTTAATTTAACTAGTTACTATAGGTTAGGTATATACTATACTTATAGAATAGCTAAGCTATTAAGCTAAACTAGTAGCTTATACTATAACTTTATTATTACTAAGGTATTTATTAAAGTAATTACTAGTATCTTTAAAGAGTAGTCTCTAGCTATTTAGTATAGTAAGTCCTAAGGGTTTTAGCTTATTAAGGTATTTCTAATAGAATAATTTAGTATTATAATAGTTAAGATAGTTACTAGCTTTATACTAAGTTAGCTTTAGATAGTTAGTTTATTTAATTTTATATGCTTATTTTCTTTTAACTTTACTAGTTTATAGAGGGGCTATATTAATAAACTTATCTACTAGCTACTTAGTATAGGTATCTCTATTACTTATTATAACTTCTACTAAGAGTAGTCTAGTAGGGAATTAGTTTAGAAGGGCTTTAGTAGCTACTAGCTAGGGAGGTTTAGAGTAAAAGATAAAAAAAGTCCTATTCCTAATTATTTCCTTAGGGAGGTTAAGTTTATATACTTATCTATTATAAATAATTTACTTAACTTTAAAAGGTCCTACCTAGTAGTTAGTAAGCTTCTTAGAGTTCTATAGTATACTCTAATTAATAGTAGATATCTAAACTTTATTACTTAGACTATAGTATAGAACTATATATTATTTAGTATTTACTTAATTTAATTATTCTTAACTAGCCTATTAGAGCTATTCTTTAAAGTATATAACTAAATCTAAGTATAAATTTATTATCTCTTTAGCGTAAACTACTTAATCCTTTACTAGTCTTAGTAGATTTACTTCTATATCCTTATATAGATAAATACTACTTCTTAAATAGTATCTTAGGTTAGTAAAGAATAAGGTTATACTAGTACTAGTATTAATAGTATTATTAACTTAGAATTTAGCTATATAAAGCTAGGTAGCCTAGTTATCTTATATATAGTTAATAAACTAGTGTAGGTAGGTTTTAAGAGACTAGTTAGTACGTTCTATTTAGCTATATATTTCTAAGTAATATATAGTTAATAAGATTTACTTTATTTAGAGGTATTTATAGATATATTTCTAAAAGAGGGTAATAAAATTAGTACTATAGTTAGAAATAATACTAAGGGGTAGCTTATAGTAATTAAAGATATCTATAAAGTAGTATAAAGCTTCTACTATAGTCCTTCTATATATTAGGTAAAAATAATACCTTTTAGTAAGATAGTCTACTACTACTAAGATATTATAGAATTCTCTTCTATTTAGTCTAAAGAGGGGTAGGTCTTAAATAAAGTCTACTATAAGGTTAAACTAGCGTTCGTAAAGTAGAAGTAATAATCTAAGGTATCTATATTTACTATCTTATATTAATTTTATTTAGGTATAAACTATATAAGTATTATAGTATTTAGTAATAGACTAGCTTATCTTTAGCTAGTAATAATAGTTATATATTAGATATAGCGTTAAATATAAGCCTTTATAACTTATAATCTTATAGTTATAGTAGAGGTTAAAAATATAGTAGTAGAGGTAAGTATCTATAGGGATATAGAGTCTTATTTTATTAATAAATAAGTAGTAGCTTAGACTATCTCTAACTAAGGAGATATTAGTAGTACTAAAGTAGAATCTATACTTATAAAACTACTTAGAAAGCTTAGTTTAGTAAGTATTAATAGCTTTAAAGGCCTTTATAGCTATTTTATTATTAGTATAAGCTTAATTAAATAGTTCCTCTATTAGTTATAGATCTTCTTTATAAGGGGGAAGTAAGGGATTAGTAACTCTATTAGGTAGAGGTAATTTAGTTATCTCCTTAGCCTTATTATTATTATCCTCTATATTAGTTACTATTATTCTAAGGACGTATCCTTATTCTAGGTAGAGGTAGTTAGAATAGTAACTAGAAGCTAGAGTTAAAGCTTAAAGTACTATTACTATAGCTAGCTATATACTTAGGGATAAGTTCTTAAGACCTAGAATAATAGATTTCTAAGTATAGTAAAAGTTTTTAAAGTTATCTAGAATATCTTATAGCTTTCTACTAAGGGTATTTACTTTAAAGTTAGAGGCGCTTAGTTAATAGATAATTTTAAAGTTAAACTAAGATAAGAATAGTAACTAAAAAGCTTATTAATAGGTAAGTATATTAGTAGTTATAAATATCTCTAAATTTTTATAATTAAAGACTATATATATTTAGTATCTAGAGCTTATAAGTTTAGGTTCTTATTCTTTAAATACTTAAATAATACTTATTAGCTCTAAGTTATAGATATTATAGTTATATTCTATAAGTAAGTACTTTTTTAAAAAGAAAGTAATTAGTTAAAGTATACCTTATATATTTATTTATTTTATAACTCCTTTAGTAGCCTAGGCTAAGGTATCTATAAAGATATAGATAGGTTTAGAAGGGTTAAAGTATATTAAGATAAGGCTAGGGTAGAAGCTAGCTTTAAGTATATTAAAGGCTACTTTATATTCTATATCCTAGATAAGTAGTTTATATACTATCTAGCTCTTACCCTTTAGTTTTTTACTAAGTACTATATAAGCTTTAATACGTTTTACTTAGGGGAGGCTAATAGTAAAGTAATTTTAAATAAATTATTAGTAGAATCTAGTATAGCTAAGGAATATAAGTAGTTCCTTTATATTAGTTAGTATCTCTTATTCTTTAATAGTAGATACTTTAGCTAAGTCTATTTCTATACTATAACTAGTAATAATTATCTTTAGGAACTTAATATAAGTTTTATAGAATTTAGACTTCTTTAGGTTAATATAGAATTCTTAGGCTTTAAGTCTTTAGAGGACTTTTTTAACTTATTTAATATAGTCCTTTTTATTCTTAGAGTATACTAAGACGTTATCTAGGTAAGTAGTATAAAACTTATTAAGGTATTCTAAGAGGGCGCTATTAATTACTCTTTAAAATATAGCTAGAGTATTATAAAGACTAAAGGGTATAACTTTATACTTATATATCTTACACTATATAGTAAAAGCTATAAACTACTTAGAATCTTCCTTTATTCTAATATAGTAAAACGCGTAAATAATTTTAAATTTAGTAAAGATTATTACCTTATTTAGCTTAGCTAGCGTTTTATAGAAGAATAGAATTAGATAACTATCTTAAATAGTAGTATTATTAAAGTTATAAAAGTCTACGTAGACCTATAAACCCCTATCTAGTTTAGTAATAATAAGGAGTAAATTCCTTATAGGTAATTTAGAAAAAGTAATATATTTATATTCTTTTATATCTTTAATATAAGTAGTAATAGCTTCTTCTTAGATACTTAAAAATAGGTAGGGCTTATAATTTAATATCTTAGCCCCTAGTTCTAGTTTAATCTTATAGTTATACTCTAAATAGTTAGCTAGTTTAGATATAGCTACTTTATTAAAGGTAGGGATAAACTCTATATATTCTTTAAAAAGTTCTAGCGTAAGAATATCCTCTAATATAGTATCTTAAGGCTTAGAAAAGAATTTCTTATAGTTATCCTCTATAGTAGTATAATAGAATTAAGTAGGTTCCCCTAGTTATTATATAATTAAGTAAGGATCTATTTAATACTTTTTAGCTAGTATCTAAATAGCCCTAAGTAAGACCTTCTTAATTTTTACTTTAGGTTTAGGGGGTTATTCTAGTTCTTCTAGATATACTATATTAAGAAGAATATTTTTATTTTCTAAATCTTAATATACTAGATTTAGTTTACTTACCTTAGGGTTTATAGTCCTTATATTTAAATTCTATTTAGTAGTACTACTATAGTAAGTATTATAAAGAGTTTATCCTCCTTAGTTATTATCTTAGGCGTTTATATAGCCCTTATAATAGATAATAAGTAGTTATTCCTTAAGCTAGTAGTTTAGTTAATAATATTTATCTATAAACTTAATTATACTATCTTAGTAGTTTAACTAGGGGTAATAGAGTTTACGCTATTTAAACCTAAGGACTAGATTAAATAACCTATAGGAGTTTACGATATAGGCTATTATTTATTTAACGTAATTATCTATCTATAGAAAGAATTTAACGCGACAGGTAATAGATTCTAATAGTTTACTATTATAGCTGCTATAAAGAATATATTTAATAAGGGGAATTAGCTAAAAAGTATAGATTTAATTAAGAAACTTCTAGGAAATAAAATTAGAATTAGTACTATTATTAGCTAATATATAATAGATATATAAGACTATATAGGAGCGTCTAATAAAGGAATAAAATATAAATTTAGATAGTTTATCTTATATTAGGGTTAATACTTAAGATTCTTAAGTAGAGACCTATTATAGAAGCTTAGTAGATTCCTATAGAGTAATACCTATATAGGAGTTAACTAATACTTCTAGCTATAGCTATTTATTTACTCTAAGGGGTAGCCTAGCTTATAGAGTTTTTAGTTTTCTAACTTAAACTCTAATTTAATATTATTAGACTTATATTCTTTAGCTAAAGGAGAGTTAAAACTATAATCTAGGTAAGTATAAAACTAGTATTAGGTAGTAGTTTCTACTTTAATTTTAGTAGAGCCTTTATTAGTAAGTTTATTTAGGTAATTATAAACTAAGTAGTCTACTAATCTATAAGTAAAGTAAGTCCTTAGATCCTTAGAAACTAATAGCTTTTTAGCTTTTAGTAGATTATTTATCTTTAGTAGGTTATTAGCCTTAGGGTAGCCTATTATATAAGGAGCTCTAGTACCCTTATTAGTACTAAATTAGCTTATTAGGTATAGTATATTACCTTATTAGTTTTAGTTAGCCTTTAAATCTAAGAAGCCTTTAAGCTAAGTAGAGTTATACTATAAGATATATTAAGTAATTTCTATTAGTATTTTATTATATAAGGCTTAAGAATCTAGAGTTTAATTAATTAAGGCTAGGTTCTAGATATAGTATATAAGTAGCTTTTAGAAGATATAAACTCCCTTAGACTAAAAAGGAATATTTAAGTTCTAAGCTAAGGATATAAATTAGACTTTAAAGGATACTTAGGCCTCTTTATTTATCTTAAATTCCTCTAGTATAAGTAAGTAAGTAAGAGTTATTATAGAGGCTTTATTTATAATAAAAGGGTTTAGGTCTCCCTAAATATTAAAGAGTACTATAAAGTATTTAATTTCTATCTTATAAATATACGTAAAGCTTATTAGTCCTCTTACTAAAGTATCTCTAGCCTCTCTACTTATAAATAAAAAGAGAGACTAGATATACTAGAGTAGATATTAGTAATACTTACTATTAGCTTACTAGTACGAAAGTATATTTCTAATAAATTTATATAGGCGTTAGGTACTACTCTTAAAGATAACTAGTTTAGGGCTATTCTAGTCTTTAGAGTTATAGAACTATTAAAGTAAGTTAATAATAGTTATTACTCCTTATAGAGGTTCTAGAATAAGGATAGCTTCCTTATTAACTATAAAAAATATATTATCCTTAGTAAGTATTAGTAATAGGTTATAGGACTAGTATTTAAATAAGTTAAGTTTTTTTACTAATAAAAGTTAATTATAGTTAAGTGTTACACGGGGTTAGGCTATACTTCTCTAGGCTCGGTCCGTACTAAGGCGAGGTAGACTAAAGCGGTAGTCCGTGAGGTATCGTATAGAATGATCAGGTGGAAAAGAGTTATCGTTGTAACCAAAGGATAAACAATACCAATTCTATAAACGATAGAATAACTAGTTGACAATCTGTGTAAGAGATGAACTATTTGAGTTAACTACAACGAGTGTAATAATGAGATCTAATACATTCTTATACCTATTGCTATAGGTCCTGTCCTCCTTACCCTCCCTTCTAAGAGGGAGGCCTAGGAGGGCCGTGGCCTCCTAATCCTTACTGGCCTCCTAGAGGCTAGGTCTTGGCGGGATGCTATTCCTTTCACGTGATCTGGGCCCCGCCCTAGATCCACTTTCGTCCATCGTGTCCGCCCGATAGTCTTCCTTCATACGACCTGCATAAAAGGGAAGCAATTCCTTGTTACCTTATAACATTACCCCCCCTCTTAGGCGTATCGTCTCAATACCCTGGATTATCGTTTTCCCGCGCCTAGTCCGGCGGCGGTGGTGGAGGTATAGCTACTCCGGTGGTGTCGTATCCTCTCTTTCCTCTTTTCCTCACTTTCCCTGACCATGCCCAAGGTTCAGACTTCTCAACGCGTCCGTACCCAGAACTCGACTCAACAGCGCCAGGCTCGTACTGACCGTATCCGCCAACAAGGGAACGAGATGACCTTTCGTTGCAAGCGGTGTAAGGAGAAGAATCTTCGTTGTTTCGTGGACACTGCCTCTGGGCAGTGTGCGGGCTGTATTTCAGTGAAAGCTGAGTGTAGCTTATTTGTGACTGAGGAAGAGTGGGAGAAGGTTGAGGCTGAAAAGCGCGAGAAGCGCTTGGCGCTTCTTCGAGCTGAGGCCGAGGTCGCTCGACTTCGGCTGGAAGTGGCAGAGACTGAGGCGCGAGAGCGAGCATTCGCTGATCGAGATCACGCCATTTTGAGTCTTCAGGATCGCGCGAAAGAGCAAGCCGAGGGGAACTCTGCCCCTGGTACGGACTTTCAACCAACTGAACCATCGCTACCCGGACTGTCGACTGACTTGGGCTGGTTGCAGGATGACGCTTCTTTCGATCCTTTTTCTGAATTCTTTTCTTCCCTTGAGGACCCGGTCCTCCCTTCTCTGGGTGTTTCCGATGGTACTCACGTACCTGTGACTTGCAGTTCGTCAAATTTTCTTTTGGTTCCCAAGTGTTCTGGCTCTCTGGCCATCCTAGCCACTTGACCAAGTATTTCCACTGACGACCGATTTTCCGCAGGTCCCTGATTTCTTCGACCTCGTACTCATCGTCTTCGAGCTCTATGTCGGTAGCTAGCTCGGCATCTGGAGGTGCTCTTTCCAGGAGTTTCTTGTGAAAGACAGGGTGGATGCGCATGCCTGGTGGGAGTTGGAGTTTGTAGTTTACGTTACCCATTTCCTCTAGAACCTCGAATGGTCCTATTCGGAGGTTGTCCAGTTTCTTGCTTGGTCGCTTAGTTTTCAAGTTCTGACGTGACAGGAAAACTTTGTCCCCCTTCTTAAAGGTTGGTCCCTCAATCCTTTGCTTATTAGCCGCCTTGGCTGTCGTGAGGTTCCTATGAGCTATGTTCTTGCTCAATTCTTCGTGCAGTCCTCGCATCAAGCGGGCTTTGTCGTCTGCACCTACTGCGATACTCTCTATATCTTTTGGATCTCGATGAGCAACCGGCTCATATCCGTAATTCGCGTAGTGTGGTGAGTACTTAGTCGTCGCAGACCTAGTACTATTGTAGGCCAATTGTGCTGTCGGCAAGAGTTCAACCCAATTGTCTTGCAGCTTGTTGGCGTACATCCTCAGATACTGTTCCAGTGTCTGGTTCGTTCGTTCCGTCTGGCCATCTGTTTCGGGGTGGAAGCTAGTCGATAGTTTCTTCTTCACACCCAGCTTTGCCAGGAATGTGTTCCAATACTTGGAAGTGAACAGTTTATCACGATCGGTGATGAATTCTTCAGGTATCCCATGTTCTGACATAAGTGCCTTGCTGACCTCATACGCGCATTCTTCTGCCGTAATGGTTTCTTCCGTGGGCACAAACTTTGCTCCTTTCGTGTGACGACACACGATGACTAGGACTGTGTCGCATAATCTTCCGGATCCTGGTTCTAACGACTTCGGGAGCTTCACTATGAAGTCCATTGTTACGCTGCTCCATGGTCTCGTTGGTGGCGGTAAGGGTTGTAACAGGCCATAGGGCTTATGTCTCTTGGGTTTGTTCTGATGACAAGCCAAACAGTTGCCTAGGACGTCCTGCACCTTCGCTCGCAAGCGTGGTATCGCAAACACCTTTGATAGTCGCCTGACCATTTCTTCTAGCGATGCATGTCCATACTCTGGGGACTCATGCAGTTCCTTGATGAGACTCGATCTCATGTGTGGGGGTACATATGTTCGATCGCTTCGAATCATATCTCGGTACTCTCGCTCGTCTTGTAACAGTTCGTCGGAGCCGTTCTCGTCAGGCTCGAACTGCCAGCTGGCCGCTCTCTGCTGCCACTGCTGCTGAAGTGTTTCTACCCGCTCGGCCACCTTAGCTATCTTAGCTAGTTCCGGCTGGTTGTAACGTAGTGTGCCATCAGGCATCTTCTTGAACATGGCGTCATGTGGTTCCTTATGATTTTCCTCGCGTAAGTCGGATCTCCTGCTTAAAGCATCCGCAGCTCCGTTGAGCGTTCCAGCGCGGTGAGTTATCTTGAAGTCGAACTGAGCTAGCATCTCAGCCCATCGGACTTGTCGTCGGTTGAGTTTCTTCGTTGTCATGAAACCTGCCAAGTTCTGGTGATCGGTAAAAACCTCGATCTGGTGTGGTAGTCCTAGCAAATAGACTTCCCACTGTTCAAAGGCATCGACTACTCCTAGTAGCTCCTTATCGTGAACGTCGTAGTTTAGTTCTGCTCCAGAGAACTTTCTTGAGTGGTAGAACACTGGTCTCCACTTTTTGTCTGGGCACTGCTGCGACAATACAGCTCCGAGTGCATAATCTGACGCGTCGGTCTCGACTCGCGTCTCTCGCTTTGGGTCGTACATCTCTAGTACTGGTGCCTCGAGGAATATCTGCTTGATTCGATCAAAAGCCTCCTGATGTTCCTCGTTCCATTTGAAACCAACTTCCTTCTTCGTGATCTCGGAGAGAGGTGTTGTGATCTTTGAGTAATCCTTGATGAACTTCCGGTAGTAGTTGGCAAATCCTAGGAAGGATTGCACGTCCTTGACTGTTTTGGGCGTTGGCCATTCCTGTACAGCCGCTGTCTTCTTTGGGTTCATCTTCACCCCCTCTGTGGATATTATGAAGCCTAGGTATTCCGTTTCCTTCGTGTGAAATTCGCACTTCCCCGGCTGCAGGTACAGCTTGTATTCCTTAAGCTTCCTGAGCACTTTCTTGACATGTTCCACATGTTCTTCTAGCGTCCCGCTAGAGTATACCAGCACATCGTCGATGTACGCTGTGACGAAGATTCCAAGGTACTCGTGAAGAGCGTTGTTGATGACTGACTGAAACGTTGCCGGGGCATTCGTTAACCCAAAAGGCATTACTGTGTACTCGAACAGTCCATATTTCGTTTTGAACGCTGTCATCCATTCGTGTCCTTCCTTGATCCTGATTCGGTGAAATCCTTCCCGAACGTCGAACTTCGTAAACCACTTGGCTCCCTGGAGTCGATCCATGAGCTCGGTTATTAGTGGTAAGGGATATCGGTTCTTCCGAGTAACGCTGTTCAACCTTCGGAAGTCGACACATAGTCGCCACTTCCCGTTAGGCTTCTTTACGAACAAGATGGGTGAGGCCATTGGGCCTGATCCCGGTCGGATAAATCCCTTCTTCAGATTCTTCTGGATGTACTCCCTTAGCTCAGCATCGTGCTCGGGCGATATGGGATACATAGGTCCTGGGCTTAACTTTGCCCCTTCATCTAGGATGATCTCGTGATCCCAATCCTGATGGTCTGCCAAGTCCGTGGCTTCGTTTTCCTCGAAGAGTTCTCTAAACTCGTCGGTCTGATACTCTCTTGGTATCTCTAGTGGTAAGGGTCCTTCCTTCGTGGTCGCGACTCGTCTTATCCATATGACTCCTACTCTTTGAGGGTCCTTCTCATAGATTCTCATGATCTTATGAGGCGAGATCTTGCCGAACCTCCCGTCCTGGGTTGAGCTCTGGTCCTTCGGGCTCACTCTTTGGCGTACTCTAGCAACCTTGTGCACAGGTTCTCTTCTGAGTATCGTCTTCATTCGCCAGTCGATGGCGGGGTTATGGGCATCTAGCCAGTCATAACCAATCAACATGTCTAGTCCTCCTAGTTCCATTATGTCGATATTCATTTGGCACTCTATGCCAGCTATCCGTAGCTTTGTTGATTCGGTTTCCATCCGTATCATGCCGTTTCCATATTCCATGGGTTTCTCGTCGGCTAACAGTACCGATACTGGGTTCTTCTTAACCCGGTAGGGTAGTTCGTGTTTCTCCACCACTCTGGGTGAGATCATCGTTCGTGCGGCCCCGCTATCTACGAGCGCCTCGATGTTTCGTCCCTGTACAGATACGGTCGTGAGCAGCTGCTTCACCCGACCATCGGTATCCTGCACCTTCCTAAGGGTCGTTTTAGGACTGCCTTCACCAGCGTGACCCTGTCCCTGGCGGCATCCTAGTTTTTTGACTGCTTACCTTTCCTGTACTTAGGAAAGTAGCCTGTGTCATTCTTTGAGCTGTAGTGCGTCAAGCACCTGTCGTCGTAACAGAAGCTCCAATGAATGTTCTGGTGAGGTATCTCCTCCCTGGTGATCCTCTTCCTTGGTTGAGCCTTCTTGGCCTCGTGAATCTCACAATCTGCTACCTCGCAGATGTTTGATGATAGGGTGCGATGGTAATAGTCATCCACCTTGTGTGCTTCCTTGAGCTGCTTGCGATGGAAGTCACACCCGTTCCTGCA
This sequence comes from Alternaria dauci, assembly GCF_042100115.1. Taxonomy (NCBI): domain Eukaryota; kingdom Fungi; phylum Ascomycota; class Dothideomycetes; order Pleosporales; family Pleosporaceae; genus Alternaria; species Alternaria dauci. Next base: position 963,328 of record NC_091276.1, read on the forward strand.
TTGCGTCCATAGAAGTCTGTAGTGGATCTCCACTTTCTCTGGTTCGTGTAGATGGCAGATGTCTGCTAGACATTCGTCTGCCCAGAGGTTCAGGTGGCAGCACCGGTCCTGGTCTGTCCTGCAATCCTCCTTATCTTGCTTATGGAACTCGCAATTTATCTTACAGTCATACCAACACAAATCCTTGTGATCCTTGGTATCTTCTACTTCGTGGGCTTCTTGGTCCTCGACCTCAACCATTGGATCATCGAAGTAGGGTTGTTGGTGTATCGCCTGATACCCAATTTCTTCGGCATTCGGGCCGGTAATCATGATTCGTTCGCGAACCGTGCATTCGTCGGCGTAGTGTGTCTTGTTACCACATACCCAACACTGGTTGTTGGCTAATCGTTCCATCACGATGGTGCCTTTGACCTTCCAGTCAGTCTTCTTTGGCTGGCCCATGGTGAGAACTTCGTTGTCCGGTTTAACTCTTGGGACGATTTCGTAGCCTTCCTTATCCTCCAAGCGTGCCTCTTCGTATAGGTCTAAGTCGCTTAGGTTGTCATCCGGCTCTATCCCGGCCGGGTAAGGCGTGCCTTGTCTGATCATCCGGATCTTGACAGCTGCCTGTTTGACTTGTTCTTCTTCGCAATCCCTAGCGAAGTGTCCTGTCTTCCCGCATCGGAGACATGCTTTGTTGTCGTAACGCCGCTGGCGTTCTTCCTTGGAGAGACCGTCGTGTCTTTTACCTCCTCGGGTTTTCTTGTCTTTGGCCTTCTCTTGTACCTTGCCGGTCATGATGGCGTCGCCATCCCTGTCGAATCTACCACGCTGTTTCTTCATGTTGGGCAGGTTGGGTCGGAAGTATTTCTTCTGATCGTTTCGTTCCCACAACCTGTTGTCGATACGCGTGGCTAGCTCGATCAGAGCGTGTAGCGTCCCGGGCTTATCGTGGTGTACAAGGCCGTCCTTGACATTCTCTTTGAGGCCTGCTTCGAATACCGTTCGAAGTGCCGCATCATCCCAATCGATCCGTGCTTGTAGTTGCTTAAATTCCGCCGTGTATGCCGATACTGACGAGGTCTGCCTCAGGCGAGTGATCTTCTTCTCTGCCTGGTTCTGAGCGTCTACTTCTCCGAAGATGCGTCCCATCTCTTGCTTAAACTCTGTCCAACTTGCGAATAAGGTACGGGTTCCTTCTTTGGTGCCCATGTGTTCTGCATCCAGCAGATAATCGTCCACATAGGGTTGCATCCAATTGGAAGCCTTATCCTTCATGTATGTACTGGCCATGAGGATCTTTTCCTGGTCGTTGGGTACCTCGTTGTACTCGCAGTACAGGTCGATGTTGGTGAGAAATACTCGTAGCTTTTCTCGTTCTCCACCGTATTTCTCTGGTGACGCTATCTTGGGTTTCTTTGTAGCAACGGGTCGTTCGTTAGGGGTCATCATCAGTTGCCCTGCAAGCTGATTGATCATTGCCTGCATCTCAGCAATCTGCTGAGCCTGCGTGGTTGTGTGTTGCCTAAGATTCCTGAGCTCGGTGACGTTAGGGTTCTCTCCCTCGTCATCGGATGCTTCCAGCATCTCATCATTTTCTGGGGTAGGGCGTGCTGGCGTCGAGGGTCCCTGACCCTGAGCCCTGTTGTTCTGCGCGTTTCCCTGATGAGCCATTGTTGAATCTTAATCGGGCTGTCCTGTTGGTTAAACGTCCACTGATATCCAAGGTGGTTAAAGTGTTACACGGGGTTAGGCTATACTTCTCTAGGCTCGGTCCGTACTAAGGCGAGGTAGACTAAAGCGGTAGTCCGTGAGGTATCGTATAGAATGATCAGGTGGAAAAGAGTTATCGTTGTAACCAAAGGATAAACAATACCAATTCTATAAACGATAGAATAACTAGTTGACAATCTATATAAGAGATGAACTATTTAAGTTAACTACAACGAGTGTAATAATAAGATCTAATACATTCTTATACCTATTGCTATAGGTCCTGTCCTCCTTACCCTCCCTTCTAAGAGGGAGGCCTAGGAGGGCCGTAACCTCCTAATCCTTACTGGCCTCCCAGAGGCTAGGTCTTAGCGGGATGCTATTCCTTTCACGTAATCTGGGCCCCGCCCTAGATCCACTTTCGTCCATCGTGTCCGCCCGATAGTCTTCCTTCATACGACCTGCATAAAAGGGAAGCAATTCCTTGTTACCTTATAACATTAAGGAAGGAAGGAAGCTAGTTTAGGGATAGTTAGTAAGCTAGTTAATATAAGCTTAGCTAGGCGTCCTAAGCCTAATCTTTTTAAAAAAGGGTATTACGCTAAGCTATATATAGCTTATTTTAAATATTAGTAAGCTACTATTAATAGCTAGTATAGCGTAATTTCTACTCCTTTATAAACTTAGTATACGTTCTAATCTATATACTCTTATTCTAGTATTTACTAGAGGTTCTTAGTCTCCCTATTCTTTATAATTTTATCTTTAAGTTATATTTATACCCTCTACTACTCCTTATATACTTTAATTTATTTAGCTTCGGCCTTTGCAGACTTTTTTTGTTGTTACAGCACATTTAGGGACTTTTTTTGAGATAAAGCGCTAACTAGGTGACCGCGGGCTTATGCCTATGTTCAGCACTACTAGTACACACATAGTGTGTTATAAACGCTAGACATAAAGATATATAATAGTATTATACGTAGACTAGAGACTATAAGACGTAACCTTCTAACTTATACGCTATCCTCTACTATCCTTTACTATTTCTACCCTTTATAACCTTTGTAGCCGCCCTTCGCAACCGCCGCTACCGCCGCCGCCTCTACTACCGCCGCCTCCGCCCCTTCCTAAGAATAACTACCTATAGCTGCTACTACACTTTTAACTTTAACTAGAGGAATATTAGTAGTAGCGCTATCTACACTATATTCTTATATCCCTATAATATCTATTTAAATTCCCTCTCCTTAAGCCTAGGATATTAATCCTCTATTACTTATTTAATGTTAACTACTTACCTATGTAGCTAGGCCTAGGTTTCCTACCTAAAGCCCCCCTAGTTAAGGAGAAAGATATAGCTAAATATAAGGAGCTTATAGCTATAGCGCCTATTAAGCTAAGCCTTACGCCTAAGCTCCCTAACCTTCTACTATATCTATATTATCCTCTCCTTAATAGACTCTTCTATAATAATATTACTAATATAGGTGTTAATCTAATCCCTCTTAGATACTCTACTGTCCTAGAATATATAGTAGAACTCTAGTAATTACTTATTTAACTTATCGCAGACCCCCTTAGGGCGGCTCCTAGGTATATATAGGGCTAGTATATTATATACTTATAGATAGATTAATTAGCACTAGTCTAGTTAGGGTTTTTAGGCTGCGATAGAAGACCTCCTAGATAAAGATCTAGAGGAAATCTATGGTATTTATATATAGTGCGATTCGATCGTATATAATTTAATTATAGAGGATTTAATTATATATAATTTAATTATAAGCGGTAGGATACTTAAAGTTAGTATTAGTATAAAGGTTAGAAGTAGCTAGGTTTTTATATAACCCTTCTTAGTTATAGTAAATATACTATATCCTCTCTCCCCTTTATAATATATTATAATTACATTATAAGCTAATAGCTAGTAATCCCTGTTAAGCCCTCCTAAGGTTTAATAGGTGTCTTTTTTTAGTTACCTTTAGTAAATTTTTTTAACTTTAGTTTTTACGTATAGACGTTAGAGCTTTACTACTATAAAACGCTAATTAGTCTAGCGTTTAAATTACGTTATTACTTTATCTTTTTTATTAACTTTTATAACTAATAAGTAGAGGGATAGCTACTTTTTACTTTTTTAAAGTTTTATTTTAATAATACCCCCCTACTTATAGAAAATAAAAAATTATACTTTAATTTATAAGTTATAATTATACTAGTATATAGAGTAGATAGCTATAGCTAGATTGCTAAGGGCTTCTTTATTAAGGGCCTTAAAACTAGTAAGGTAGCTAGAGGATAGTAACTCTTAAACTAAGAAGTAGAAAGTAGTTTATTTATCTAGACTAAGCTTTAGCTAGAAGAGGTTAAGATTATTATATATTTTTACTTATTTATATTCTAAAAAGGCTATTACTTAGTTAGACTACTTCTTTATCCTATTATTTATCTATAGGGTTACTAAAGGTTTAACTAGAGTAAATAAAGTAAGTTTATATTTTACTAGTAGTATAGTTATATTAGCTTTATCTACCCTATCTACTACTAATAGGCTCTTACTATTAATTATAAAGGGTAAGACTCTAGGATTAAATTACTAAACCTTTCTACTACTAAATTAGAGACTAAAACTTAGTTACGCCTTTTATAAAGTAATAATACTATTATAGTTAAAGTCTTTAGCTATAAGGTTAAATATATTATTATTTATATTAGTTAAGTATAATTCTAAGTAGTTAGTAGCTTTTAAGGTATATAAAACTAAGTATATAAAAAGATAGTAAGGAGGAAGTTAAGAGGTCTTAAACCTAGGTTTAGTTATAGCTTATCTTTACTTAAACTTTTTATTATCTTAGTTAACTATTAGTATAGTTAAGTTAGAGGAAGGGTAGAGTTAAGTAAATAAGTTATATATAGTAAGAAGAAGAAGAGAAGTTTTTAGTATATAAAATTTTATAACTATATAATAGGAAAGAGTTTTCTATATAGTAGTAGTAAAAGTTTACTACCTATTAGGTAACTTAGTTACTAGCTATTAGGTATAAGCTAAACTAGTCCCTAAATTAAGTTTAGTAAATTATAATATTAGTCCTCTTAACTACTATCTTCTTTAGAGTTAGATTCCTATCTATAAGGTTATACTCTATTATATAAGGTTTTAGGTAGGGTATAAAGTAAGTCTAAAGAATTATAATATTAGTTCTCTTAACTACTATCTTCTTTAGAGAGGAGGTCCTATCTAAGGTTTTATACTCCTTTATATAAGGTTCTAAGTAAGGTACTCTAAGGTAAGTATAGTAAAAGGCTATATACTTTAGGCTATTAGTTAGTAAAAGGCTATCTTATAGTAAGTTATCTCCTAGAGATAAGGTCTTAAATCTAAACCTATAGTAGTAATAAGAAACCTAGTTTCTTACTATTTAAAAGTACTAAACTTAGTTAAGAGCTAGCTACTAGGACTACTCTTTTATATAATAACTAAGAGTAAGTAAAGACTACTTACTTTTATCTAAGCTAAAAGCCTATAGTAAGCCTTTTTAGCTTATAAGGTCTACTATTATATAAGGTAAATATTATATATAGAAAGGTAAGCTAGTTATAAAGGTAGCTTATATTTAGAATAGAGAATAGTAGATAACCTCTAGAAGAGAGGAAGAGGGAAGAGAAGAAGATATAGTAAGAGGAGAAAGAGCTAAGAAGGGAGCTAGGCCTAGTTAGGCCTAGTATCCTCTAAGTAGTAATACTCCCTTATAAGAACTTAGTCTTAATAGTTCTATATTTAGTATTACCTATACTATAAAGTTCTTAGCCTTAGCCTTTATAAACTTTTTTTTTATTATTATTATAGTACGTTTAGAGACTTTTTTTAAGATAAAGTACTAACTAAGTAACTATAGGCTTATACTTATATTTAGTACTACTAGTATATATATAGTATATTATAAATACTAGATACTAAAGATATATAATAGTATTATATACCTACTAGAGATAAGATAATTTATAGTAACCTTCTAACTTATATACTATCCCTTACTATCTTCTACTATCTTCTACTATCCTTTACTATATTTACCCTTTATAACTACTACTACTACCTCTACTACTACTACCTCTACCCTCTCCTAAGAATAACTAACTAGCTACTTATAGTATAGCTACTACTACTATTTAATAATTAGCTTTAGTTAGAGGAATATTAATAGTAGTATAGCTTATACTTTATTCTCTTATCTTTATAGTATCTCTTTAAATTCCCTCTTCTTAAGCCTAAGATACTAGTCCTTAAGTACCCTTTTAATATTAATAGCTTAGTAGTATAACTATCTCTTAATCTCCTTACTCTACTTACTAAAGGTTAGGTAGGTAAAGTAGCTAAATATAAAGAGATTAATAAAGTAGTAGGCGTTAGTATAGATAATCTCCTTATACTTTATAACCCTCTTTAGATACTATATTCTAGTCTCTTTATAAGTTACTTTTATAATAATATTACTAACCTTAGACCTCTTAATAAGGTACTAGCTAAGAGATTTACTATTACTAAAAATTTAGAGTATTAAAGGTATTTACTCTTTTAGCTCTTTATTAACTACTAGATTTAGCTCCTAAGTATATATAGGGCTTATATTATTTATATTTAATAAGTTAAAGGGCTCTTTATATAATATATAGGATATAGCTTAGCTAGAAGGGTACTAAGGTCCTAATATAATTACTTCTCTTATTATCTTTATAGAGGAGGAACTTACTCTTAACCTACGCTTTATATATAAGAAGACTAGTAAGAATTATTATTATTACTTCCCCTAGTATACTATTAGAATATAGAGCTATCCCCTACTATTCTCTTATAGTATAAAGTAAATACTATTACCTATAACTACCCCTTATATAATAATTCTTCTCTCCTATAGGGTAAATAGTCTAAGGATAGCTCCCTTAACGTAATCTACTACCTAAGCTAGGGTAAGGAGCTAAAGTTCTAGCCTTTTAAGCCTAATATAAATACTACGTAGTAAATATATACTATTAGTAGAAAATATACTTATAATACTAGAGGAGTATATTATAGCTATTAAGAAATAATAAGATAAACTACTTACCCTCTAATAGCTATATAAGCTAGAAGATAAAGTTATATAGCTAGAGGAAATAAGATAAGGTATACCCTAAGTAGAAGTAAGCTATATTACCCTTAGCACTAAGGATCTTATTATATATACCTAATGCGTACCTAAACCTATAGGTACTACGTACCTAAAATATACTTTAAAACCTAAGGACCTTATAAAGTATTAGAGAAAAATAATTAAAGAATATTAAATTTATCTATTCTTATAAGATAGCTTTTTAACTACTACTATAAGAGTTTTCTACTAACTATAATAAAGTTTTATAGTCTATATAGTATATAGGAGGAGAACCTAAGGAGCTTTAGTATACGTACTATAAGTAAATATTTAAAGTATAAGGGGAGGATCCTACTTAAGAATACTTTAAGTAGTACTTACTTAACTTACTCTCTAATCTTGTTAACTATAGTCTTATTAGGAAAAGTTAAGTTATATACTTTATATTCCTAAGAATATACTTAGAGGTAGCGTAAGTTACTAGTAATAAGCTAAGCCTATACTATAATAAATAGTTTTATACTATCTATAACTAGTATACCTACACTAGTTACTATTATTACCTAGGTTACTAGTATTCCTCTACTTAAATATTATCTTCCTTACTTACGCGTATTAGTAAACTATTATAAGTAAGTAAAGTATAGTAGCTTTTCTTACTATATTACGTATTCTATAGTAGCGTTTTAAAATATACTATACTATTATAGATAGTGTAACTACTAGTAGAGTAGAGGTTTAATAAAGCGTATATATTACTACGTAAGTCTTATACTATCTACTATACTTCCTTACTATACTTAATTATTATTTACTATCTCCTTAATCGTATATTAGTAGCCTATTAATCTAGTATATAATATCTATACCTACCTAAAAGTTAACCTTATTACTAACTATAGTATATCTATTATTACTATCCTCTTCTATTACTAAAATTAGATTCTACGCTACTATCTTAAATAGCTAGCGCTATAGGATACTAACCTTAACCTTACTTTTAGGGTTATATAATATATAGCTATAATATACTTATATAAGTTATCTAATTTAGTATATTTTAAAAAGGGCTTAGTTTTATTTTACCTATTAGTCCTATAGCTCTATCTTAATAAGGTAGCTTACTTTAATAAATATAATTAACTTTATATATACTATAGATATTACTATAATACGTAGACTATTATTACGCTACTACTCTTTCTATTATTCTACTCTTATATTATCTAATATACTACCTAGGAAGATAGTTATATTATAGTTTTTATACTTCTTCTCTAGGGTAAGGTAGGTAATAAGCTAGGTAATAGGTTTATATAATATAATAATAATCTTAGTAGGAAGAGTTTAAGGCTAGTTTCTAGTAGGTTAATTACTATACTTTAGGTTTAGGCGCGTTAATCCTATTACCTTATCTATAATATTATAAAGAGCCTCTAGTTTTATAATAACTTATATAATTACCTTTATACCTACGTATCTAGGCGTTATCTAAGTCTATAAAATAGGGCTTAGCCGTTCTATATAGAAGGTATACGTCTTCTATATATTAGTTTTCTATTATTATCTTATCTTTAAGCTCTATAAGGCCTAGGTAGGTAACTATAGCTATTAAGTCTAATCCTATTAGTGTAAGTAGTAGTGTATTAGTAGAAATATTAGTATTAATAGTCTTATACTATCTAAGTATATTATTAATAGTCTTCCTCTATCTTCTATTTATATATAAGTATATATAGACTTAAAAGCTACTTAGTAGTAGGAACTCTTTTAACCCTAAGGGTTATTAGTAGCTAGTATATAGCGTAGTATAAATCTTATAAGAATATTTACGCTCTTTACTAGTAAGTCTTTTATCTTCTTATTATTAAGTATTCTACTAGTGTCTTTTATCTTAGCGTCCCTACTATTCCTTATCTAAGCCTTACTTATAAGTATACCTCCTAGCTTATAATTTCCTTTTATACCTATCCTTATAGCGCTAATATCTATAAAGTTAGTATTATACTAGATTAGTTTTATTTTCTTCTTAACTATTCTCTAAGTTACTTAGTTATTAATACTATAGAGTACTTTAGTAATAAATATAAAAGCCTTACTAAGTCTATTTTCTATTAGTATACTAGATAACGCCTATACCTTCTACTAATAACCTTAGTTATAGTTACGTATACTATTATAGAATATAGCTATCTTTATACCCCTACTCTTCTATAGTAAGGGGTTTTATCCCCTTAACTAGTTCTCTAGCCTATAATATAAAGCGTAATAATAGTCTATCTATACCCTTATACTACTTAGACTTAAGAAGACCTATATATTATACCTCCCTTAGCTAGGCGTTAATAGCCCTACCTAATATAGTAATAATAGTAGGCGCTACTTATAGGTGTATATTATAGAAGGCTAACACTAGGTAATATAAGTAGATAAATAGGTATTCGCTCTATAATAAGTATACTATAGAGGTGTTAGTATTATTAACATCTAGTAATAGATATTAATCTAGGCGCTACGCTATATTATTATATATCTAAAGGTAAATAAACCTAATAATAACTACGCCTAGTATTACTCTAGTCTTACTAAGACCTATTATATTCCTAAAAATCCTTCTATTATTCTCTAATAATTCTATCTTATATAGCTAAAAGACTTTAGCTAATTAGTATAAGAACTACTTATACTCTAGACCCTATATAGTAGGAAGTTTTATCCTCCTACTAGTCTTAAAGGTCCCCTTAGGAAAGCTAAAGAATACCTTAATCTTAAGCTATTCTTTCTTATTATATTACTCTATAGCTAGAGCCTTCTTAATAGATATCTTATCTTATACCCTATATATTAAGTTAGTATAGGTAAAAGTAGTACTTAATAGTAACTAACTATACGTATATTAATACTAATACTCTATCTTAGTCTTCTTTCTCTTTACACTTCCTCTTAGTCTCTTTATCTTTACTCTCCCTATCTTTATTACTATCTTTACTATTATCCTTTACTTTATTAGTAGTTTTCGTAATATTTTTAGTTATAGCTACTAGATATTCCTTCTCTATAGTTCCTACTATAGGAAAGTCTTTACTAGAGTTTTTACTACTATCTTTACTATAGACTTTACTAAGGACTTTATCTAGGTCTCTACTAGGTTCTTTATTAGACTCTATAATAGGCCTACGCTAGCTCTTATCTATTATAAATATATACGCTTTATCTAAGGGTATAAGAGCGTATTACTAACCCTTATTAAATAGTATTATAATAGGTAATTCTTCCTAGCGCCTATAGTTAATATAAACTAGCCCTTTATACTTTATAGGTTAAGGTAGAGAGGGGGTACTAGTATAGGTACGCTTTTATTATATAGGCGTAGTATAGGCGCTAATTATCTTACCTCTAAGGTCTAGTTTACTAGTACTAATTATCTTACTAGTATAGCTAGACTTAGGTTATTCTTTAAAGCGTACTATATATAGTTAGTATATTATTCCTATAGTTTTATATAGACTATACAACTTTATATAATTACTTAGTTAAGCGTTTATTATTAACCTTAAGATTAAGATTAATATAAGGGCGAAAGTAAGTAAATAGTTAATACTTAATTATAGTTTCTAGGTTATTATTATTAATAATAAGCCCCCCTTACCCTATATTAAAGAGCTAAGAGTAGTTAGCCCTAAATCTAAAGGTATATTTATTTTTACTTAAGACCTTTACTAGCTAGTAAAAAGATATATAGTTAGCGTAAACTATATCTTCCTCTATAGTACCCTCGCCTAGTATATATTATATTAGAAGCCTAAGTATATTAGAGAGTAAAATTCTTATAGGTATAATATTTATACTATACTCTTAGATTACTATAGTAGTATTATATATTTATAGGGAGGCGGATATTACTAGTCTTCTTATATCTAGGCTAGAGAAATCTATAGACCTAATAGATAATACTAATAATACGTAATAGTACCTTACTATAGTTATTAATAGTATCTAGCTAATATATTAAGCGCTTATAGTATTATTACCCTTAGCTTTTAGCTTAGTAGTGTAATTAATTTTAAGCCCTAGTTCTATATAGTAGATAGAGTTATATACTATATAAATACTACTATAGCTTAGTAAACTACTAATAGTATCTTACTATTATATATATTAATAAATAAAGTACTATCTAACTATCTACCTAGGATATCCTTTCTTATACGCTTAGGCTATCTAGACTATAGCTCTAAGCTCTTAATCTTTATAACCTTACTATAAGTATCTAACTATATAAATATATCTCTTAAGAGCTAGCTAATATTATAATTAGTTATTCTATAGCTACTTTAACTATATAGTCTTTAAGGATATATCTTCCTTCCTAAGTTACTTATACTAGTTAATATTATTACTCTTATTCTATCTACTATTTATATCCTAGAAAAGTAATAATACGTTATAAGGTATTACGTCCTTATTATTACTACTAAGATTAGGCTCTTAAAGATCTCTAGGGGGAGGGGTATCTTTATCTAAGTTAGACTAGTAAGAGTAGGTATATCTAAGAGGTATTTATTACGTATACTCTTACGCTAGGGCTACCCTATTATAGTAGTTAGTATACGTTATTAATAGATTTAATTATATAATTAGAGCTACGGGAAGGGTAATAGAGTAGAGTAAGTATAGTAGAGTTAAAGGTTATAAGAATATACTTATTAAAAGATTTTTATCTATTTACCTAAGCTTAGCTAAGCGTAGACTTTACTATAAGTAAGTAGTAAATATAAGGCTTATATACTTAGGCTAGGAATAGTATAATATAATAAATATAGAGAGGAAATAATAGCCCTACGCCTTATAGTATATATACTTTATCTTCTAAAATAGAGGCCTAGTAGTAGAGGTAAGAGTATTATATATAAGGTAATTAAACTAGTAGGTATAGTCTAGTTCTATTTAGGGCTATAGAGTACTATAGGGTATAGTACTAATATAATATAAGCTTAACTATATAAGCCTTAAGCTAGAATTACTTACGTAGTAGGCTAGTAGAGTAGAGCGTTACTAATATATATTTAATAGGCCTATAGAAGTAAAGTTACTAGTATATAATATACCTATAACCTATAGGGGAGAAGTATTATATTAGTAGTTCTAGAGGTAGGCGTAATATACTACTTATATCTAGTTATAGTTATAGAGGGGTAGAGTTACTATATTTTCCTCTACGTCTTACTATTCTAGGGGATAGAATATAGTACTTTATAAAGTTCTATATTACCTATATATAAGTCTAGCTATAGTAGCTTATTAATATAGGGAATCTTTATTTTTATAGGTTATATACTTAGGTTAGTAGTAGATAGTCTAAGATAATACATGTCTACTTAGTAAGTCGTCTAATAAGGGGGTATAAGGTAGTAGTTTATAGATAAGGCCTATACTCCTACTATCTACTAAAGTCCTAATCCTAGTAGGCACCGTTATAGATAGTTAATAATAATACTATCTAGTTTTAAAGAGTTTATATAAAGAATTTTAGATACTAGGCCTCTAATATTATAGTTAGTATTATAGTATAGGATAGTCTAATAACTATTAAGGATAGTTAAGGATAATATTATATTATCCTAGAGAGTTTATATATAGAATTTTAGATAGTATCCCCTAACTTTATAGATAGTATAAGTAATAGCTATATAGTAGTAGTAACTTAAAGGATATTATTTTCTACTTAAAGTTATCTATTCTTTATAATAAGGGAGTTATTTATAGTATCTAAAGTTAGTACCCTAGCCTTTATAATATCTTCTATTATACTTTTATACTCCTTTCTCTTATCCTCTCTTAATTATTTCTCTTCCTATAACTCTATTACTAACTAATTATTTTTTACCTTACTACTATTAGCTTTAATATACTACTTATCTCTCTCTCTTATAATATCCCTTAAGTTACTTCTTATAGCCTTAAGTTCTTATTAGAGTTTTTCTATTACCTATCTTATAATATTACTAGACTAAACTTACGTTAAGTTATTATTACCTTTCTCTTTCTTATAAAGCCTTTTTATTTTATTAAGCTCTTTATAGAGCTACTCCTTTTCTTTATTATATTTATTCTCTAGCTTTAAATATACTATATCTTTTTATACTCTTTCTCTATTCCTAGAAGATCTATAGTAGAGATAAGATTTACTCTCTAGGATATTAAGGCGGCTAAAAGCCTACGTAGGAGCTAGTTTAAGAGTAATAAGAGGGGTTTAATTTATTATATACTAATTAGGTTCTAGATTTAGTATATAAAAGGAAACACTAAGATTTATTATTATTATCTTTATAGATATTTATCATTAGTATACTAAAACTTTCCTATTACGTAGGATAGGGTTCTTTATCTTTACTATCTAATATTATAATAATCTTAGTGTCTTTATTAGGTTTTATTATAGTAGTTATTATTAGGTAGTTACCTATATCTCCTTTATAATTAAGCTTCTATTTACTATTTACTCTAGTCTTTTAGTACTTAGCTACTAATTAAGATACTAGGTGTATAGGTATAATACACTTCTTTAGAATATTTATAGTTATCTATCTAGTGTTCTTAGTATATACTTTATAGGATAGCCCTACTACTTACTTTAGGTTTCCTTAATACTATAGTAGACTTTAATCTACTTTAGTAGGCTATCTAATAATTAAAT